>NC_056750.1:236585341-236897841 GCF_019279795.1 Protopterus annectens
AAACTTTTTTGGATGCCAGCTTAATTATCCTGAAATGTCGTCGGATAGCCATCAGACTACCGGAGTTTACAAAAAATGCAAAGAAAAGGATAGAGAAAAACAACCGAGGCCCAAAACCGACGAAGCTTCTCTTAAGCCAGTCGCCAGTTCTCAGTGAGGCACTTTTGCCGCCCCTGATGCCTGCTACTTTAGAGTTGCAGGCCGCTACCGACTCCCACGTGGAGTTGGCCATGCCACTGGATACTCAAGGCATTGGAGCCTCGGACGCTAATCCCTCAGATGGGTCCAGAGCCGCTGAGCATGTACCGGCTTCTGAAGGTGTATTCAGACCTAAACATCCTTACATTAAAACAACTTCAGCTTCAAAGGCAAAGACTAAAGCACCTTCTAAAGCAAGGAAACAAACTGAAGAGCCATGTGGACAGGCCTCTATGCCCAAAAAACAGATGCTCAAAATGGCCGAAGACTTGATTACCTTGATCAGGGGTTCCCATCCCCCACCTGATAAGAGGCCTAGGCAAGACACTGACTATGACTCTTCAGATCAGGTTTCTATTTCTTCCGATTCCTCTTCTGATCAGGAATATTCTCTTCCCCCCATGAGGATTCTGATGCTGAAGAAATCTATACCTTCAGCATCTCCTCCTGAGGACTATTCCTTTGGGGAAACGTTGCATACAGTGAGGGAGCATTTCCACTGGGAGAACCAAGATTTTTTCAGAATCTAAAAAGTGGCTAAGGGATTTCCTTTTACTACCTCAGCACAGGCCTCTAGCCATTCCACCTGTGTTACATTGCAGATGATGTGTTTTCGGAGTCTAGTCTGACCCCTGACTCCTTACCCCCAGCTCCTGTTAAGCCTGACAGGTATTACAGGGTTCCTGACTCACACAAATTTCTTTTTAAAAACCCTGCTGCTGACCCAGAAACTATTTCACAGGGTCCAAAGGGAGTTAAGGCTTCCACTGCAAAAAACCCAACCCCCTCTGACAGAGATTCAAGGGCACTGGATAGATGGGGAAAAAAGGTTTACACATCTGCAACTTTGGCTATAAGGGCCTTAAACTGTCAGTTTCATATGCTTAAGTAAAAGCAACATGTCGTGGGATTGCTTAAACAGAAAATGTTGTTAAACTCTGAATGTGCAGAAAACAAGGAAATGCAGGATTTATTGTATGCAGCAGAACAAGTTGGAAAAGATACTTTGCAGTGTGGTTTTGATTCTTTGGAGGCCTCCTGCAGGGCCGCAGTTACGGGTGCTGTAATTAGGAGGCATGCTTGGTTAAAGGAACAAAATCTGCCTGATCATGTTAAAGTTAAATTACTAGATGCACCTTTACAGCATGATACTTTGTTTGGTGTTAAGGCAGAAGAGGTGTTAATGAAAATGGAGGCCAAAGCTAAATCTATGCAAACTGTCAAAGATTTTTTACAAGTACAGCCACCTAGGTTTAGTAGACACTGGCCTACAAAAAAATGGTCCTTTTCTGTGTCAGACAGACCTCAAAGGGGCAGATCCAGACGCCCTAGGGGGAAGATCCCAGGTGCAAGGTTCTTATAGCTCAAAGCAATGGGGTGCTTCTACCTCCAAAGCTGGAGAAGATAGATCACAAACATACAGAAAACAGTCCCAATGACTTCCCCCTGCCTGCACCAAGCACTTATCTTCTGGCAGCACCCTTAGGGGGAAAATTAGCACTTTTTGCTCAAAAGTGGCACATCATAATCCAGGACAAGTGGGTTCTAAACAGTGTCACAAGGCTACAAGTTCCATTTCCATACTCTGCCAAAGGCAAACGGCTGGCCAGATCTGCCAAAAATTCAATGGGCAGAGGCACAAAAACAAGTTTCATCCCTCATGGACATGGGGGTCATTCAACAAGTACCAGAGCAAGAGCAGGGGCAAGGATTTTACTCGACTGTTCTTGGTACCTAGAAAGGACAAGGCCTGGAGACCAATACTGGACCTATCTATTCTAAACACATACCTGGATATACCAAAATTCAAAATGTTGACATTACAGCAGACATTACCTCAGATTCAAGGCTGGCTCCATGCATTACCAATTCTCTGCACTGTCATTTGGCTTATCTACTGCGCCCAGGGTCTTTACAAAGTGCCTGGCACCAGCAATTGCATTCTGCAGCCAAAGAGGAATGCAAATATATCCTTACTTGGATGACCGTCTCATTCAAGCAGAGAACAAGGACATTCTTCTTCAACATCTGGCATTTGGGAAAAGACTTCTAACATGCCTAGGGTACACAGTCAACAAAAAGAAGTCAAAACTAGTACCCTCACAAGAGATAACATTCCTGGGTGCAAGCTTAAATACAACTGCCCAGATGGCTTATCTCATGCCAGACAAACAAAGGCAACTGACTACCTATTTCAAAATGCTGGCAACAAAGGCCCAGTTATCTGCAAGAAAAATTCTGCAGGCTTTGGGCTTCATGGCATCCTGCATCCTACTAATTCCATATGAAAGACTGCATATGAGGAAACTTCAATGGTACCTAAAAAGTGTTAGGACTCAACATTGCCACAGCCTGGAAACAATCATTACTCTCATTCCCTGCCTGCAACAGGAGTTTCGATGGTGGGCAAAGGCTTGTCACCAGAACAAGGGACAGCCATTCACATTACCCCCAGCCAGGCAGACACTAACAATGGATGCATCAGACTATGCCTGGGGAGCCCACATGGCAGGAAGATGCATTCAGGGCACATGGTCCTCAAACCAAATGCATCTACATATCAATCAAAAAGAGATGTTAGCTGTTCAAAATGCCCTGACAGCCTTCATGGACCTACTTCATCCGGGACAACTACTGGTAGACAGACAACATCACGGTTATGTGGTATATAAACAAGCAGGGGGGCACACATTCTTACCCCCTTTGCAGACTAGCCATGACCTTGTGGGACACAGCTTTAACTTACCAAGTACATCTGCAGGCACAATTCCTGCCAGGAAAGGAAAATACTCTGGCAGACGAACTAAGCGGAAACCTTATGGATCCACACGAGTGGAAGCTGGATCCACAAGTCTTCAGCATAACAAGGAAATGGGGATGCCCGGACATAGATCCATTTGCCTCCCCCCTCAATTATCAACTAAAAAGATTCTGCACAAGGACTTATCACAGACAAGCATGGAAAGTGGACACCCTCTCATTTATATGCCTTTCCTCCACTGTCTCTCCTTTCCAAGGTGCTCCTAAAGGTCAGACAGGAGAAGCCAAAGATGATACTGCTTGCCCCAGACTGGCCACGCTAGTACTGGTATCCAATACTAAGGAACTTATCTCTATGCCCAGCTTGGACCTTACCCTCAGATCCCTTGACTACTCTCCCAGCAAAACAGTCAGATCCTGCACAGCCAACTCAGGACATTAAACTTGGCAACATGGCGGATAATGTAGTCATGCAAAAAACACCTCTCAGTAAAGCTGTGATGGATGTCATTCTGGAAGCCGGAAGGCCTAGTACTAGAAAGTCTTATGCTGGAAAATGGAAGAGATTCTCTGCCTGGAACCAGGCACAAGGAACTGATACAGTAGTACCAAATATTCCTCAGATTTTGCAATACTTAACTGAAATGCTGGACAAAGGCCTATCTTTTTCATCAATTAAAATTCATGCCTCTGCCATTTCGGCTCATTACAATACAGAGCCACCACTTTATTCTCATCCTTTATTAAGGCAGTACCTCAGAGGAGCCAAAAATTTAAGGCCTCCAAGGAGACTACCAATACCTGCATGGGACCTCAATTATGTCTTTGAAAATCTCACCCTGCCTCCTTTTGAGCCAGCTGCTACTGCTGATATGAAGTTTTATCTTGGAAAACAGCTCTGCTCTTAGCAATTACTTCTGCAAGACTAGTTTCAGAGCTACAGGCGCTCATGGCTGTGGAACCTGTCATCATTTTTCATCCAGACAGGGTCTCCCTGAGGAAAAACCCAACATTTATGCCTAAAGTAGTGTCCAGTGTGGCTCTTAACCAAACCATCCATCTGCCAACCTTTTACCCAAATCCACAGAACAAGGGGGAGAGAATTCTGTGTTCTTTGGACGTACACAGACAGCTTAGATTCAACTTGGACAGAACCAAAGCTTTCAGGAAGACAGAGCTATTACTAGTGGCATATGCTGCACGATCACAAGGAAAGCCTATCTCAAAGCAGACTATTTCTAAGTGGTTAGTCCACTGCATTTGTTTCTGCTATTTACACCATGGCAAGCCAGTGCCTAAGGACATTAGGCCTCATTCCGCCAGAGCTGCAGCCACCTCAGCAGCCATTCTCAGGGGAGTTCCAACCAGAGACATTTTAGAGGCGACTACTTGGAGTTCAGTGCACACCTTTACAAAGCATTGTCATCTGCCACTCTACTCTAAATCCAGGGCAGGCTTTGCCACTGCAGTTCTGCAGGGCCTCATAGCCGCTCCTACTGCTGTCTAGCTCCAGCCTCCCAACCATAGCTTTGGGACTCTACCCAAATGTAATGACCAACAGTGAAACACGAAGAGCATAGTACAGTTGTGTACACTTACTATAAATGTAGATGTTCGAGTATATTCACTGTTGCAGTCCAGGTTACCCACCCGCCTTCCCCCTTTTTACTTTTGGATCTTATCTTTCCTTCTCTGATTTATACAACCTATGTGGTGTATTTGCTTATAGATGAAGGCAAAATTTATATTGGTGTATTTCTGAATATATATATATATATATATATATATATATATATATATATATATATAAAGTTTGGCTTCCCTTTTTGGGGGCACCTGACATCTGGGGCAAAAAAAACTGAAGAAAATGGCATTGGCTGCTTCTTTTATAACCCTGACGACCTGACGTCAGGGAAGGGGCGACAGCAGCCGACGCAGGACCCAAGACTTTGGAATTCAGTCCGGCTGAGGGCAACCTGCCAGCAGGATTACCCATATGTAATGACTGCAACAGTGAATACACTCGAACATCTACATTTATGGTAAGTGTACACAGCTGTACTTTCTGCAATACAGGGTGTCCGTGATTTGGAGATTTGCTGCCAGTGGAGCAGTAAAATGAAGTATTTCAGTTAATTTATGTAAAATAAGACTTTGTTTAGGAATCCCTGGCAAGCGTATTTCATGTTAGTTTTGGAGTTTTTAGACGTTCGTTCTGCTTTGAAAGGTGTTACTTGTTCTTTAAATTAGTGTTTACCTTCAAAACTGCCTTTTTAGTTCATGAAAATACAGAGTTCTAAACATTTAACAAAATGAACCTTTGGATAATTTGATGTTTTAGCCTTAGAAATGAAGGGGTTTGTGATAGTTTAGTTGAGTTAAAGCACATTGGTAGAAGTAGTTTCTGTTTCATAACTATTTTGTTGACATTACATGTTTTTTCTGCTTCCCCCTGCAGCATCTCCATGCAGAAGACTGTGCTTCTTCAGCCTGTTTCTATTGTAACAATCAGCAGGGAAACTGCTGCTGTTGTAATAAAAAACAGGTTCTTTTTTTGTATGCTGTCACCAAGTTCTTGCCTGATATCTCCACTAACACACACACACACATACAGACAGACAGACGCACACACACACACACACACAGACGCGCACAGAGACACAGACATGCACAGATGGACACGCGCACGCGCACACACACACACACAGATGCACTAGCGCACACGCAGACGCTTGCACATAGATGCACGCACACAGACACACACATCAACCCACCACTGGCTAGATGCATTTTTTTTAATGTGGTGTGGGTTTCAGTGCTGTTTCAATGAATGTGAGTTTCAAGGGCAGAGAAGTTTTAATGCTAAGTCTGTTTTCATTGTAGACAGTATTGCTTTGTTTAGCAGATGTCTATTAGTGTTTGTGCATTGTGCTATAAAGTGTAAATATAAAATCCAAATAATCATTGTACAAGTAAAGCAAGTGTGCACATTAGTGTTTATGGTAAATGGGGCAAACTAGCCAGGTAATGGGACATTGGAATGGCTGCAGGTGGACTCTGGTGCCATATTTTGGTTGTCTGTTCTTCAGTTTGTGTTTGAAAGCTGGTATCCCACAATTCCATTGGAGTGAGCGGGGTTACGTAATTATGTATGCAAATTGTATGCTAAAATTGTATGCTAATCAGTGTACAAATTTGTACCTATTTTCACGGGCCTTGTCCAGATTTTTGATGTTTCCGGGTTGAGAGGTATGGTCTGAATCCACGTTGTCATTTGTCTGTCTTACCCTTTGGACTGTCCACACACAGTGTGTCTAACTTCAGTTATGACTCATTGCAGACTGTCCACATTTTTTGAATATTTAGATGACTTGTTTATTGCAGAGTCTTTCACCCAAATAAGAGATTCTTATAACTTTGAAGGAGGTCTCTTACACAAGCTGGGATTCTAAGAGAAGGATACAATGACATCTCAAGTCTCTCTATTGGCATCAACACCTATTATCTTTTCATATCCCAGTTCTGAGGTTTGTCAGAAGAGTAATCACTTGGTGGATAGGTTATATTTCTCTAAATCAAGCTGTCCTCTACACCGCACTCTCCAAAGCAGTTGTCACCCCAGATGCCATACAAAAGAGATGCTTGCTCTGGTCAAGCCTATCAACTCTCTGAACTATCTCTAGTCCCTGGACCTCTTCAAGTTGTTAGACAATACCACAGTTACATGACACATCAGTATGCAAAGGGGAACCAGGTCTTACTCTCTTTGCAGACTAGCCATGTTAGCTTGGGATATAGCTTCACGCTGTACAGGTATCTTACATCCCGTCAGAGCAAAACTGTGTAGTGTACAAGCTGAGAAGGACAAAGGCAGACCCACACAAATGGAAATTAGATGGGATGGGCTTCCAAGATTTGATCAATCTGTGGTGAGTTCAAGTAGAAATCTTTGCCTTCTCCCTGAATAATCAGCTGCCAAAATTATTTTTTGTGAACAAGAAACATTTTAAATTATCAAGGTATGACATAGAAAATGTTATACTTATGTAAATGAAAATAAACCATACTGATAGTTTCAGTTGCAAACATACATTACAAACTGTGCTGCTACAACTGTAGCTGCAAACATTATACATCATTTAAAATATATCCAGTCATTGTTAGTCAAACAAATCCTGCCTTCTTTTAAACCTCGTTCATCTTCTGCATGTAGTGATCCCACAATTCCCATTTTTCCTATGTAACTTGCTCATACTCTTTCCTAAAAATCCTAATTCCAGTTATTTTATCTCCGTTACCATCTTCATTACTTCTAGTAACATTAGTTTAGACTTAAATTTCCATTTTCTAGTAATTGCTTTTTTGGCAGCCATCATAATTAGCCCAGCAAGGCCTTACTATATGTCTAGGCAATTCATAGTTCAAAGAAATAATTTCCTTAGTTACACCAATTTGCTCACCCAATATTTCTGACAGAGCAGTCTGCAAGGAATCTTTAAAGTCTGCCAACTTCTGAAAAATGTGTTCCCAGTCACCTCTTTCTTCCCCATCGCACCTCCAACATTTGCTATCTACCTGAGGAAAAATTTCTTTGGAGTCTGCTTGGGGTATAAAAAATACTATGTAAACACTTCCAGGCAAGGTTACTAAATCTTCTAGACTTTATTGCATTTTTGGGAGACATACATATATCCGTCTATTGTTTCTTTGTGAATTGCATGTCCAATCTCTCTTCCCAGTCCTTTCTAACCTCCTCTGATTCTTATAATTGTCCTGCAATGTTTTATATGCTGTAGTAATTATTTTCTTAACAGCAACTTCCGTTTTAGATTATACCACTGCTGATCTTTCATTTAGGACACCCTAAATTTCTTTCTCTTTGCCCTGTACTCTGATATCAATCCTTGATAAGAAAGGCAATCTCTAACCTGCAGTCCAGGAAGTTCTTGGTGTCTTCCCATTCTGTTAACTTTCCCTCTCTAGTTATTTGCTTCCCAATACCTTGGTTCCTTTGCCAGTTTTCTCCAATAAATTTCAGCCCCCTATTGTCTGTATCTCTAATTGCAGTCATCCCTATCAGCAGAATCTCCTTTCTCCATTCCCATGTTGACTTAGTTCTTAGAATACTTTCTGCTACTTTATGAATATAATAATCTGTATGATTATTTTTCTCCTTAAGGTCTGCATCCAAAATCCCAGTCTCTTGTTTCTTGAACCCCCCCCCCCCTTCATAGTCATCTCTTTCCACTTTGAATTATAGTTTTTTGCTTTGTATTAGAGCCGTAACATTGTTGCTCTACAATACCCCTTCAAATCAAGTAATCCAAGTCCGCCTTGTTCTGTTGGAAGGGTAAGCTTATCCCACTTGACTCTTGCTGTCTTCCCTTCCCGGATAAAATCCTTCAGCTCTTTATTAATTGCTATCCACAACTTCTTCTCTGGTTGAGAAAATATGCCTGTCATGTGTACAAGACTAAAGGGACTACAAACATTTTAACTGCTTATTTCTTACTATTGATATCTATATAACAGAGCTTCAGTTTTCTCAGTTTTTGTATTTTGTTTACTCTTTTCTCACATATCCTTAGATGCCCCATCAGCATAATTTTTAGTCCATACTCATGAATACTTCATTTTATCATGTCCCCATAAATACGGATATTGCTGAACCAAATTGTGTGTGGGTACATAATTTACTGCTTTTGCCTTTTGGTTTCATTAATTTTGTATCCCGAAAAGATCTGAAACTGTGATATCCCTTTCTGGCTTTGTCAGGTGTAAAGTAATATCATCTACAAATAGAGCCAGCTTTTCTTGACTACCATACTAATTATATCCATGAATATCTGAGTCTATTATTTTCTTTGCCAGTGGTTCTAAATATAATGCAAATAAGAAAGGAGAGAGAGAGAGGACATCTCTGCCTGGTTCCTGTGCTCAAGCAGAAATTATCAGAGAAGCCCCCCCCCACACTTTAATTTTCCCTCTAATCTACCATATACCCTCCTAATCAACCTTATAATCGTATCATGGAATGCAAATGCTTCCATTGCTCTGCTCATAAAGTCCCATCTTACTCTGTCAAATGCTTTCTTTGCATCAAGACACACCAACAATAGTGGCATTTTCTTACATTCTGACTCACTCTTGATAATCATTGTTCTATTTATGTTGTCACATGTTTGCCTCTCCTCCACAAAACCACATTCATAGATATCTATCAATTTTGGTATCACCTTTGTCATTATTTTAGCCATTATAAACATAAGCACTTTATAATCATGGTTTAGAATCAAAATGGGCCTATACCCAGTGGGTCTGATGTTTTTTTTTTTACAATCTTAAGGTATTGCAGCCATCACATCATTCTTTCATGATGTTGGTGTTTCTACTCCTTTTAAAATACTGTTAAAACCTTCCAGATCTTTATCACTTTCTACCCTCCTAGCTTCCAGTAGCATCTATTCCTGGAGACTTTCACAAAGTTAAACAGCATCATTCTTATCTCATGTCCGAATTGTTAGTAATTGAGTAAATGTCTCCTGTGGCATAGCTATTTGCACTCTGCATGTCTTAATATAGTCCACTACTCTTTTTTTGTGTGTACCTGTGAAACTATTCACATTCAAAGATAATGTGGAGTATGTTGCCTTTATTATAAGAAATTATTCCCACCTGTATGAAAGCGTTTAATATCTAGTTTCAGCTTTTGTGTTACTTGCTTACACTAATGTTTGGCAGGCTGCTCTTTTATACAGTTTCTTGTCATACCCATTTGAACCCATATCAGATCTTGTAAGACTTTGTTTTAATGAAAATCCTGAAAAACATGCACACACCTTGAGCATCTCCAGAACCTATTACTGTACAAACACACACAACAGTGTACATCTTCAAATAGTTTAACGCTCCTAAAAGGAACAGTTATTCTAGATTGACAGCTACTTTAATAGGCTTTGATTAACCTATAATGAAGGTTATCCACGCTAAGACCCATAGTACAGCCTCTGCATTACTAAGACTATGTGCTGTTTGTTTTTCTTATCTTTATTCTCTCTCAGGTGTAGAAAATAGCTTAAATGTTTTCAGAAAACTTTATCTTTTAGCCACTGAAAGAGGAAAGTTTTCAGTTTCTTTTGCCCTTATTAGCTTGCCTCCATAGGTAAATGAGGACCAGACACATTTGCTGTCAGCTACAAGCTTCTCATGTTGCACTATGAATGTTTATTTGCTAAATGAAAACTTTGTTACATTCAGTGTTCTTGTATTTACTTGCTTCCACTTAAAACTTGTTGGGTCAAACAAAGAGACTTAATCCAATCATTCCCCTATGCAAAAGTAAGAAAGTGTATGTCAGTTTTACTTATGTTATGCTGTTTTATCTGGGATTTCTTTTTTTTTTTTTGCAGTGCCTACATTTCTTGAAACTGAACAGCAATAAAGGAGGAGAAAAAGGCACCCATTTAGTATCCCTATTACCAAAAAAAAACTGAAAAAGCTTTACTATATAACATGGTGTGTCATTTTTTATAAAAATACTGTAAAGAACAAAAACTGTTTTGCTTGCAGTTAATTCTTTCCTTCCTCTTCCCCTCTCCTTCATGTCGATAGTCTGGAAGAACATTAAGTAGGGAGTATGGGATGGAGACCCTACAAGTTTAGTAAAGTCAAATAAGTCCAATATTTCTGTTTTCTTGTTGTTCCATATTTCACAAATGTGATTGATGATTTGTAATCCCACATTTATTCATTCATTTCCAAGTTGTTGGTTTTCTGATGTTGATTTCCTACTCCCAACATCAGTCTGTAGTTCATTTTCAATGTACTCTTGGTTCTTCTACTCAACTCCTTTGCTTTTTTTCTGTGTCTCTAGCATTTTCCTTTGGAACATTGGAAAAGGTTTCACTGGCACAGTCTGTATGAACTTTATTAGAATAAAAAGCAGAATCTCCTTCTGTTTGATCTCTTGCATTTTGTTGGACAAATTTTTGCATTTCCTCCTTAGCATATTCCGCATTAAAAAAATGACTCTCCAGGAAAAAGTATTCTGAAAATATCTGGATGCAGCAGCTTGAATTTCACACCTGCTTCTTAACATTCCCTAATTGCTGGAGTGAATGTATTGCTCTTCTGCTTGGTGTACAGTGAGTAATCATAGTCTACTGTCTCTGTTTACTTTTTCCTTCTGCCACAGTTTAGTCAGAACGTTCTTTTTGCTTGTAGGATTGTATTTCTACTGTAAGAGGTCCTTGCTGCTTTCTCATGGCCAGGTTTGGAGCATACACACGATGTGCCCTTTCAGTTAACACCTGCTGTAGAATATAAGTCCAGTTGCTTATTTCTGCTTTCATAAAATTAATAACGGACTGTTTCTTCCAGTTTTTCTGGTACAGCAGTAAATCTCCAGTTTTCTGTATGTGCTATGTCATCTAATTTTACCATTTTTTGAAACCTCTCTTCTTGAGTCTCTCTTATTCAGGAGCCTTTTCCTCTGATTTTTGCAGTTTTATGAGCTCATCTGAATATCTTTTTAAAGGATGTCCATCTTTTCCCATGTTGCAGTATTCTTATTGTGGGATTCTCCACCTCAGGTGACCCGAAAGTCGGCTTCTGTACAAAAGCTTAAGCCTGGTTACTGTTGGTGCATGGGACGTCACACGTAGGGTCATAAACCAGATGCCTTAAATATCATGTCTGCATGCACAGACCTCAGAACTTATGTGCCGCAGTCGAACATCAGATCGATTGCATTGCTCCTCTACTGTCAAGACGTCTAAAGCTAAGTACCCCATTGGGGAATTCTTAAAATTTATTATTGCTCGAGCTTGGTTTGCTGTTTTGTTCTTAGCCGATGTCCGCTAAGAAGTGTAAATGCCAATGCAGATGTCAAATTCCGCATAAGGACACCTATGACCGTTGCATATTCTGTTTAGCCTGGGAGCACAACCATATGTCCCGCGCCATTTGCCAATCCTTTGTCCCAAAAACACTTAGAAGCTGTCTGGCCGCCCTTAGTCTATACCTGGAAAACCAGAGGCTTAAAAAATTAGCGCTTAGGTGGATCCCGAGTCGGCCGCCCAGGTGGAGCCACCGCTTAAAAAAGCCAAAGTTTCACGGCCTTTGTGTTTGATGACCCGCCAACTGCCGATTTAGGGGTTGAGGGACTCCCGCTAGAGCTATCTGTTTTGTCAGTCCCTTGAGGAAGCCGCTTCTGAAGGACCGATGTCAAGTGGAACCAAGCTCCACCGAACGCCCGTCCAGGATGCAGAAATCCAAATCCTCTCCATTACCTCAGGCCCCTGAAACTAGGCCTTCTCCCAAAGCTACCCCTTTGAAAAGAAAGCAAAAAAAAATCTTTCTTCCTCTTTGGAAGGAATTCCTGACTGGCAATCATTTACACAGTCTTTGATGCAGGCCTTCATGGCCCTTAGACCCTCAGCCTCCTCACCCTCCACTATCCCAGAGCTTAGCCCTAGACCTGCTTCAGCTAACTAATGTTCTCCCTCCCACTACTCAGGAAGAAGAGGAAGTTTTTTCATCATCAGATGAGTTTGTTTATACCTCTTCCACCCTAATCTTCAGAGCCATTAATTACCAAACCCATACGATTAATTATGCCTTGGACTTGATATCCCAAGCATCTACACTTCTATACTCCCTGCCTGACTCTCTCCCATCAAGACAGAAGTAGCATCAAGGCTGACCCTGGCATCCCAAGTAGCCAGACACTCCATTAGATGCAGTTATGATGCAGCAGAGGCCTCTCACCGATATTCATGGCTCCGGCTACAACCATTGCCTGAAGATTTTAAATCTAAAATTCTAGATGCTCCACTAGATCACAATCTCCTGTTTGGCAAACAGTCTGCTGAGCTGTTTAAGAACTTTCAGGAGAAGAGCAAGGAGTTACAAGACATTAAGCACCTTCTGGTGTCTCCTATACCAAAATACACAGAAATTATCCAGCTAAGACTTCCCATGTCCGCAGAACTCTTCCACTGCTGCTACTCCTTCCAGGTGTAGGAAAGGTAACAGGAAGCACACCTCCACCAGGCCGGGTCCTTCTCACTCTACCCACAGACAGCCCTTTCAGGATGGAAATGGTACCAACAATGTGTGACTGCCTTGCACAACTCCCCCTGTCAGCCCGTCTCACCCACTGCCTGCCCCTCTGGAGAACTATCACCTCAGTCTACTGGGTTCTGGCAATAGTAGAAAAGGGGTATTTTCTGTCTTGGAAAGTAAAGCCCATACCACGGGGCATCCCATTTCCCCCCAAAACCAACTACGCTTTATCCCTCACATTGTACAGGATCTAGTGGCCCATGGAACAAGAGAACTTGTCCCCTCAGGACAAGAAGGAAAAGGTTTCTACTCAAGACTATTCCTGGTACCGAAAAAGGATGGACCATGGAGGCCAATCCTGGACTGTCTTTTCCAAACCTTTTCCTAAAAGTCCCTTCCTTAAGAATGCTATCCCTTCAGACCCTCCTTCCACCACTGCCACCCCAAGCGTTCATGGCCACTGTAGCCCTAAAGGATGCCCTTCTCCATATCCCTGTACAGCCCACTGACAAAGTAGTCACATTTTGCTGGGCCCTGTTCTCACTTTCAATTTACTGCTTTGCCCTTTGGTTTGTCCACTGCACACAAGGGTCTTCACCACATGCCTAGCTTCCACCATAGCCTACTGCAGGAGCAAGGGCATTCATATCTATCCCTACCTAGATGACATATTCATTCTTGCAGAGAAAGAAAGCACCCTAAAAAAACTGCAGTTTTCCGTGTGTCTACTACAAGGGTTGGAATTCGCCCACAACCTCCCCAAATCTTCCCTTGCACCATAGCAGGGCAAAACCTTCCTGGGATGCGGGATCTGAACAGACCTGATGAAGGCATTCCTCCTACCAGACAAGATGTTCATTGTGTTTCACTGTTGCAGTCATTACTCTTGAGTTATCCTGCTGGCAGGCTACCCTCAGTCGGCCAGAATTCCAAAGTCTAGGTCCAGCATCGGTTGCTGTCACCTCTTCCCTGACGTCAGTGCGCCAGGGGTATAAAAGATGCAGCTGACGCCATTTTCTTCAGTCTTTCTTGTCGCGCGGTGCCCAAAACAAAAGCAGTTGGCAAGTGCCGATTGGCCGACTCCTGAGATTTTCAAATCCGAATTTCAGAACCAAAGTCTTCATTAAGGCTAAGTACCCCGTTGGGGAAACTTTTTTCTTGCTCCAGACCGATGTCAGAAAAAGTTAACAATTATATTTCTAGTGGGAAGCAAATACCTCATAAGGATTTTCACTGTTACTGTATTCCTTGCCTAGGCCCTGATCACAACGTTGCTAGCTGTCGGTTTGTGCTAGATTTAACCAACTCACTATCAAGCGTCGGTTCAATTTTGCATTTCATTACTTTGTCCGAAGATTTAATTATATAATGCCGTCGGACCAGCCGACAACCGGAGTTTACAAAAAACGCAAGGACAAGGATAGGCATCCGAGGTCAAAAACCGACGAAGCCTGTACTAGGCCAGTCGCCGGTTCACCGGTTCTCAGTGAGGTGCTTTCGCAGCCCCTGGCGCCCGCTACCTCAGAGCCACAGGCTGCTACAGGCTCCCACTTGGAGCCGACTGGGCCTCTGGATACGCAAGGTATTGGACACTCGGAAATCATACCCTCAGATGGGTCCGGAGCCGCTGAGCAGGCATCGGCTTCTGAGGGTGTCTTCAGACCTACACAACTATATATTAAGCCATTTTCAACTTCAAAGACTAAAGCAGCTCTAAAGACAAAGAAACAAGTACAGCATTCTCCTACTCAAGACTTCCATGCCAAAAAACAGATGCTCAAAATGGCCGAAGACCTAATTCCTTTGATCAGGGGCTCCCATCCCCCTCCTGATAAGAGGCCTAGGCAAGAGACAGAGTATGATTCTTCTGATCAGGTATCAATTTCCTCTGATTCCTCTTCTGAACAGGATTAGTCCATGCTTCCCTATGAGGATTCTGATGCTGAAGAATCCTTTCCTTCAGCCTCTCCTCCTGAGGATTATTCTTTTGGGGAAACCCTGCATGCTATGAGAGAGCATTTCCACTGCAAGAGCCAGGATTATTCTGAATCTAAGAAAAGGCTCAGAGACTTTCTGCTTCTTCCTCAGCACAGACCCCTTGCTATTCCACCTGTTCTAGACATTGTAGATGTATTTTCAGAGTCCGGCCTATCCCCTGACTCTTTACCCCCTGCACCTGCTAAGCCAGACAGATACTACAGGGTCCCGGATTCTCATAAATTCCTATATAAAAACCCTGCTGCTGACCCAGAAACTATATCTCAGGGTCCCAAGGGGGTTAAAGCTTCCACTGCAAAAAAACCTGTTCCCTCTGATAGGGATTCTAGGGCTCTAGACAGATGGGGGGGAAAAAGTCTACACTTCTGCTACCCTGGCTGTATGGGCTTTAAATTGTCAGTTTTGTGTGCTTAAATATCAGCAATATTTAATGTCACTGCTTAAACAGAAAATGTTGACAAATACTGGATGTTCAGAGAACACGGAATTGCAGGATTTATTGCATGCAACTGAACAAGTGGGAAAGCATACTTTGCAATGTGGTTATGATTCACTGGAGGCCTCTTGCAGGACTGCATTTACAGGTTCTGTTATTAGAAGGCATGCTTGGTTAAAGGAACAGAATCTGCCTGATCATGTTAAAGCAAAATTATTAGATGCACCATTACAGCATGATACTTTGTTTGGTACTAAAGCAGAAGAGGTGTTAAAAAAAAAAATGGAGGATAAAGCAAAATCCATGCAGACCGTCCAGGATTTCTTACAGGTACAGCCACCCAGGTTTAGCAGGAACTGGCCTTCTAAAAATTGGTCCTTTCCAGTGTCAGACAGACCACAAAGAGGCAGATACAGGCGTCCCAGAGGCAGATCTCAGCCCCAAGGCTCATACAGGCCTAAACAGTGGGGTGCTACTACCTCCAAAAGCGGAGAAGACAAATCACAACCCTACAGGAAACAGTCCCAATGACTTTCCTCTACCAGTTCCAAGCAGTTTACTTTTGACAGCCCCCTTAGGGGGGAAACTAGCACTTTTTTCATCAAACTGACAAATAATTACCCAAGACAAATGGGTCCTGGACATAGTGTCCCAAGGCTACAGGTTCCATTTTCACACACTACCAAGGCCAAAGGGCATGTTAGACCTGCAACACAATCAATGGGCAGAGGCACAAAAGCAAATTACAGCCCTCATGGACATGAGGGCCATTCAGCAAGTACCACAACAAGACCAGGGGCAAGGATTTTACTCGAGACTTTTCTTAGAACCCAGGAAGGATAAAACCTGGAGACCAATACTGGACCTGTATATACTAAATACGTTTCTGGAAGTTCCAAAATTCAAGATGTTGACTCTACAGCCGCTACTGCCCATGCTGGGCAAGAGGGCTTGGCTCGTAACATTGGACCTAAAAGAGGCATACCTGCATGCCCCAATCAGACAATCTTGCAGAAGATACCTCAGATTCATAGCTGGCTCAATGCATTACCAATTCTCTGCACTGCCCTTTGGCTTATCTACTGCTCCCAGGGTCTTCACAAAATGCCTGGCTCCAGTAATTGCGTTTTGCAGACAAAAAGGAATTCAAATATATCCCTACTTGGACAACTGTCTAATTCAAGCAGAGAACAAAGACACTCTTCTAAAGCATCTGGCGTTTGTAAAAAGATTACTAATTGGCCTAGGGTACACAGTAAACGAAAAGAAATCAAAACTAGTGCCCTCTCAAGAGATAATATTCCTGGGTGCAAGCTTAAATACAACTGCCTAAATGGCTTATCTCACGCCAGACAAGCAAAAGCAACTGACTACTTACTTCAAGAAATTGGCAACAAAAACACACTTATCTGCAAGGAAAATCCTGCATGCCTTGGGTTTCATGGCATCCTGCATTCTACTAATTCCATATGCCAGACTGCATATGAGGAAACTACAATGGTATCTGAAAAGTGTTTGGACTCAGCATTGCCACAGCCTGGAGACAGTAATTGCACTCATTCCCTGCCTACAACAGGAGTTTCGATGGTGGGCAGAAGCCCGTCATCACAACAAGGGTCTGCCATTCAGTTTACCCACAGCCAGACACTGACAGTGGATGCATCAGATTATGCCTGGGGGGCCCATATGGCAGGAAAACGTATTCAGGGCACATGGCCTGCAAACCAGATGGATCTTCACATCAGTCAAAAAGAGATGCTAGCTGTTCAAAATACCCTGACAGCTTTCAAGGACCTGCTTCATCCAGGACAGTTACTGATAAAGACAGACAACACTACAGTCATGTGGTACATAAACAAGCAGGGAGGTACACATTCCTACCCCCTCTGCAGACGAGCAATGACCTTATGGGACACAGCATTGGCTTTTCAAGTTCACCTGCAAGCACAATTCCTGCCAGGAAAAACAAATACTCTGGCAGACGAACTAAGCAGAAACCTCATGGATCCCCACGAATGGAAACTGGATCCACAAGTCTTCAGCATGATAATAAGGAAATGGGGATGCCCAAACATAGATATATTTGCCTCCCCTCACAACTGTCAATTGCAGAGATTTTGCACAAGGATTTATCACAAACAAGCATGGAAAGTGGATGTCCTATCATTCAGCTGGAAAAATCTAACAGCATATGCTTTTCCACCACTACCTCTCCTTCCCAGAGTACTACTAAAGGTCAAACAAGAGGAAGCCAAAAATGATACTGATTGCACCAGACTGTCCACGCCAGCACTGGTACCCAATCCTTAAGAGCTTGTCTCAAGGTCCAGCATGGATATTGCCTCAAATGTCTCACTTGCTGACCCAACAAAACAATCAGATCCTGCACAGCCAACTCAGAACCTTAAATCTGGCAGCATGGCGGATGATGTAGCCATTCAGAACACTCCTCTTTCAAAATCTGTTATGGATGTTATCTTGGAGGCCCAGTACCAGAAAATCTTGTGCAGAAAAATGGAAGAGATTCTGTGTTTGGAACCAGGAACAAGGCATTGACACATCTGTACCAAATATACCTCAGATTTTACAATACCTAACTGAGATGCTGAACAAAGGCCTTTCTTTCTCATCAATTAAGATTCATGCCTCTGCCATTTCAGCCCATTACAATACGGAACCACCTATCTTTTCTCATCCTTTAATAAGGCAGTACCTCAGAGGGGCCAAAAACATTAGGCCTCAAAGGAGAGCACCAATTCCGGCCTGGGACCTCAATTATGTTTTGGAAAAACTCACACTGCCTCCTTTCGAGCTAGCATCAACAGTTGATATAAAATTCTTATCCTGGAAAACAGCTCTGCTCCTAGCAATAACCTCTGCAAGGCGAGTCTCGGAGTTACAAGCACTCATGGCTGTGGAACCTTTCATCATTTTTCATCCAGACGGGGTTTCTCTGAGGACAAACCCTACATTTATGCCTAAGGTGGTGTCCAGTGTGGCCCTCAACCAAACCATTCACTTGCCTACCTTTTACCCAAATCCACAGAACAAGGGTGAGAAAATCTGCATTCTTTGGACATACACAGGCAGTTACACTTCTACTTGGACAGAACTAAAGCTTTCAGAAAGACTGAGCAACTTTGTGTCATATGCTGCAGGATCACAAGGAAAGGCTATCTCAAAACAGACTATCTCTAAATGGATAGGCAATTACATCTGTTTCTGCTATTTTCAACATGGCAAATCAGTGCCTAAGGACATTAGGCCTCATTCCACCAGAGCAGCAGCCACTTCAACAGCCTTCCTCAGAGGAGTACCAACCAAAGATATCTTAGAGGCTGCTACTTGGAGTTCAGTGCACACCTTTACAAAGCACTACCACTTGCCTCTCTACTCTAAGTCCAGAGCAGGCTTTGCCACTGCAGTTCTGCAGGGCCTCATAGCCTCTCCTAATCCTATTTATCCAAGCCACCCATCCTCAGCTTTGGGATTCTACCCAAGAGTAATGACTGCAACAGTGAAAGACGAACATAGTGCAGTTGTGTACCTACCATAAATGTAGATGTTCGAGTGTATTCACTGTTGCAGTCCAAGTTACTCACCCACCATCCCCCTTCTCTTTGCTAGGACTTATCTGCACTTCTCTATCCTATACAACCTTTTCGGTGTATTTGCTTGTAGATGAAGGAAATGTTATTTTTGTGCATGCATTTCTTATTGGCATATTTTTCAGCTTACCAATTTGGGGCACCTGACATCTGGGGCAAGAAAAACTGAAGAAAATTGCTTCGGCTGCATCTTTTATACCCCTGGCGCACTGACGTCAGGGAAGAGGCGACAGCAACCGACGCCGGACCTAGACTTTGGAATTCTGGCCTACTGAGGGTAGGCTGCCAGCAGGATAACCCAAGAGTAATGACTGCAACAGTGAATACACTCGAACATCTACATTTGTGGTAGGTACACAACTGTACTGCACTTTCTCTAACAGACCACTTCCAAGATCTTATCCAGACCCACCAACTGTCAGCAAGGCAATTCATGCGACTTCTGGGTCTTATGGCAGCCACTGTTTCCATGCTTCCGCTAGCCAGGATGCACATGAAGCTGCAATGGTATCTAAAGAATGTATGGCCCCAACACAGCCACCCTCTAGACTTCCAGATCCCCTTCCTACCCTGCCTGAAGTTAGAACTACAGTGATGAATTAAACAGGTTCAGATGAACCCAGGGCTTCCTCTCCTACACCAATTCAACATATGCACACAGATGCCTCATATCTGGGCTGGGGGGCTACCATGAAGTGCCTCAAGGTGCAAGAACGCTGCCAGCCGCACCTCCTGAAAAAAACATCAACGAAAGGGAGGTGACTGCAGTTCATCTAACTCTAAAAGCCTTCCTCCTCCTTCTACAGCCAAGTCCCCTTCATATCTTCAGACAATACTACGGTCATGTGGTACATAAACAAACATGGAGGGACCAAGTCTTACCTCTGCAGACTAGCAGTCCATATTTGACACCTAGCTTCACAAAACAACTTATCTTTGCAGGCAGTCTACATCCCATCCCAGGACAAACCACCAAGTGTATGCTCTCAGCAGATCTTTCTCTCTGCATCACTAGTAGATGTTGCAATGAGAAGTTTTTCTAGACATTGTCCAGCAGTGGGGGCACATCTCAAATAGACTTATTTGCCTCCCCCAGAACAGACAATTGAGAATTCTGTACGAAGGACCACTCCCCTCTAGCCTGGTGAGTGGATGCTTCCACCATCTCATGGAAGGGACAGTTTCTTGTATGCCTTTCCTCCCTTTCCTCTCATTCAAAATGTCCTCCTGAAAGTCAGGAGGGATAATCCAAAAATCTTGCTGGTGACTCCTTATTGGCCAAGGCAGCATTGGTTCCCCCTTCTACTGTCCCTCACTAAAAGTAATCGCCACAAGTTATTCCACAAGGTGGACCTACTCGCACAGCACAAGGGAGCTCTCATCCACCCTCATTTGGAGATGCTGTGTCTAACACGCTGGGTGATAAACTTTTAATAGCCTTCAGACACCACTAGTCTGAGGATGTGCTTTCTGTCCTGAGGGAGGCCAGGAAACCTAACACAAGGAGATCCTACCTTCTGAAATGGGAAAGATTTTCCAAATGGTGTCTTCAAAGGCTTAGAGATCCATTTATAACAGATGTACCTCTTGTCTTAGCATACGGATGAGAGCTTATCAAGGCAGGCATTTCATACTCATCAGTGAAAGTGCACATTTCTACTGTCTCTGCCTGCTTACCCTTAGACCCTCCTTTGCTCTCCAGGCTAGATGTTAAATTGTTCCTGAAGGGAGTCTTTCACATCAGGCTACCGAGGAAGCCTATCCCACTGCCTTGGGACCTAAACTTTATCCTGGAAAAACACACTGGCCCCATTTGAGCCAGCTAGTTCTGCATCACTACAAATGTGCACATGGAAAACAATCTTGCTGGTAGCTCTCACTTCAGCCAGAAGGGTATCAGAGTTACAGGCTCTCAGGGCATGCCCCCCCCCCTACACCATCTCCCTCAAAGATAGGGTAACCCTGCACACCAACCCTTCCTTCATGCCCAAAGTGGTCAAAAAGCTGTCATAAATCAGTCCATTCACCTGCCCACCTTCTTTCCCTCTCTCCCACCAATGACAGCGAGAGAATTCTCCATTCTCTGGATGTTCAGAGGCAATTGAGGTTTTACTTGGACAAAACTAAGACCATTAGAAAATCTAATCAGCTCTTTGTATCCTTTCACCCCAGGGCCCTGACAAGGCAGTCTCCAAAGTATCTTCTGTTGGATCAGGAAAACTATTTGATGTTCATCGTGTTTCACTGTTGCAGTTATTACTCTTGGGTTATCCTGCTGGCAGGCTACCCGCAGTCTGCCTGAATCCCAAAGTCTTTGTCCGGCGTCGGTTGCTGTCGCCTCTTCCCTGACGTCAGTGCGCCAGGGGTATAAAAGATGCAGCTGACGCCATTTTCTCCAGTCTTTCTTGCCGCGCGGTGCCCGAAGCAAAAGCAGTTCACAAGTGCCGGTCGGCCGACTCCTGAGATTTTCTACATAGAATTTCAGATCTGAAGTCTTCATTAAAGCTAAGTACCCCATTGGGGAAACTTTTTTCTTGCTCCAGAACGATGTCAGAAAAAGTTAACAATTTTATTTCTTGTGGAAAGCAAATACCTCATAAGGATTTTCGTTCTTACTGTATTCCTTGCCTAGGCCTGATCACGACGTTGCTAGCTGTCGGATTTGTGCTAGATTTAACCAACGCACTATTAAGCGTCAGTACGATTTTGCCTTTCATTACTTTGGCCGAAGGTTTAATTATATAATGCCGTCGGAACAGCCGACGACCGGAGTTTATAAAAAGTGCAAGGAAAAGGACAGGCATCCGAGGTCCAAAACCGACGAGGCCCCCGCTAGGCCAGTCGCCGGTTCTCAGTGAGGCACTTTCACAGACCCTGACACCCGCTATCTCAGAGCCACAGGCCGCTTCCGACTCCCATGTAGAGCTGACTAGGCCTCTGGATACTCAAGGTATTGGACTCTCGGAAACTATTTCCTCAGATGGGTCCAGAGCCACTGAGCAGGCATCGGCTTCTGAGGGTGTTTTCAGACCTATACAATTGTATGTCAAGCCAACCTCAGCTTCAAAGACCAAGACTAAAACAGCTCTAAAGACAAAGAAACAAGTTCAGCATTCTCCTGGACAGACTTCTATGCCTGAGAAACAGATGCTTAAAATGGACGAAGACCTAATTACTTTGATCAGGGGTTCCCATCCCCCTCCTGAGAAGAGGCCTAGGCAAGAGACAGAATATGACTCTTCTGATGAGGTTTCAATTTCCTCTGATTCCTCTTCTGAACAGGGATACTGTTTTCCTCCCTATGAGGATTCTGATGCTGAAGAATCTATTCCTTCAGCCTCTCCTCCTGAGGATTATTCTTTTGGGGAAACCCTGCATTCCATGAGGGAGCATTTTCACTGGGAGAGCCAAGATTACTCAGAATCTAAGAAAAGGCTCAGAGACTTTCTTTTACTACCTCAGCACAGACCTCTTCCTATTCCACCTGTTCTAGACATTGTAGATGTATTTTCAGAGTCCGGCCTGTCTCCTGACTCTCTACCCCCTGCACCTGCTAAGCCAGACAGATACTACAGGGTTCCAGACTCTCGTACATTTCTATGTAAAAACCCTGCTGCTGACCGAGAAACTATATCTCAGGGTCCCAAAGGGGTCAAGGCTTACACTGCAAAAAACCCTGTCCCCTCTGACAGGGATTGTAGGGCCCTGGACAGATGGGGGGAAAAAAGTTTACACTTCTGCTACCTTGGCTGTAAGGGCTTTAAATTGTCAGTTTAATATGCTTGAATATCAGCAATACTTAATGTCACTGCTTAAACAGAAAATGTTGACATATTCTGAATGTTCTGATAACAAGGAAATGCAGGATTTATTGCATGCAGCTGAACAAGTGGGAAAACGTACTTTGTGATGTGGTTTTGATTCACTGGAGGCCTCTTGCAGGGCCGCTGTTACGGGTACTGTCGTCAGAAGGCATTCTTGGTTAAAGGAACAAAATCTGCCTGATCATGTTAAAGCAAAATTATTGGATGCTCCTTTACAGCATGATACTTTGTTTTGTGTTGAGGCAGAAGAGGTGTTGAAGAAAATGGAGGATAAAGCGAAATCTATGCAGACAGTTAAGGATTTCTTACAGGTACAACCACCCAGATTTAGCAGGAACTGGCCTTCAAAGAATTGGTCTTTTCCAGTGTCAGACAGGCCACAAAGAGGCAGATACGGACGTCCTAGAGGCAGATCCCAGCCCCAAAGGCTCATACAGGCCTAAACAATGGGGTGCTTCTACATCCAAAAGCGGAGAAGACAAATCACAGCCATATAGTAAACAGTCCCAATGACTATCCTCTGCCAATACCAAGCACTTATCTTTTGGCAGCTCCATTAGGGGGAAAACTGGCACTTTTTTCACAAAATTGGCATATAATCACCCAGGACAAATGGGTCTTGAATATAGTGACCCAGGGCTACAGGTTCCACTTTCACACCCTGCCAAAGGCAAATGGTATGCCAGACCTGGCACAAAATCAATGGGCAGAGGCACAAAAACAAGTTACATCCCTCATGGACATGAGGACCATTCAGCGAGTACCACAGCAAGAACAGGGACAAGGATTTTACTCAAGACTTTTCCTGGTACCCAGAAAGGACAAAGCCTGGAGACCAATACTTGACTTGTCTATTCTAAACACTTTTTTGGACGTTCCAAAATTCAAAATGTTGACTCTGCAGCAGCTTCTGCCCATACCGGGCAAGAAGGCATGGCTTGTAACTTTGAACCTAAAAGAGGCATACCTGCATGTCCCAATCAGACAAAATTGCAGACGATACCTCAGATTCATAGCTGGATCAATGCACTACCAATTCTCTGCACTGCCCTTTGGCTTATCTACTGCGCCCAGGGTCTTCACAAAATGCCTGGCACCAGTAATTGCTTTCTGCAGACAAAGAGGAATTCAAATATACCCTTACTTGGACGACTGCCTTATTCAAGCGGAGAACAAAGACATTATACTGAAGCATCTGGCGTTTGTAAAAAGATTACTAATTTGCCTAGGGTACACTGTAAACGAAAATAAATCAAAACTACTACCCTCTCAAGAGATAATATTCCTGGGTGCAAGCTTAAATACAACTGCCCAGATGGCTTATCTCACGCCAGACAAACAAAGGCAACTGACTTCTTACTTCAAAATGTTGGCAACAAAGACCCAGTTATCTGCAAGAAAAATTCTGCAGGCTTTGGGCTTCATGGCTTCCTGCATTCTACTAATTCCATATGCAAGACTGCATATGAGGAAACTACAATGGTATCTAAAAAGCGTTTGGACTCAACATTGCCACAGCCTGGAAACATTAATTACCCTCATTCCTTGCCTGCAACAGGAGTTTCGATGGTGGGCACAGGCTTGTCACCACAACAAGGGACAGCCATTCACTCTACCCATGGCCAGGCAAACACTAACAACAGGATGCATCAGATTATGCCTGGGGGGCTCACATGGCAGGAAAATGTATTCAGGGAGCATGGCCAGCAAGCCAAATGCATCTTCATATCAGTCAAAAAGAGATGCTAGCTGTTCAGAATGCCATGACAGCCTTCAAGGATCTACTTCATCCAGGACAACTGCTGGTAAAGACGGACAATACTACAGTCATGTGGTACATAAACAAGCAGGGAGGCACACATTCTTACTCCCTCTGCAGACAAGCCATGACTTTGTGGAAAGCCATGACTTTGTGGAACACAGCATTGACTTATACACCTGCAAGCACAATTCCTGCCAGGAAAGACAAATACTCTGGCAGATGAACTAAGCAAAAATCTCAAGGATCCTCACAAGTGGAAACTAGATCCACAAATCTTCAGCATGATGATAAGGAAATAGGGATGCCCGGACATAGATGTATTTGCCTCCCTGCACAACTGCCAACTACAGAGCTTCTGCACAAGGACTTACCACAAACAAGCATGGAAAGTGGATGCCCTATCATTCAGCTGGAAAACCCTTACATTATATGCCTTTCCTCCACTGCCTCTCCTCCATAAGGTACTCCTAAAGGTCAGACAAGAGAAGCCAAAAATGATATTGATTGCCCCAGACTGGCCACGCCAGCACTGGTACCCAATCCTAAAGAGCTTGTCTCAAGGCCCAGCCTGGACATTACCCCAAATTCCTCATTTGCTGACCCAACAAAACCATCAGATCCTGCACAGCCAACTCAGAACCCTAAATCTAGCTGCGTGGCTGATAATTTAACCATTCAGAACACACCTCTCTCTAAAGCAGTTATGGATGTTATTTTGGAGGCCAGGAGGCCCAGCACCAGAAAATCTTATACAGAAAAATGGAAGAGATTCTGTGCTTGGAACCAGGCACAAGGAATGGACACGCTTGTACCAAATATTCCTCAGATTTTACAATACCTAACTGAGATGCTGGACAAAGGCCTATCCTTCTCATCAATTAAGATCCATGCCTCTGCCATTTCAGCTCATTACAATATGGATCCACCTATTTTTTCACATCCACTGCTAAACAGTACCTCAGACGGGCCAAACACATAAGACCTGCAAGGAGAGCTCCAACACCTGCATGAGACCTCAATTTTGTCTTGGAAAAGCTCACACTGCCTCCTTTTGAGCCAGCCAATACAGCTGAAATAAAATACTTATCATGGAAAACAGCTCTGCTCCTAGCAATAACCTCAGCAAGAAAAGTCTCAGTTACAGGCATTAATGGCTGTGGAACCTTTTATTATCTTCCATGCGGACAGGGTTTCTTTAAGGACAAACCCAACATTTATGCCTAAGGTAGTGTCCAGTGTGGCTCTTAACCAAACCATTCATTTGCCTACTTTTTACCCAAACCAGCAGAATAAAGGGGAGAGACTTCTGCATTCTTTGGACATACACAGACAGCAATGCTTCTACTTGGACAAAACTAAAGCTTTCAGAAAGACTGAGCAACATTTAGTGGCATATGCTGCAGAATCACAAGGAAAGGCCATCTCAAAACGTACTCTCTACTCTAAATCCAGAGCAGGCTTTGCCACTGCAGTTCTGCAGGGCCTCATAGCCTCTCCTAATCCTATTTAGCCCAGTCACTCATCCTCAACTTTGGGATTCAACCCAAGAGTAATAACTGCAACAGTGAAACACGAACATAGTACAGTTGTGTACCTACCATAAATGTAGATGTTCAAGTGTATTCACTGTTGCAGTCCAGGTTACCCTCCCACCATCCCCCTTTCATTTGCTGGGTCTTATCTGTACTTCTCTATTCTATACAACCTATGTGGTGTATTTCCTTGTAGATGAAGGAAATGTTTACTTTATTGCATGCATGTTTATTGGCATAATCTATTTAGCCTACCCTTTTGGGGGCACCTAACATCTGGGGCAAGAAAAACTGAAGAAAATTGCGTCGGCTGCATCTTTTACACCCCTGGCACACTGACATCAGGGAAGAGGCGACAGCAACCAATGCCGGACCAAGACTTTGGAATTCAGGCTGACTGCGGGTAGCCTGCCAGCAGGATAACCCAAGAGTAATGACTGCAACAGTGAATACACTCTAACATCTACATTTATTGTAGGTACACAGCTGTACTCTTCTGCTACTCCTACCATGGCAAGGATTAACCTCAGGGGGTAAGAGCACACTCTACTAGGGCTGTAGCATCCTCCAAGGCTTCCTTTAGGGGCCTAGACACAGCCTCCATCCTGGAGGCAGCCACCTGGTCCACTATACACACATTTACCAGATACTACAAATTGGATCATATCTCCAGAGCTGGTTTCCCTAGGGCAATCCTGTAGGGATTTCTGGAATCGGCTACCTTTACCCTTCATAAGCTGTGGTACTCTTCCTCAGTAAGAATACAACATGGAAATAGAAGGACATACAATATTTATGTAAAATCTTATCATAATCATAGATGTTCTTCTCTTCCATGTTGCAGTATTCCTTCCCTCCCATCTATCCCTCTGCATTCCTTTCATTTATCTATGGGGCACCCTAAGGCACCTCCTAGACTATGGTCACACTCCGTCTATGGCATTTCACCAGTCTGGAGGACATCATTTAGCTCTACCTAGTCCACTGTCCAACTGTGCAGTTAGTTCTGAGGTCTGCGCTTGCCGATGTCACATTTAAGGCACCTGGCTTATGGCCCCTGCGGGTGATGTCCCACGCACCAGCAGCAACCTGAGGCAGAGAGTCCGACAGTAAGAGTACTGCAACATGGAAGAGAAAAGACATCTATGGTTATGGTAAGATTTTACACTACTACTATTACATTTTTTCCAACCTTTTGTTATTTGAGTGATATACTCCTTCAGTGTGAGCACATTTGACTTATTTTTCCTCTAGATTAGTAGACGTCATGTCTTGCACCAAAGCTGGAACTTCAACATTTTTGATTAATAGCTGCAAGATTCTTCCCAGCCAGTGTTTTCTCCTCACCTTTTGTGGTTGGTTTTCTTTCAAGTTCTCTAAATTTCTTCTTTGCTGGCATCCAGGCAGTGCACTTACTAGCCAGTAAGTGCAATTTACCCAAAAAGACAAATTCACTGGCTCTCTTTTCTGACTTTGTTTTCACACTGGGAGAGCTCATTGTGCAGCCATCTTGGACGTCTGATGGAGAGTACAGTTGAATATCAAGCCAGGTCTTCCCTTCTCACCTGTTTTAGTGCAATCTGCCCAGACAGACTCGTACTGCTTTGGCAGCAGAAAGCATCCCTGCACTACCAGGCTATAACTCATTCTGCACCTTTTGGCCCCAGAACTTGGAGCGAAGCACCAAAAGTGGTGGTGTTTCCATATTCATAAAGATGTGCGCACCTCCAGATTGGTAGCCCAACATAACGCATCAGAGATACTTCAAGTTCAGCTAACATTGGGTAAGACAGCTATTCGGGTCATAGCCTGCTATAGGTCCCCAACCATGACCCAAGACTTACACTCCACATTCCTAAGCACCCTAGAGAATATTAGGGTCCAACCTAACACACACATACTGGGTGACTTCAACTTACCCCTCCATTAACTGGGAAAACTAGTCATGCACCAATGCACTTGACAACGTTTCCTGGAATTCATTAATTCCAGTGCCCTGGACCAGCTCATTCTTAACCCACTAGAGGTAGCAACATCCTTGACCTGGTCATTACTAACATAGGCAACCATTGCTCTTTACCAATAGTCAGTTGCTCCCTTTTTAGATCCGACCACAAACTAATCACCTTGGGAATCCACCCCCCCCAGCCCTCAGAGAACAGCTGCATGACGGCCAAGTCATACACTAATGCCCTGTACGAACACATACACACATACATGAATTTCTCCATACCCAATAGACCCAAGACACACTCCTCCAAAAAAAAAAAAAAAAAAAAAGGAAGCCAATCTGGTGGTCCCCTGCCATAAACTGTACAACAGAAGGAGGAAACTGATACGAAATAAGGTGAAGTCCCAAGACTAGAAAAACTCCCTTATCAGCCTCAACAAAGAGTTGTGATCCCTCATCAAATCTTCTAAAGCTAGCTATAAAAACAGAATTGCAGCAGATAGTAAAGACAACCACAAGGCCTTCTATAGTTATGTAAAGAATCTCCACGGCAGTAACCAGATTTGGTTGGAGCTGTTGCACAATGCCACCTCCTATACTGAGCCAACAGGTATTGCCAATATACTGGCCGACAGATTTTTTGCCAACTTTACCCCCCCCCCCAGGACCAATCACAATACCAGTAGATTGCCAGGCGCCCAGTATTACTGCTGCACAGGTTAAAACAGCACTGTGCAAGGCCAGGAATGGGACCTGACAATATCCCTGGCTGTGTTCTACATGAACAACAGACTGAGCTGGCACCTCACCTGTGTGCCCTGTTCAGTCGCAGCCTCACCTCAGGCTTTGTCCCTACTGAATGGCGCACTGCTACAGTCGTCCCTTTCCACAAAGGAGGAGCAACTACAGACCCTGGCAACTATCGCCCCATTAGCCTGACAAGTCTGAAATGCAAAGCTATGGAATGCATCATCATGGACCTAATAAACAAGGATATAGGGCATCTCCAAACTCTGGATCCCACACAGTTTGGTTTTTTGAAGGGTAGATCATGCCTGCTCAATCTGGTCGACGACTTTGAGTCAGTCACCAGAGCTGTGAATAAAGGCAAGGTGGTTCATGCAGCCTGCCTTGATCTGGCCAAGGCCTTTGATACCATTCCTCACTCAGGAATCGTAGAAAAACTCACTATGCTAGGCATCAACCGTTATATCACTAGGTGGGTTGCAAACTGGCTCACAGAACCCACAGTGTGAAAGTAGCTGACTCTAAGTCAGACTGCCAACCAGTCACGAGTGGAGTCCCACAGAGTTCTGTAATGGGTCCTCACCTGTTTGGTATCCACTCTGAAGTCCAGGCCAACTCGAATGGCCTCTGGCTGTCAAAGTTCACAGACGATTGCAAGTTGGGAGCCATAATTAACTCCCCAAGTGATGCTGACATCTTACAGAAAGGCCAAACTGAGACCAACGACTGGTGTCAGAACCATGGTCTTAAGCTCAGTGCCAAAAAATGTGTCGTCATCCCCTTTGGGAAAAACCTGGTTGCCATGAATTACCACATCGATGGTAGCCCACCGAGCACAAAAGGCTTCCTTAGAGATCTGGAAACACAGGTTGACAGCAACCTCTCTTTTGACCACCACATTGCCAGTGTGGTGAGAAAGTCCTGTGTGGCACATCTCATTACTAAGGGTTTTGCATCCAGGAAGAAATAAGTCATTGTCTCCCTCTACTTTTCCCTCATTAGGCCAATCATCGAGTGCAATGCCCCATTTGCCATGTACCTCACTAGACACTTGCAACAACTGGAGAGGCTGCAAAAGTACCTCACAAAGAGGATCCTAGGCTTTAAACACTTGTGCTATATGGGCAGACTCAAAAAACTCCACAACTTTTCTCTGTGTCATATCGCCTACTTAGAGGTGATCTCTGCTTGACTTACAAAGCCATGTCTGACCCAGCTGCGTTAGAAATGCTACATCTAAAGAAATCCCAATCCCTCCGCACTGCATGCTCCAGAGACTTCAACCTCATTACTGCATTCAACAGAACAAGCTGGAGGACAGGTTCATAACCCATAGACTACCCATGCTATGGAATAGGCGTCCCATACATGTCAGGCAGAGCACCTCACTGGCCCTTTTCAAGACAGATCTTGATGAGTGGATGGGAAACAGAAAATTCACCCCGGGATCAGTCCAGTGGCTCTACTCGACAGAGGCTCTGGGAACTAAGGTTGGGTGGCACGATGCCAGGGTAATCCTATGGGCTAGGTTTGTAAAAGGCTCCAGGGCTATTAGCCTAGTACACACCTATGAACCTATGGTTGGGAAGATGTGTCTCTAGAAGTGCAAGCCACTTGGAGGCCCAAGGATTCAAAGAATCACATCACTATTGAAGAAATGTTGGCAGTGATCCATGCTTTGAAAGTTTTTCACCACCTGTGGACTCCAGGTTCTCATGTTGTGGTTACGATGATGTGGGGTACGTCAACCATCAAGGGAGTACAGTGTCCTAATCCTCTGCTGGTTGGCAACGATAACCTGGAAGCTGGTCTTACAGCATTGGCTGACACTGCAGAAGTCCTACATCCCCTCATAACAAAACATTGTGGCAGACAAGACTAAGCAGATCGTAGGCAGATCTGCACTTAGTGCACCTCAAGCCAGAGGTGTTTCCGGATCTAGCCAATATGCAGGGAACACCAAGTAGATCTGTTCACCTCCTTTCAAAACAGACAGCTGTAGAAATTCTGTTCCCAGACGTCCTTGCAGCCATGCTTGGAGGATAGACTCATTCTCTTGGTCAGGAATGTTCCTTTATACATTTCCACTAAGTCACAAGGTACTTTTAACGATTCAGAAAAATGTCAAAAGTCATTGTGGTGCCCCCTATTGGCCAAGACAGTCTTGATTCTCCCTTCTAATAATATTGGCCATGGGCAATTACCACATACTTCCTTGAACTCTGAATTTGTACACAGTCTAGGGGCGACTGCTGCACTGATTTTGGAATAACTACAGGTGACAGCCTGGATGATGCAATCTTGACTTCAAGCAGTTATTAAAGGAGGCTAGAAAATCTGCTACTAAAAAATTCTGTGTTTACAAATGGATGAGGTTTTCTAAGTGGTGCCTAAACAGGAACAGAAAGTCCCTTGAGGGTAATCTCTCTGGTCTTGAAATATTTGTGAGAGCTACTTAAGGACAACTTATTGTGTCTATTAAGATGCATTTATCAGCCATTTATGTTCATCTGCCAGTAGATTCCCCTTTTTCTTATTTCTTATTAAAATACTTCATGAAAGGAATATTGCATATAAGACCCCTTTGCAAGCAAATTCCTCCTTTGTGGGATCTCGGCTGTGTCCTGGAAAAATTACCCTTACCACCCTTTGAACTTGCCGCTCATTCTGATCTGAAGCTCTTAATGTGGACAACTGCTTATTTCTCTGACTTCTGCAAGCCGTGCTTCTGAGCTGCAAGCTCTCATAGTGAGACAAGCTAATTTCTCACAGGGGTAGGGATGTGTTGCACACTATTCTTTCTTGCTGGAAGTGGTCTCAGAATTCACTCTGTCAGGCTGTCAACCTCCCCGTGTTCTTTCCAGAACCAAATTATAAGCTTGAGAGGATACATCATACCTTGAATGTACACACCGGCAGCCCAGGTATGACCTTGACAGATCTGAACCCTTCAAAAATCTGAAAGGCTTTTTATTTCCTATAGAGGGGGCAAAGTAAGGTCAGCCTGCCTCTAATTAAATCATTGCATGTTGGTTGTCCCCGGTATTGTTTTTTGTAACACCCCCCATGGCAAGGTGAATCCTCATACCACCAGGACTTTTTCCTCTTGAGTGGCATTATTGGAAAAGGGTGGACTTGAAGTAATTTAGAAGCAGCAACTTAGTCCTCTGCCCATACCTTTATGAAGCACTGCAAGTTGAATGTCTTTTCAAGATCCAGCACAGGGTTTGCTAGGATCATTCGCAAGGGGTTCCTGGACCCCAAATCTTCCTCGTCCCAGGTTGGGCAAACTTTTTGAGTTTACCCAGGTAAGGCAGTGTGTCTGCTGAACATAGTACAGCTGAGTACGTCCTACTTTTACTGTAACAGTAGATATTCATAGTGCCTTACCGGCAGTACCCATTCAGCACCCCCTGTTTGAAGTACATAGTTTGGTGTTTGGATTGCTGCAGAGTGCTGTTCCATGGCTCTTTTGTTTTGGGAGGGGTGGTATTGGAACATAGGTGTTGCAACACTTGTTTCCATCTTCTGTTTCCGCCTGACCCTAGAAAGCAAAGGGTCCTGTCTGTGGGTCTGAAAAGCAATCCCTTTACTCTCAGGTGATTGACTGCCTGTCTGTGGGTGAGATAAACCAGAGAGGCTCTGAACTTTAATATACTAGAACAGGGCAGGTAGCAGAGCACAACTACCCATAATTCCCTAAGGCAGTGTGTTCTAGGAGCATCTGCTGTTACATGTAAGTAGGACTTATGCAACTGTACCATATTTTAACAAAATAAGTGTGCATGCAGAAAACACATTCTGCCAAAGGACTACCATACCATAAAGAATATGCAGTGTCTCTTTGGTGTGTGAGAAGACCGCAGTGTTTTCTCCTGCGAGTATTGCACCACTTTAAGATAACAATACGTTCCACTGATCCTGAAATGTGACGGCCTGTCATGTACACAGGAAGGTGTTGCCATTAACAGGAGTGTAAACTCCTCCTGCCATGGAAGAGCCGTTGTCCTTAACATTTGTATTGTGTACTTAATAGCAGTGTGTCCAGTTGCGCTAACTGTTATTTGAGGATATAGGCAAAAACTTCAGTTGACATCAGTAGTATTTCTAGATGTTGCTACATATGAAGCTGCACTGTTAATGTGAGATTTCATGTTTGCAGTTGACTGTCATAGATGAACTGTAAAGATTGTGCCACTTATGAAATCTGTAGAGAATGTGTATCAATAGGTAATTACTCCTTGGTTGTAGGCCAGAACATGTAGAAGGCTAAACAGGCCTGTGAAACTAGTGATGTTCTGTAGTCCTATCTTGCCTTCATTCTTACATATGGGTTCGGAACCGATCCTCGGCTCCGATTCGGCTGATTACAAAGCTCAAAGTCTCTCAATTGGCTCGTGGCAAGGTAGGTATCCCATAGTGCACTAGTAAGAATCCCCAGATCTCGTTTAACGCATCTACGAGTTCAGAAGTGTTGTCTTTCTTCGCCGTGGCTAAGTTGGATTTTTCTTCATTATTATTGTTCATAGTGATATTTTTGTCATAATAGTATTAGCTCTGTAGCTTAGTCTTAGTTGTTATAGATAGGAATAGTATTGTGTTTGTGAAGTTGTTGAGAACTTGTTGGCCGTTGCTTCCGCAGGCCCGATGTTCTTTGTGTTTCACTGTTGCAATCATCACATTTGGGTTATCTGCTTGCAGTAGCCCTCAGTCGGCCTGATTATCAAAGTCTTGGGTCCTGCTTCGGTTGCTGTCTCATCTTCCATGACATCAGGTAGTCAGGGGTATAAAGCATACAGCCAACGCCATTACATCAGTCTTTCTTGCCATGCGGTGCCTGAAGCGGTTTGCAAGTGCCAGTCGGCAGACTCCTGAAATTTTCGTTTTCGAGTTTCAGAACCGAAGTCTTCAACTAAAGCTAAGTACCCCATTGGGGAAACTTTTCTTGCTCTAAACCGATGTCAGTAAAAGTCAATAATTGTATTTCTTGTGGAAAGCAAATACCTCATAAAGATTTTCATTCGTGCTGTATTCCTTGCCTAGGCCCTGACCATGACGTACCTCGCTGTCGGTTTTGTGCCTTATTTAAACAATGAACTAATCGTCGTCGGTATATTTACGCTTCTAAATATTTCGGTACTCTGTTCAATTATCCAGATATGGCTTCGGTAAGCCACCCGACTACCGACATTCCGAAAAAACACAAAGATAAAGACAGAGACAGGCTGCCGATGCTTCTCCTAAGCTAGTTGCCAGTTCGCCAGTACTCGGGTGCTTTCGCAGCCCCTGATACCCGCTACTTCAGATTCGCAGGCCTCTACTGAGACCCATTTGGAGATGCTTCAACTGTGGAACCTGTGGATACCTCTAGCTTGGATGGGTCCGGAGCCGCTGTGCAGGCACCGGCTTCTGAGGGTGTATTCAGGCCTACTGACTTGCATATTAAACCGACGCCATCTTCTTCTTCAAGGCCTAAAACTCTGTGCATACCTAGAAAGCCGATGCCCAGACCGCATGGTCAGGCCTCTATGCCTAAAAAAAATGAATGATAAGAATGGCTGAAGACCTTATTACTTTAATCAGGGGAAGCCAACCTTCCCCCTCTAAGAGACCTAGGACTGAATTTGGCTATGATTCTTCTGATCAGGATTCTGAAATTTCTGTTTCTTCCGATGACCAGGATTTACCCTTTTCTGTTTCGTCTGATGACCAGGATTTACCTTTATCTGCCTATGAGGATTCTGATGCAGTGGACTCTATTCCCTCTGCTTCCCCTCCAGAGGATTTCTCGTTTGGTGAAACCTTGCATACTCTTAGGAAGCATTTCCGCTGGGAAAGCCAGGATTACTCTGATTCTAAAAAGAGGCTTAGGGATTTCTTACTCCTGCCCCAACACAGGCCTTTAGCTATCCTCCCTGTACTGGACATTGTTGATGATGCCTTTACATAGTCTAGCTTGGCCGCTGACTCCTTACATCCTGCTCGCAGAAAACCAGATAGATATTACAGGGTTCCTGACTCTCACAAGTTCCTTTTTAAAAATCCTACTGCGGATCCTGAGACCATTTCACAGGGACCCAAGGGCATAAAGGCTACTACTGCCAAAACCCCTACCCCCTCTGATAGAGATTCCAGGGCGCTGGATAGATGGGGTAAGAAGGTATACACTTCTGCAACCTTGGCCATTAGGGCCTTAAATTGCCAGTTTCACATGTTAAAAGTATCAGCAGCATATTATTGGATTGCTTAAACAGAAATTGATGTTGATTCCTGACTGTGCTGAAAATAAGTATTTACAGGATTTAATGTATTCTGCTGAAAAAGTTGGAAAACATACTTTGCAATGGGTTTTGATTCACTAGAGGCATCTTGCAAGGCTGCTGTTACTGGGTCTGTACTTAGAAGGTATGCTTGGCTTAAGGACCAATCTTTGCCAAGTCATGTTAAAGCTAAATTGTTGGATGCTCCCTTAAACCAGGACCGCCTGTTTGGCAACAAAGCAGAAGTACATAAAAACATGGAGGAAAAAGCTAAATCTATGCAAACTGTTAAAGATTTCCTGCAAGTGCAGCTTCCAAGATTTAGTAGGCATTGGCCTTCTAAGAATTGGTCCTTTCCTGCCTCTTCCAGGCCTTCTCAGTCCAAATCCAGACCCAGCAGAACACTCAGGCGTCAGTCCCAAGGTACGCAGAGGACTAAGCAGTGGGGGGCTCCCACTTCCAAAGCAGGGAGTAGTAAGACCCCTCTTATGGTAAACTGTCTCAATGACTTAACTTTAAAACTTCCAAGCCCTTCTCAACTGACTGCTCCTTTAGGGGGAAAGATTGCTCTGCAGGCAAAAAAACTGGGAAGTCATTACCCAGGACAAATGGGTTTTAAATACAGTTTCCCAGGGATACAGATTCCACTTTCACACTTTACCAACCCCAAACGGTTGGCCAGATCTACCCCTAAATCAGTGGGCAGAGGCTCAAAAGCAGTTTTGCAGGGCCTTATAGCTAGTCCTAATGCTATCTAATTACCTCCTCCCATCCTCAGCTTTGGGAATCTACCCAAATGTGATGTCTGCAACAGTGAAACACAAAGAACATAGTACAGTTGTGTACACTTACCATAAATGTAGATGTTCGAGTGTATTCACTGTTGCAGTCCTGGTTACCCTCCCTCCAGCCCCCTGACTTCTATTGACTATACCTCTATTCTTGCTTGATATGCTTAAAGCTTTCTGGTGTATTTGCTTTTTGTTGGAGGTGTAACCTTGTATATAATTGCTTCCTATTATGGGGCCACCTGACATCTGGGGCAAGAAAAATTGATGTAATGGCGTCGGCTGCATGCTTTATACCCCTGACTACCTGATGTCATGGAAGATGAGACAGCAACCGACGCAGGACCCAAGACTTTGATAATCAGGCCGACTGAGGGCTACTGCAAGCAGATAACCCAAATGTGATGACTGCAGCAGTGAATACATTCAAACATCTACATTTTATGGTAAATGTACACAACTGTACTTTTTCTGTCACTCTTTCAGTTCTCGAGTTCTCCAGGAAAGGAAGAACAAACTGATTCTGAAAGGTCTTCTTAAGCCTTCCTTTGAGGAGGATTTAGCCAGCTCTTCATCCTCACATTCCAGATCTTCTTCAAAAAAAAGGTCAAGTCGGCCAATTGACATTACCCCACACCATTTTATCTGGACCTCCTCAGAAAATCTAAAAATTGGACAAACCTTCTACCTCTTCGGCTCCACTATCCTCTGAGCCGGTCGAGGTTATCGATATCGACACTTCAGTGTTGGCCCCAAGTATTTAGCAGACTACTGAACATTTACCTCTGAGCTGGTCTAGAGAGCTATTACTGGTCTCCCCAACTCTCAGATCTCCCATTTTGCAGAGATCTAGGTCACCTACCTTACCTTCTAGATTCTCCAAGAGTCTTTCTGAAGAGGATGTAGAGAAAATAGTGCTTAGACTCTTGGAGTCGGCGTTAGTTAATTTGTTGCCGGTTCCAACTCACTCTATTCCAGAGCAGTCTAAGGCCATACTCCCTTTTGCAGTTCCTCCTCCAAGCCATGTTGGTCCTTCGGAGCCAGAGCTATTGGTGCCACTTGTTGTGGAACCCTCTGTTCCAGTACCTCTTGTGTCTGTCTCTGAGCCAGGTTCCGCCCTGACACCTTCGGCGCCATCCTTGGTGTCCCGACAGGGACGCTTGGACCCAGAATTTTTTTGGTTCCGAGCTTACCTCTCAGTGCGTCGGCTAGGCTGAGCTCCGATCCTACATCCATCTCTGAGCCTATCGCTTTGTAGCCAAGGGCTACTTCCGTTTCCTCTGAACTGGGACTGTCTTCAGAGCCAGAGATCTGCATTCGAGATGATGAGCATGCTGTCTAGGTCTTCAGCTCCGCACAAGGGTACTGATGCTCTTCCCCCTCAAGCTCCGACCTCTGTCTCAGCACCATCTCTCTCTCGGCAGCAGAGACCTGCAGCCTCAGGAGCCCCCATTGCTGGCCCCCAGTCTTCTGAGACCTCCCCGGAATACCCTTCTGAGGAGCCCCCTTGGAAGAAAACTTGCAAGAGGAAGCATGTAGATTCCCCTGATGAGTCCATCACCTCTGACACTGACCTCAGAGTCAGAAGGGTCCCCTAGGTCATCCTCTGATGATATCCCCTTTGTAGATATCTTAGAGATCCTGAAACAGAGAGGCAGCTGGCCCACTGTCACCCCTTCTGATGAGGAGTCAGTGTACCTGAAGGCTTTCGGGTCTCAGCCTTCAGCCTCTTGGGTGTCTCCACCTTTCGATGAGCTCTTGGACCTAGTTAGTCGAAAGGTGTGGGAAATTCCTGATGCCATGGAACCAGTCCCCAGAAGGCCCAACAAATTTCTTTCAGCCCCCAAAGAAAAAGACTTTCTGACTAAAGGTGTGCTTGTAGATGCCATGATGGTGGCGGCAGCCACAAAGAAGGAACTAGCTATCAGAGACTTCATCTGTCCATCCACCAAACAAGGAGTCTCGAACGATGGATAGATATGGGAAGCGTATCTTCTCTTCAGCGGCATTTACACTCAGATCGCTGAGTTTACCTCACCCATTTTACTTTGCTTCAAAGAGATGATCTAAAGGAGCCAAGGATGTACTCTTCAAGGTACATTAGCTGAAGGAATCCCTGAGAAGGTTACTGCTCAGTTGTCCACCTTAAACTCCATTGTTAACTCCTCCATGAGGTTGATCCCCTATGCAGCAGATAAGTCCTTCAAATCAACTTTTACCAACACCCTCTTTGACCGTTCCTCTCTGTTTGGACCAAAGGTAAAAGATACACTCACCAGGTGCGAGCAGGAAGGCAAAACTCTCTCTGCCATGGGAGTACATTTTTCTGTCCCTTCTAGACCATACCCTAAAGGTCAGAGAGGCGGTAAAATGGGGTTCAAGAAATTTCAGAGATTTTTCCCGGACGCACGGGGTGATTCCTCCTTCAGAGGCAGAGGAGGAGGAAGTAATGGTAGACGTTGTCCTAGAGGCAGGGGGGCCCGCAAAACAAGGGTTGCCGCCCCTATCAGCGCTCCTGAAGTGGTGCCCGACTGCGCTTCTCTGGAGCCAATCAGGGGCCGCTTATCTTTGTATCCAGAAGACTGGCACGACATCACCCAAGACAAGTGGGTACAAAGAATAATTACCAGAGGATACTCCATACCCTTCTCTTTCCCACCTCATACCACCAAGAAAATCCCAGATTTTCCACCCAATCACAGGGATCAAGCAACCATAGAAGTTCAAAAGTTGCTTTAAAAGAGAGTCATCCCAACCGTTCCCGAGACCAGATAGGATTTGGAAGTTACTCCAGATTCTTTTTAGTGCCAAAACGAGCAGGGGACTGGAGGCCCATTTTGGACCTCAGCAAATTAAACGAATCATTGAAGAAGTCCAATTTCCAAGTGGTAATACTGCAGTCTGTACTCCCTCTGTTAAGGAAAGACAATTGGATGTGCTCCATAGACCTCCAAGATGTGTATTACCACATAAAAATGGACAGAGCATCAAGGAGTCATTTACGCTTCCAGCTGGGAGCGTCATTACCAATTTTGTGCTTTGCCCTTTGGTCTCACCACAGCACCTAGGGTGTTCACCATATGCATGGCTGTAGTGACAGCTCACTTGCGACGTCTTGGATTCCAAGTGTTTCCATACCTGGACGACTGGCTTCTGACCGCCACCACCAGGCACCTACTTCTACAAGCCAGGGATTCAACCATCCTGCTCTGCACTCAACTAGGGATTACGATAAATTGGGAAAAGTCTGCCTTGTCGCCCTCTCAATATGTGACTTTTATAGGCGCAGAGATAGACAGTCGCCATGATGGCTCGCCTTCCTGCAGATAGAATGAAAAATCTGAAACAACAGATATACAGTCTACTTCCTCAACAAAGAGTCAAAGCCAAGACGGTGCTGAAACTTTTAGGAACCATGGCCTCTACTATAACTCTAGTTCCACTAGCCAAATTACATATGAGAATCCTTCAATGGTTACTCTTTTTCCAGTGGTCTCTTCAACAACTGCCCCCGTCTCATTCTATTCTGATAACGGAATCTTGCAAAATGGACCTTCGTTGGTGGATTCAGCCCAAACGACTAACTATCGGAACACCTTTCATTCCTCGCCAACCTGTTGCTACTGACACCACGGATGCCTCCCAGATAGGGTGGGGGGATCATTATGTAGGCAGAACTGTCCAAGGCACATGGCAAGATCACGAGGCTCACTTGCATATCAGTGTCCTAGAGATGAGAGCAGTGCTACTAGCATTGCAATCACTTCACGACTTTCTTCCTCTAGGGACGATAGCAGTCCAATCAGACAATATGTCAGTGGTATGGTATATAAACAAACAAGGAGGAACAAGATCCTACCCTCTATGTCGAGAGGCTCTTCGTGTTTGGCAATGGGAGATTTCTTCCCAACGGTTTCTAGTTGCAACGCATATTCCGGGAACAACCAGTGTGATAGCCAACAAGTTCAGCAGGGCAATCTTGATGTCTCATGAGTGGTCTCTGAATCAGAAAGTCGTGGAATAGATTTTTTGCAAATGGAGACAGCCTTGCTGCTATCTGTTTGCCAGTCCAATCAACGCCAAATGCAGCAGCTACTTCTCCCTTATCCCCCATCTCCCCGGGGGAGACAACGAGAGATGCACTTGTTCACAATTGGCCCCCAGGACTTCTTTATGCATTCCCTCCCTTTCCGCTGATATCGAAAGTGATCCAGAAAGCAAAGACCTTGGGAAGCAGAGTGATTCTCATCACTCCTTACTGGCCGTGTCAGATTTGGTTCCCCTTTCTCGGGTTTCACCTTCTGGACGATCCATGGACTCTGGACCCAGTACCAGACCTTCTGACACACGTCGGGCACCTTCCACCCCTGCCTCCACACCCTCAACTTGACAGCGTGGCTGCTCCACTTCCATTCCTAGTCAGGCTTCATGATTTCTCACCTGCAGTTACTCATATCCTCACGTCTTCCCACAAGCCTTCTACAAGAAAAGTATACCCTAGCAAATAGAAACGATTTTCTGTCTGGGCAAAAGATAGAAACATAGATCCTTACACAGCCTCCATTCTTTTGGTGTTAGAATTCCTAACTGAACTTTTTCATCAAGGATCAGCTGCTGCTACCATCAAAGTTCATTTGGCAGCGATCTCCAATTTTCATTTGGGACAACATGAACCTAATCCTATGGCTCACAGATTGTGTAAATCTTTCCTAAAAGGCATTACTTTGCTGAGATTTCCCTTTCAGGAACCTATATCTCCGTGGGATCTAAATTTAGTTTTGTTCAAACTTATTTCCCCGCCTTTTGAACCCGCGCATACTTGTGAATTGAAGTTCCTTTCATGGAAGACCATTTTTCTAGTAGCTGTTACATCTGCCAGAAGGGTGTCAGAGTTACAAGCACTGTCAGTCAAACCTCCTTACTTGATCTTTCATAAAGACAGAGTTTCTCTTCGTACAAATCCGTCCTTCATCCGCAAGGTTTGCTCTCAATCTAATTTGAATCAAACTATCGAACTGCCAGTCTTTTTTTTCCTAATCATTCAAACAGTGCAGAATATAAGTTTCATCAACTTGATGTTCACAGACCGTTAAGGTTCTATCTACATAGAACCAAGGAGCTTAGACCATCACACCAATTGTTTGTATCTTTTTCTGATGCAAGAAAAGATATGCCAGTGTCTAAGATTACATTATCAAATTGGATCTCAAATTGTATTTTGTTTATTTACTCTTCCAATGGCAAGGAACTCCCGTTTAAAATTAAAGCTCATTCTACCAAATCTGTATCCACATCTGCTGCTTTTCAAGCCAGAGTCCCAGTTGACAGTATATGTGCAGCAGCAACTTGGGCTACCCCTCATACTTTTATTACTCATTACAAATTGGATTTGGCCTCTAGCGGTAGAGCCTCCTTTGGTTCCACGGTTCTTAGGAGTATATTCCCGTGAGCCACCCAAGAAAAAGATGCTAGGGACACTGTCCCATATGTAAGAATGAAGGCGAGATAGGACTACAGAACATAAAGAAGTTAGGTACTCGCCATAACATTCCATGTTTGTAGTCCATCTCGCCCTTCATTCTTACGAACCCACCCACCTACCCCCATCCATGTATCCTTGGAGGATCTGGAGACAAGATAGTATTTATCTTCTGTAGGGTGGAGACCTTTCATCTTTGTTGTTCCTTGTGGAAATACTTTCTGTCACTTTTTTAAACAGCAGCAAACAAGATCTGGGGATTCTTACTAGTGCACTATGGGATACCTACCTTGCCACGAGCCGACTGAGAGACTTTGAGCTTTGTAATCGGCCGAGTTGGAGCCCAGGATCGGCTCCGAACCCATATGTAAAAATGAAGGGCAAGATGGACTACAAACATGGAACGTTACGGTGAGTACATAACTTCTTTTTACTGATGCTTTAACATTAAATGTCAGTAATCTGGCTGATTGGGTAACAAGCTAGTTGCTGTTGACACTTGTGGTATGGCTGTTGTGAAGAACAAAGTATTCATAGAATTCTGTAGTTTGCTAGCTCCCCCAGTATGGGTAACAGAGCAATGTGCGTCTGTTGCACAATAGAGTTGCTACAAGAAGTAGACTGTAACACAGAGACTTAAATGTAATAGATGTTTTCAGTAAAAAAGCTTAGAATTGATTTCTACTAATGTTTCATTAGCCAAAGCTTGACCAAGGTAACACTACCATAAACATCCTTAATACTGATACCCCCACTTTAAAAAAATAAGGTGTTTCCATTGATATTCTGTTTAAATAAAATGAAGGATTTAAAGGGAAGGAAGGTATTATTACTGTGGCAGTCCACCTGTTAATCCTAAGAAAGAGGGTGTAATTTATTTCCTGTGAAATATTCTCAGGTAATCTGTCTGACCTGTAGTGGAACTCCCTGTTTATAGAAACACTGGACAAATGTAGGTACCAACATAGGTATTTTGGGAATGTGTTGGGACAACCTTGCTCTTGGGGTAAAAATGATTACCAATGTGTATGGCTGCAGTAAGTTGCAAAGTAAGCATAAAACAACAATGGTGGTATGTATATCTTTTAGAAATATTATGACGGTAGGTTTACCTAAATTGAAATGCTTTGATGGAGCTCAGAGAGGGCAGTCTTTTGGGATTTTGATATAAAGTGTCAGAGTCTGACTGCAGGGGAAACTGCTTGCTCTTTAATGTGAGGAGACCTGTCTGGGGGACTAATGTAAATACCTGTAAAGACACATGTTTCAGAGTCATTTAGCTTGTGCCCTCCTCAGACTGGATAATCTTATAACTCCCTTCCTTGAAAAGTCTGTGAATCCTCCTCCAGAAAAGTTGTCATTTGTGTCATGAAAAAATAGGCTGACTGGACTTCCTGTAGAAAATTTTCAAACTCCTATCTTTCTGAAGAAGCTTTGTAAGCTCACTCTCTAGCAGAAGAAAAAAGTCCATCGTTTGAATATGAAATTTAGAGGAATTTCAAACAATACAGAGGCATTCTTGGGTGCTGTTTAAATCCACAGCAGCAACAAAACGTCAGTTCTTAAATACTAAGTAATTACTGAAAAAAGCAGCTTCAGTGACGACGTGTACTTGCAGGAGCATCCTTTTTGAAGTGTTGATTGCCTGAGGTTTATTTTCTCTGTTGTACTTCTAGTACAAAGACTTGCATTCTGTGAAATTTTGCAGAGCTAACTACCTGGCTGTGTTGGACTCTATAACCATCTGATATACCAAATGATAAGTATACTTTTTTGCACTTGATTTACACTGTACTGCATTTATATATTTGCTTCATGGTTTATTGCTGGCCTCTTCTGTCTGCTTTTTGTTTTTCTTGCCCTCTCACCCAAGTGTTGTAGTAACCTGGTGGCTTTGGAATTGCCCACCCTTGCTGTAAAATTGATTTTGGTCACTCCTCCCATTCATACCTCTCAACCTGGAAACATCAAAACTCTGGACAAAGGCCCATGAAAAATGGGTACAAATCTGTATGCTGATTAACATAAAATTTACATACATAATTAGGTAACCCCACCCACTCAAGTGGAATTGTGGGATACCAACTTTGAAACGCAAACTGAAGAACAGACAACCAAAATATGGCCCCAGAGTCCCCCTGCAGCCATTCCAGTGTACCTATTACTTGACTGTTTCACACCATTTACCATAAACACTAATGTGCATGCTGCTTTACTTCTACAGTGATTTGGATTTTATTTTACGTTCACTAATAAACATCTGCTAAACAAAGCAATACAGTCTCACAAGGAAAACAGACTTAGCATTAAAACTTCTTTGCCCTTAAAACTCTCATTCACTGAAACTGCGTTGAAACCCACATCCAAAGAAAATGCATCTGGCCAGTGGCAGAGAAAGATTACCTTTGGGCTGCCTTGAAATCATAGGCCCCTTGCACACGAAATGTACATGTGTTCTTTGCTACACCTTCCTGACTGTATTAAATTATATTCCTTGCATAATACAATACACTTGTTAGAGCTTGTTTTAAATTTGTTTTGAACATTTTTCAGTAAGCAATGAAACAAAATGCATGAACCAAAAATGACAAACCTGCCCAATTCAAAACATTTCCATCATAAAAGTCTACTCAAAGTACTTCTACAATCCACCAGTATCAGTAAATATGCACACAATCTCTGCCCAAGTAAAAGTCTTCTAAATAATTCCACATTAAAGATATCTGTAACTAATGAAGATGTTGCTGCTAGCAAACTACTTAAAATTTTATTGCTTCATCCACAAGTAAAGTGCCTGTTGCCCTTGAAGAATAAACTACTTATGTTGCATTAAAACAATGATGAATTAGAACTATTTATAGCAAGGCAATACCCCATAGATTAGGTCAATAATACAAAACGGTTTTCAAACAACTTATGCTGTACAGATAACGTGGTACATTTATCAGTGAGAATAAAACTGTTTACAGGTAAGCACTGAATTCTTAGCATGCGGTTTGTTTATACAGTCTATACTTTACATAGCAAGACAGCTTGCAGCACATCATATTACAGGTTGATGATGTAGAACTATTTATAATAAGGCAATACTCTGTAGATTATGATGTGGACATCATACAGAAGGGCCTCACTGAGACAGATGCCTGGTGTCAAAGCCATGGCCTCAAGCTCAATGCCAAAAAGTGCAGTGTCATCCCCTTTGGTAAAAACTCTGTACCCATGAACTACCACATAGGCAGCAATCTACTTAACACCAAATGCGTGATAAGAGACCGTGGGACCCAGGTGGACAGTAGTCTCTCCTTTGATAGTCACATCGCCACAGTAGTCAGGAAGTCCTTCTACGTGGCACACCTCATCATAAAAGGGTTCTCATCCAGGAAAAGAGGTCATTGTTCCCCTCTACTCGACACTCATTAGACCCATTATAGAGTACAACGCCCCTTTTGGAATGTACCTCACAAGACATCTGCAGCAGCTGGAAAGGCCACAGAAGTACCTCACAAAGAAGATTACTGGCCTCAAACAAATGCCCTACACTGACCACCTCAAAAAACACCAGCTTTACTCCATGGCATATCGCCTACTCCGAGGTGATCTCTGCCTAACATATAAAGCTATGTCAAACCCAGAGCTGTTGGACATGCTACACCTAAAGAAATCCCAATCCCTCCGAGCTACATGCTCTACGGACCTAAACCTTGTCACCACAATAAACAGGACATGCTGGAGGGATAGATTCCTGTCCCAGAGACTTCCCACACTCTGGAACAGGCTACCCATCTATTTCAAGCAAAGTTCTTCATTAGCACTCTTCAAGAAAAATCTTGATGAGTGGATGGGAAATAGGAAATACACCCCGGGGAACATTTCTGTGTCTCTGCTCGACAGTGGCACAGGAAAATAACTTTCTTGGGTGGCATAAGCCAGGGAACCTTGTTGGCTAGGCTTACGTAGGCCCTTGGGCCGATAGCCTAGTACCTACCTAAGATTACAAACTTTGACTGGACCTGTCTGATTTTTTTTTTTTTTTTGGTTTCTGCTAGCTGGTATATCCATTGCACCAAAGCTATTTTCATTGGCTGCATTGGGAGAAATGCTCTAAAGCAGAAGTAAAGAAAAAAAAAGTCATGCCATGCAACAAACCTACAACCAGAGATAATTAGCCTAAAGTTTGCAACACATCGTAGATTGTTGTTGTAGAACTATTTATATACAAGCTCATACTCTTAGCACACATCATGAGTCATACAAACAGCTATTAAGACGACTCGAGTAATAAAAATATCAAAAGCTGAAGTCATACAATGAGAGGAAAATGAAGGTATTATTAGAACATTACTGCACAGAACAGGCAACAAAAAGTAGGGTGAACAAATTCAGTTGACTATTTCAGAGACAGATTAAATACAAGGATTCAAGGAATTATGTAGACAGTCGAAGCAATATGGAACAGGCTTCTGTTTTAGGGACCACTTGATTGAATTCACAGGTAGAAATCCTATTAAGATGCAAAACAATATTTTTTGCTGAAATTAAAAATGATCTCCATCACCATGCTGATGCTTCTGCCAGAAATTTAAAATCACAGAGAGGGAGAAAAATAGACCACCATTTTACTTATTTTATATTTTGTTTTATTTGTAAAATGCTGTGACTGGTGCTTAGACATTTTTAACATAGAAGTCATAGATTCATTTGCAGAAACATGCTACCAAGAAAGACACTGAGACTGAAATACAAAGGACAAATTGAGTTATTTGTGTTCAAACTGAGGTTATGTTCAGGTTAGTTCAGAGAGAATAGTACTGTTTTCACTCCCATGGTATTCAGCAACAAATTTGTTACCTTTGTGGTTAAGTATGGTCAGAATTATCTTTTACTGAGGCAGATAAGCATGAGAATACCCATACCGGAGTATTAAAGAAGAGTTTAGAAACTAAAACAACATTAACAGTATGATCTGCTCTGGGCAAGTCAAGTTAGGAAACAATTAACTCTGTAAAATAAAGCTGTTGTGTGGTCATTATCTTTTAATTCTGTGTCAGGCAGGGGTCCGCACAACAGAAACTCTGGACTCTACAAACTTAAAATAAAAACGGATTGTTTTAAAACCACCCCAGCAAACAGAAACTCTGAACTCTATGAACTTAAAATAAAATGGATTGTTTTAAAACAATCCGTTTTTATTTTAAGTTTGTTAGAGTCCGGAGTTTGTTTGTCAGGTGCATTTTTCGTACTGTGTTTAGTTGCTTTTTACACCGGATATACAGTCAAACAAGAGTCTCTCTCTCTCACACACACACACACACCCTTAATGCTCTTCTGCAGTGAAAAATATACACACCCTACAGTCCCTACCGTAGAGCTCTGCAGGCAAGTCCAACGGATACGAAGTAAAGTAATCCATTCGTGTGGCTGGCTTAGTAAAATAAATCTCTCCTGTAATAGAAACGGCAGTCCTCTGCCCAAATGGCAAAAAGTAAAGTAAATCCTGTGTTCTGCCAAACAGACATGCGGAATGCTGATGGAGCTGATGTCATCGCGCTCGTGACAATGTCACCTCCGTGCGAAAATTTAAAAAATAGATCTGAAAAATCGGAAATAATGGGGTGCCACTCTGGAGTCATGGCACCCCATTATTGGGGACCCCAAAACTCAGTAAAAAGAGTTATTCGGGACGGTTGAGAGGTCTGCTCCCATTTCTCATCAGCTCAGTCTACTGAGTACAGAGCAAGCATTTGGGGAAGGCCCAACCCCCTTAGTTTCTTAATCTTGAACTATCTTCTTTTTCCTCCCTCTCCACTTAAAAAAAAAAAAAAAATTTAAACTTTATTCAGCTGCTTTTACTGTAATTGTGTTCTTCCTACTTTATCACCTTATTTTTACTGTGTGCTGTTAAGTGTTAAAGCGCTTTTATTCTGCTGCATTTATTACTGATTGTTAGTAGCCTGATTACATTTATCTGTTATATTAAAAGTATCTTAGTTTTGGTTTTAGCACTTGTGCTTCTGGCCAGTTACTTTACATTTATTATGTTTTTGTTATCTACAGTCTTGTGGACAAACCCTTATCAAAACCTTCTGTCCATAGGTACGTAGAAGTATTCGGAACATTATGTCTGGGCAATTCCCATCAGTTTCTCCTGCAAACCTGGTCGACATGGGAATACTGAGACAGTATAAGCAACTGCCTCATGTTTATTGACGGCCCTCTTCTCCTAGCACATAATTCTTCTAATTGTGAGAAATGCATCTACATCAGTAATGTGGAGTCCATGCTCTCTCGCGGTATAGTCAGTACTCCTGACAAAGAGGAGATTGCCAGTGTGCACACACGCCACTCACATCACGTAGCCAACCACAACACACACAGTCTATGTAGAGGTCCTCAATAAAAACTTAGCTAAACAGCAGAGACCTCCAAAACACACTTGAACATTCCAGACAACAGCAGACAGCACACCAGTGTCTCAAAAACAGCCCATAAGGCATAACAATAAACCAAACATACTAGTCATTTAGTGACTCAGTTGTGAGATGCACCAATGTCCCTCTCACCAGGCTCGACAAGGTCACGGTCAGTTGTCTGTCTGGTGCCAGAATCTGCCACATCACACACTCACTCAAGTTTCTCCACAGCAAGTACAAGTATGACGCTGTCATTGTCCATGTTGGTGTGAATGACTTGAGACGTACCTCCCTGGGCTATATGAAGAGAGACACGATTGAGCTCTGTGTTCCAGGCAGTTATGACCCTAGCCCTATGCAGCATCCTACCTTCACCAAGAATGTTACCACAGTACCAGCAAAAAATAGACTTCAACATTTGGCTTAGTTTCTGGTGTCATTCAAAGGGGATCCAGTATCTGTCTGCCTGGGATGACATGGTTGAGAGGCCTCAATGCTTTGCCAGAGATAGCCTCCACCTGTCACCACTGGAATTCCGGATCCTGGCCAAGTCTTTTGCCTCCCCCATTGTGTTTTTTTTAGGCATTTTCCCAATGACAAATCTTCCAACAATAAGATCTGTTAAAAACTAAAGAGGGTCATGCTGCTTAACGCTAGGAGCATTAACCTGAAAATGCACTCACTGGAAGCTCTCCTTGCACTGGAAGATGTTGATGTCTTTGCAGTCACCAAATCTGTTTTCAAGGCTGTGGAGACCACCCCTGCCTTACCTGGCTATACCTCATTCCACACATTCTGACCCCAAAATGAAGTCAGGAAGACCAAGGGTGGTGGGGTTTCTATCTTCACTAAGGACAGGCACACCTCCAGACTGGTTTGCCAGCATGACGCACTGGACCTACTCCAGGTGCATCTGACAGTTGGCAAGACATCCATCCAAGCTATAGCCAGCTATAGACCCCCCCCCATTACTCGAGACACCCAGTCCTCTTACCTGGATAGTCTTGACTCCATCAAGGTACCCCCTAACACCCTGATCCTTGGTGGCTTCAACTACCCCACCATAGACTGGGTGTGGCCTGTTATTGCACTAATGCACTCACTCAAAAATTTCTTGACTTTATTAATTCTAAATTCTAACGCACTAGACCAGCTCATCTCATCCACCAGAAGGGGCGATAACATTCTGGACTTTGTTCTCACCAGTATGGGCGACCACTGCACCACTTCCATAGTATGTTCTTCCCTGGTGAGATCAGATCATCGGACTGTCTCGTTCGAATTATCTATCCCCCACACTCCCCAAGCCGTAAACAAGCTAAAAAACTTCTCAAAAGCTGACTGCAACCTCCTAAGGGAGGGCATCTGTAGCTTCTCACCACCACCCCCTCAAAGAATGCCAATAACTATGCTCAACAGTACACCAGTGCATTGTACAAGCACCTGTACAACTGCATGGACTCAGCCATACCCACCAGAACTAAAACCTGCTCCTCAAGGAAACCTGTTTGGTGGACATCCTGTATCAACAGGCTTTACAACAAAAGGAAGAAACTGTTATCCAAGAGCAAAAAGGAACAAATTCCAATTTGGAAAAATTCCCTCCTTAGCCTCAACAAGCAAATTAGATCAATAAATTAGATCAATAGTGAAAACCTCCAAAGCCAATTATGAATCAAAACTAGCTTCCGAAAGAAAAGGAATCCACAAAGCCTTCTTCAGTTACATCAGGAACCTCCATGGCAAAGCCCAATTTTGTTCGGAATTAGTACTTAACAATATCACCTACACTGATCCTGTTGACTTAGCCAACCTGCTAGCAGATTGGTTTGATGCAAACTTCACTCCCCTGTCTTCCCCCCAAATGTCCTTTCAACATCCCCTATGCTTGCCCCATACCTCACATCTTTGTCGATAGTGTTAAAGGCCCTATCCAAGGCAAAGAACAGCTTCCATGGGACCCAGTAGTATCCCAGGCTGTATTCTGCACCATCTCCAGCAAGAACTGTATTTTCCATTGAGCACCCTATTCAATCACAGCCTAAGTACAGGCTTCATCCCAGCAAAGTGGTGAACTGCCATTGTCACCCCTTGCACAAAGGTGGTGCCACTACTGACCCTGACGCAACATTAGCTTGACAAGTCTGAGCTGTAAAGCCATGGAGCGTATTATTATGAATCTCATAAACAAGGACATAACCAATCTCCAAGCACTTGACCCCACCCAGTTCAGATTCTTCAAGGGCAGATCTTGCCTGTTGAACCTGGTTGACTTCTCTGAGACTGTCACCAAGGCCCTGGATGAAGGAAAGTCAGTACATACAACTTACCTTGACTTGGCCAAGGCCCTTGACACAATCCCCCACTCGGGCATTATCGAAAAGCTAACACAGCTTGGCGTAAATCCCTATCTTTTCAGGTGGCTCACTGGCTGGACTCGCTGTCAAAACAGGCGCCACTGACCAAGTTTGTGGACATATGTAAATCGTGTGCTGTCATTGACTCCCCACATGATGTTAACATACTGCATGAGGGTCTCTCAGCAACTAATGACTGGTGCCAAAAGTCATGGCCTCAAGCTAAATGCAAAAAAAGTATCATACCATTTGGCGAAAATACTGCCCCTACTGATTACCACAGCAAAGGCAACCCCCTAAACAAACAGCCTGTGGTGAGATACCTGGATATTCAGGTTGATAACAGTCTCACATTTGACCATCATGTAGCGGCACTGGTTAGAAAAGTCTTTTACTTGGTTCATCTCGTAAGTAAAGGAATTGAATCCAGAAAAAAGGAGGTTATTACCTCTCTATACTCCTCTCTCATTAGACCAATAATTGAGTATAATGCTTCGTTTGGCATGTACCTCTCCAAAAAATCTGCACCAACTGGAAAGACCACAGAAATACCTCAAAGAGAATCCATGGCCTCCAACACCTGTCCTGTGTGGACAGGCTCAAATCACTGTCACACTACTTTCTGTCATACAGGTTGCTCAGAGGTGATCTGTGTCTTACCTTCAAGGCAATCTCGGACCCTGCCCTACTAGAGATGCTCCATATCCGTAAGTCTAACTCCTCACACATTACCCGCTTGAAAGGCCTGAATCTAATATGCTACATTAACAAAACCTGCTGAAGAGGCAGGTGTCTCTCCCAGAGGCTGCCCCGTCTCTGGAATAGATTTCCCATACATGTCAAATAGAGTACTTCGCTGACCCTCATCAAGCGCAACCTTGATGAGTGGATGGGAAACCACACATTTGTCCCAGGGGTTCTGTCTGTGTCCCTCATTGACAGGGGCGACAGGTGCTGACTAAGGTTTCTTTTTGGGGATAAACTCTTGGCTAGGCTTATGAGGGCCCCCGGGGCCATTAGCCGTAGTAACCTTCTATGATCCCTAGAAGAAATGCAGCAGCAACTGAAAGATCAAGTGTAAACAATTAGTTGAACATAACTGCAAACATTTCCTTACTAGCCATTATGCACTCCTGCCTTGTAAAATGTGCAGCTGTGCTGTGTAATGACTGTGCAGGAGTTTGAAGACCAAAAATTAATTTTAAAAAACAAAAATGTCTATGTTGATGTTAACATGTTACTGTTAACCAGAGAGGCTGGTGCAAGTGCCTTGCATGCCGTGCTGACATTTTGTGGAGAACTACACATACAGAAGCAGTACGGGGGTGGTCAAAGCTTCTTGTATGTTTTGAAAAATAACTTCAGATTAGTAAGGTGTCCAAACTTTTAATGCCTTACACTACTGACTGACTATAGTCTGCACTAATTTGCCATAAAACATGTTCTTACAAGTGGTAGTTCAAATATTACAGCAAAACTCCCAAGACATGCTGCACATTCAGGGAAGTTGGCCTCACCAATGTAGTACAAATGCTGGACCGAGGCCATAGAATGAGCCACTTAACTTTAAAAAAACAAATAGCTTTTAGTATAAACTAGGATTTGTAAGCTTTTTTTCCCAATTTAACAAAAAAAGCACTATTTTTGTATACTGTATGCACACTTTCCATTGTCACAAATCAGTGTGAAAAATGATTCCTGTGGTAGAGCAGAAAAAGGGTATTCCATCATTTGTGTTACTGCTGTGTCTCTCGTGATCTGGAAGAAGCAAGTGTTGCCCAGATTGAGAGGGACATTGTGGCATATTTAAACAGTTTTTGGGGTCTTAAACTGCTCAGTTTCTACCTTCAACTACTTTTACTGTAGTCAGTACACCAGGGGAATGAACTTAGGGGGGAAATTTTGTAACAGTCAGCTCTGCCTCTGTCATTCTATCTATTACCTCCCCAATAAGTGTCCTGCCCTCAAAAACCTAGTACAACATCACTCAGCCAAAAGGCCTCTTAGATCATCAAGCAAACTACTACTAGAAGTCACCAACAGCTACAATAGCTTTGGTGATGCACTATATAGTAGTTCCGTGGCTAAAAAATGGAACTCTGTCCCTACTAGCATTCAAAACACATCATCCAAAGCCTCCTTTAAAGACCTCATCAGGCAACATCTCAAGCAAAGTTGGCAGTGCCATGATTGCTCCCCAGGCTAGTGAAAGCGGATAACATATGCATACTAAATCTAGAGCAATTGATAATAGTTTTTCAATCTTACTCACAAACACTGGCTAATCTACAATGTATGTACTGTACCTGTGTACTATGTATGTATTTTACCTACATTCCAAAGTTCAGCTGTACACCACAAATCTATTACTTACCTTTATTTTTAAAATTCATATCTTTTTTGATTGTTCTCTCCACTGTAACTGTTTGTGCCGCATACCACTGTAAAAACATGTCTCTTGTAATTTGTGTGTATACTGATTATGTCTAAATAACTAAATGTGTCTGTAATTTTTCTTCGTGGAGCTTTTCTCCCCGGGCCTCTGCTGAAAAAGGGCCTTTTCGGCTCAGTCAGACACCCCCGGTTAACAAATGTAAAATAAAATAAAATAAATAAACAGAAAAGGCAAGTGGTCCGATTGCACTTGATCTTGAAGTATGTGTTCACTATGAAACAGTTAATGTTTAACTTTGACTTCCTAGGTAAAGTAGAGGTCTGACTGAAAGTGAAGTGTGACAGCTGTAAACAGTATGGAAAGATAAACCAGCTTAATTGGTACAGAATTTTTCCCCTATTGAGTTGATTACTATTGCCTATTCATACTTTTTTCGTTAGTAAAGTGGCACTCTGCACTCTACAAGACTGGACAAAAACAGATTGACTTGAAGCTGCTTGCCACTGCCATGAAATGAGATGTCATAAGGACCTTAAAGTCCCATAAACCATATAGAAATGACTACAACCTAGTAGTCCAAGAAATGGATGATCTGTGGCACTCCACTCAGAGGGGCATGCAGAGAGACATGATTAAGCTTGCTTGTACGTGTGTTAGTGTCAGGAAAGATACTAGTCTTGCATAGTATCTTGTCTCCAAGAATGATGCCTAGTTACCAAGACAACATAACTGACCTTAACAATTGGCTGAGTGGTTGGTATCATTCTAAAGGGATTCGGTATGTATTGGCCTGGGAAGAGATGGTAGATAAGGCTCCCTGTTTCACTACGAATTCGTAGGTGATTCATAGGCGATAACCAGGCTGATGGTTCAGGACCCTTTACAAGCCTAGCCAGTGTTAACCTGATTTTACTCAGTAAGTGGCCCCTAGAGGCAGGATGGCATGGCTTTGAGCCTATGCCTTGAGTATTTTACAGATTTTACATTTTTTTTACAGCTTTCCCCTATTCATAGGGGATGTAGGAGCCACCTAGGGTGTGAATTTTTGATTCCCCCTCCATCAATCCAGATTGGCCTTGAAGAGAGCCAGGTAAGGACTCTGCTTAGCGTGAATAGGAAGCCTTTTCCAAAGAAGGGGCTATGTCTGGGACACATACCTGTCTCTCCAGCATGTTCTGTTTGATTCACTGACTAAGTTTAGATCCCTAGAATGGGTGACACTCGCACTGTTTGTCTTGCGGATATGTAGCATCTCCATAAAGGGTGGATTTTGAGTGCCTAGGTCACCCCTTAATAGTCAATAGGAGACAGTAAAGAGAAAAGCTTTCAGTCTGTCCACACAGGACATGTTAAACCACCATTTACAAATGTCACAGTACAGCATTTTTCAGCTGCTTTTCGTTTTGCTATTGAAAGATTGATGATGGATTTTAACAAGGCTGTTAGTGATAAATACCATCTTAACTAAGAACCAATGGCAAGCCCTGCTTGATATGAGTAAAAATTCTAATTTGGTGGTAAAACCTGCTGACAAAGGCAGTAAATTTGTTGTGATGAATTGTGATCAATATGCTAAAATGTACTATGAGTATTTAAATAATGAATATATTTTTTGAAATAAGTAATATGGATTGTTACAGAGACACTTTGGGAATATCAATTATTACTTAATAAAGGGTATAGATTAGGTTATTTTGTGAAGAGTGATGTTTAAAAACATTTTTAGCCTTACAAATTGCAATCTGACCATGTTTTACAGCCTACCTAAAGTTCATAAGGGTTTGAATAATTTGAAAGGACGTCCATTTTTGTCTGCCCGTAAAATATTTTTTGCACAACATAGGAATATTTCTTCACAGTCATCTTTTTCCTTATGTGTAACACATTCCTTTTCATGTAAAAGATGCTCAGGATTTTTTGGGGGGAAAAGTGGGAAGATGACATGTATTGGATGGCCCTTGATGTAGTTAGCTTGTATACCAATATCAAACACAGCCATGGGGTGAATGCTTTGCAACATTTTTGGGGATACTCCTTGATCTAGTTACATTATTGAAATTGTATTATTCTGTTTTAAAAAATAGCTTTAATAATGAACTTTTTCATCAAAAGCAGGGTACAGCAGTGGTGGCTTCTTTTGTCCCTATGCATGTTAATTTGGCCATGGCTAAATCTGAGTTGGAATATTTGTATAAACAACATTTTTTTTAAATAAGTCATGTAGTTAAGTATTACCGTTATATAGACTATTTTTTTTTATGTAAAGGGGGGGGTAGTACCTCGGTTCAACAGTGTGTTAGTAATTTACAGGAGAATAGGTAACAATTCAAGTTTGATGGTCTACAGTTGGGGCAAGAGGTTAGTTTTCTGGATCTGACTCTTAAGGGTTCTAACACTGAAAAGAAAATTATAACATCCGTCCATAGGAAATTGGGTGGTGGAAACATATATTTGCATGGTTCTAGCTGTCACCCCCATCATTTGATTTCGGCATTACCTTATGGTGAATTTTTAAGATTTAATAGATTATGCAGCCAGGATGCAGATTTTTTTTAAAGTCGGCTATGAAACTGTAGATATGTTTGTAAATAAATGGGTATGATGATAGAGGTTTTAGATGCCTTTCAAAAATTCATTTCAAAAAGACATTAATTTTATTAGGAGGGATAGAAATGATAAGCAAGTAGATGGTTACCAGTAAACATTTTGAGAGAAATAAAGATGTTGTTGGGAATATTGTGTATTATAAGTAATATAGATATGGATAGGAGGGACATTTACTTTGTGATGGTGTATAATGTCCTTAGTGAACAGATAGTTGGCCTTTTAAATTATTATTGGCGTATTTTATTAAAAGACAAATATCAGGCCAATAGGATAAATACTTACCCTTGTATTTTCTTTCAATACGGGTAGAAGTGTAGCTGATATAATAATTCATAGTAAATTTGTTCTTCCTGTAATAAATATTAATGGACATATTAAAGTAAATTATGCTATGTTTGTGTGGAAAATGTGTATGCAAACAACTGGTGAACCATTTTCCTAAAATTATCAGCATTCATTTTAAGCCCGTTTAACAATTTAATTGTAATAATGAAAGAATTGTCTGTGCTTTACAATGCCCCTGTGGGCTGTTTAATATTGTGGAAAGCTACAGGGCTTTTAAAATTAAGTTTCAAGAACCCATTTGAAATATTAAGAAAGATCGTGCAGAAAGCCCTTTGGCTGTGCATTTTAAATTTTTGCATCAAAGTAATGTTGAATTATTGGAAGGGTGTATTCTGGAGCAAGTAGTAGTACATATGGTGAGGTGGAAACCCTTAAAGAGAAACTGTTACACAAAGAGGCTGTTTAAATTTTAAAGTCTAATACACGTGCTCCGGAAGATATAACAGTGAATGTAAATGGAAGTGTCTGATCAATTGTCATTACTAATGTCTTATTTTTTTTTTTATGTGGCTGTGGCTGACTATGTAATGCTGTGTTTTTATGAACTTATTTGTACTACTGGACAGCTTTTTGTTGAGGCGCTAGAGAAATGAAATTGTTTTGCCGTTTCTGTAGTTCTGTTTTTTTTGTTTTATTTCCTTGGTGTGGTTCAGGACATTTTAATACCCTGTATTTTCTTAGTGAGGAACCACCTGAAGTTGCACCAGCTGTTGTAGGTGCCTAGACAAGTACATTCCAAGTAGCACTCTGTACTCAGTTATTCATCTAATGAGGGCTGAGTATGATGGGACTCTAATCTCCATGAATCTGAATACCATACCTTTACACGTGACGATTCAGGCTAATATCTGGATTACACCTTTCAAACTAGCATTTCCACATACTGACCTTTGCTGCTTCCAGTGTCTTTATTTGGGCAGAGACCTACTGGGCATTACTACATAGTCAAATTTCATTGGCACCACTCAGTGCTTGGAATCTATGTAAAAAGATGCTGGACTTTGAGGCCCTTCTTCAACTCACTCATTGTTATTTGTGTAGCTAATGAGACTCTGTGCAGTGACAGCACTCCATTTATACCAGGTTTAGAACCTATCATGCCTTTAGACCCTCAGGTGACTGCAGGAGATGTTCTGTATTTGTCGGAAGCTTTATCCCCTCATGTCAAATTTCCCATGACCCTAACTTAGAAATCCAAGTCACCCTTAAGTTCAACTTTTATTTCATTCCTAGCTGCAGATCCCCATCAGCATCCTCCAAAGTTCGTTGAAATTACCTTGGCATTGTTCAGGGGGTTAAATATCAAACGGGTGCCTTCCTGATGGGAACACGAATTTCCCAAGCACTGATTGGCAAACTTTAACACCTTTAAAAATAGATATGCTTAGCATTTCTTAGAATTTAATAGTGATGCACTGAGGCAAATTGCAAAACTACCCACTAGAGACTGTAATATCTTGATCTGGTTTTTATTAGTGTAGCAGCATACCCCCACCACCACCACCACCACAACCACCTGTACTCCACCCAGAATCTCCTTATCCCTGGTTAAATCTGATGACATAGCTCATCATCGCCGTCAGGCCAAGTGGTATTACCAAACGAGGTCATCTTTCTGGACACTTCCAGGTCAAACCATTTTCAGCCTGTAGAAGATCAAAGAAAAATTCCCAATTATCTCCAGTAAATGAATCCAACTGAGAGGGCCTCATTCAGTGCCAAGTTTTTCCAGCTTCTAAACAGCTGCACAGAAGTCAGTAAACATCCATCCTAAATATAACAAATTCAGGATGAGGCCACTCTAGTGGAATTCCTGTATTAATAAACTATGTAACAAAAGAATAAAATAATAAAAAGTAAGAAATTTCCATCCCTCTTCGTCTTGACTACACTGAAACATGGAACCAAAGAACTTCAGAGCTTTATTAGAAAATATAATGTTGCATACAAAATTCAGGTGGCAAACTACCAATCTTTGTCATGTCAGGCAGTTAAGGAGTAATGTTCAACATTGCACTGAACTTATCCGTAATCAGTTGCACATTACAATCCCAGGATATAGCCAGTATGTTAGCAGATAAATTTACTGATAAATTTCCTACCCCCATTATTGCCCCCCCCCCCAAAAAAAAAGTTTTTCCTGAAATCACCTTGCAACAAGTCTTAAAAGCTCTGTCAGCAGTGAAAAATACTTCCCTGGGGACCAGACAACAAACTGGGCTGCATTCTCATCAGTGCCCAAGTATGCATTATCTGAGCCTTCTCTTACGTTATTCAGCCTCTGCTTTTCTTCAAGATTTGAGGGTTTGTATTTGCTGCGTAGAGAACAGCCTTACTCAAGGGTGGCTCCCTAAAGACCCACATAATTATACAGGCCCATTTAAATTCGCAAGCCTTTTGTGCAAAGCCACAGAATTTCTCCTAGCAGAACTCATTTGTGCAAACATTGGCAATTTAACTAATCTAGACAGTAGTCAATTTAGTTTTGTAAATGGCAGGTACTGTCCCTTAAATATAACAAGCTTCTTGAAAAGATAACCGAGGCTGTGGACCGTGATCACTCTGCATGCTGCTTTCCTCACTCTGGTCAAGGCTCTTGTCAATATTTCCCAATCTTGGTGGTACTGGAAAATTAGAGAAACCTAATGTAAGCCCTTATGTTGTCCACTGGATTGCAAATTGGCTGTCCAACAGATCTCAGTTTGTAAACATTGCTGGTACCTTCTCTGAATGTAAAATTGTAACTAGACTGGCACCACAGGGTTCAGTCTTGGTCCTTTTTTATTTGGTATTTATTTTGCAACCATCCAGGTCACTATCCTATACATTTGGGTGACCAGGTTTGCTGATGACTGCAAGCTTGGCATTATGCTCTCATCCACTATTACTAAACAGCTCCAGCAAAAGCTGGAATGTAGCCTAAGGCTAAATGAAAAGTCTGCTCCCACCTCATATGTTCTAAACAAAGCTTCTCTTCAGACAAGTGTGACACACACACACAATCATCATATTCTCACCATAGTCAGGAAATACCTCTATCTGGCCCAGTAAATTTCCAAAGGAATGTCTTTGAAATTCAAAGCAGTCATAACTCTTCCCTTATCATACCCGTAATTTAATACAATGTGCTGTTGTGGTTTGTACAGATGAAAATGTATCACTCAGTTGGAAAGGCTCCATAAATTTCTGGCCAAGAAAATCAAAGGACTCCAGTCCTTCAACTTCCCAAAGTAGCACAACTCTCTCTGCCCTCAGTAGCTAACTGGTTGCTTTGAGATGATTTCTGTGTTGCTTTTCAACCCATGAAAGACCAGTCCTATTTGACTTATTTTTTTGCAAAACAATAGCTGTACAACCGCTGCCCTAGGGACATAAATCTAAACTAACAAATAAACAAGACCTTCTAGAGAGTTAGGTTACCAACTGAACATATTCCCGGCCTATACCCACTACAGGTCAAACGAAGTACTACATTGGCTACTTTTTAGGCTGTCACAAATTTACACAGGGATTATGTACAGGCCTGCTGAGTTTCAGAAGGAAGCACTATTAAATGCCTGTGAAGGGTGGTAAGAACTTTTAAATGTCAGCTTAAAGTTGTGTAAGGCTACTCATTTTATGGTTCCTGTGGCTACTGCTGTTCGGATTTCTTTGAGAACCTCAAACGCTTGAAATGTCAAACGTCATATGGTTGACAACATATGATCGACATTTCAAGTGTTAGAAGGTTAAGTATAACCTCGCCGTTCAGTGCAGAATGGGAGAATTTCCCTTTTCCGCACTGAAGTGCGATCTCGGAGTTGGTATATTTAAGTAGGGGGTGTGTTGGGGACGCAGCCCCCCCACATGGGGGGGTGCAGGGGGGCTTGTCCCCCTGCCTGCACCGTTAAGGTAAGTTTTTTTTGTTTGTTTTTTTGTTTTTTTATTATATATTCAAACTTTCCAAATTCGATCATATGTTGTCGAACATATGGGATTCAAAATTTTGAAAGTTCGATTATATAATATAGACCCTGCTGTTCATATATTCACCACTATGCAGTGTAAAAATCTACGACTGAAGCAGGATTTGCAGTAGTACAACCACCTAGAAGAACTGAAGAATTCCAGCTTTATAGTGTGGCTTCATACACAAACAGGCATGTATAAGACACTACAGCAAGACCACTGCTATGCTTTCATTTGGACAAAGGTACTGCTAGTTTAAAAGGTGGCTAGGCTAAGTAAGGTGGGAAAGAGTACCCAGTGTTATACTGTTACACTGACTTTCCTTGAAGTTCACAACATTATTACTGCTTCCACCGTTTGAGATCAAGCTGAGTTCGTAGTCTGCTGTGGAAGGTTTGATAAGTACAATTTGTAATTTATTGGATCTGTATTTCTTGTGACTGGTAACTTTTTAAAATGTAACTATTGGTACTTTTTTTTTTCTGTTTATTGTGTTTACATAACATGCTTCTTGAGTTTTACCTGTATGTTTGTCGTATCAATAAGTGTTCAGGAAAGCAGAAGCTAGTATTGGAACATGTAAGTGTCCTAAGCGCATTTGTTTAGGTCATTGAGGTTAGTTTGACAGTCTGTTTTCACTTATTAAAAGTAAGAAAGCACTGCAGGGATGCAAACCAAAAAAGCACACAATATCCGATATTCACACAACAGTCTATCTTCTTGGCATCTGTCTTAGTAAAACCTTAATTGAACTAATTTTCTTTATTAACTCTCAAAATCCAGTCTCCACCTTCTCCCCAAACTCACAAGCAGTTACCTCCCCAGATCTTACATTAAGAAATGCACAATCATAGCCTAGTACTTTTAAAACTCCAAGAAAAATATTTGAATGCAAAACGTAAACATGAAAAAAAAAACAGCAAAAAAAAGTTGTACACTGCCAATATGGTGACTTGGCAGCTGATGCAAGTGGGTCTGTACTTAACATGCAAGTTGGTTTAAGCATTATCAGAGGCAGATAGAGAAACTTGTCTTCATATCGCCATCAGTTTGCTGTTGTCTGTGAACCACATTTAGTGTAGTGGTCTTCTTTCGGCTTTTCCCGGTTAGGGGTCGCCACAGCGGAACTCCGGTCCGCTAATGATTAGTAGTTGATTTTTACGTGCCGAGTTACCAGCCCTGACGCACAACCTTCAACGAGGGTACACCCATTCACCCATGTCTCCACGCAGAAGACGCTGTAGCTGAGAATCGAACCGGACAGCGTCTTACTGTGAGGCGACAACGCTACCGCAGCACCACCACCATTTAGTACCAGTTCTAATTTCAAGAACGTGAAAAAGATACTGTTGCACGTGAAAAAGATACTGTTGCACACAACACAAGTGTGCAGCTGGTTATACATTTACTTAAAATCTTGTTTACCACAGTGACTGTTCAGTCTCTTAAGTCTCTGGTTTGACACAGTGTAAATCTTGCTTAACATGTTGCTCCCATACCTTTTAACTGTCCAGATTTTTGCCCCATATTTTTGGTCTGTTCCTCATAATATTCGTGTTTTCCTGACAAATCACTGGGATGATCTAAGGATTAAAGTCACAAAGTAATATGTATTTGACTTTTAGACTTCATATCCTTCAGAAAATGTATGCCAACAAATATCCTGTTCTAGCAACTTTCTAAGTTTATAAGAGCAATATTTAAAATGTGTCCTATTTTTGAGCCTTTGTCTTCCCATTATGTCGGGCTTTGTCCAAATTTCCTGCGCTAAGAGGTTGAGAATTATGGTTGCTGCCTTACTGACCTAGCAAGTTCTGTACATGTACATTTTACTTTAAACAAAAGAACAAATGTGCCATGATTTGACTTTTTTCCTTTGTTCATTTCTGACAGTGTGGTATGTTAATATGCTAATTTTAACTTTTTACTTACATTGTTACTTTATATGTATTGTTCAAGTCCTGTTTTCTTTGTACATTACAGGATCATAGTTCCCGCCCCCACAAAAGTCAGTATTTGGGAGCATATCTATTGCGAGTAGAACTGAACATAAAAGCATTGGTCTGTATTGCACTTTGTATATTATACATACTTTTGTGTAAGTTCACCACAGTCTGTTGCCAGTTTTCTCATTCTTTACCATAAAAATGTGAAACTGCAGAGTTTGTGAAATTGGGCAATGCAGTCAGACTATTTTGGATGTGTGTTGGTTACCAGCATCACCTCCAGGCTGCTCTAGCCTCTCATTACCTTGGTTAAGGAGTGTGTTTGCTGTCACGTCATCCTGTCTGTCTATATAGCTCCCCAGTAAAAGTGCATATTTGATACCTGAAGAACATCATCCTAAGCCTCCGTCTGCAGCTGTAAGCCATCTGACGTAGTAATGTGGTAGTTTTCCACTGTCATTTAGTGTCTCCAATCACCATATGCACGGGCAGTCTTTGCTCAGGGTCTTCTTGCTGCTGTCCACCTCTCCCTGATTGTATGAAGGGAGGCTTCAAAGAAGGGACATAGGTTGTGAGACTGCTTGTTAAGTTGTGGCACTGTTTGTTGGGTTACCAATGTAAAAGCAGCCAGCACAAGATATTTTATGTATGTAGATGTAGTTGCTACATTTGAAGAGATTGTAGAAGGATTTCTGGTATAGTTACCCAGTTTAACCCCTGTCCACTTTGTAGAGTTGCAAATACTGTTAATTTCTCGGAGGATCTGTACATGGTTTAAGGTTCCCTTTTTGTGGGGAGGGGTGGCAGTACATCTCCAGAATTTTCTTTCTTGTCTTTAGGAAAATGCACAGTGTGGTTGGGCATCACAACTAGATGCTGTGGCAGTGAGCACCTCTTCTAACTGAAAGATAAATATCCCAACAGAATTTAGAGTGACATGGCTCGTGTGAATGCTAGTAGTTGGAATATATTCAACCAGAGTGACTGCTAAGGTCAGTGTAATTTTGCTGGCTGGAACCTGTCCCATAGTCCTAGCCAGGAATTTTCATTATTGGTTTGATACATAATGTAATGCTCATTTTCCTTTCTGTGTTACAGACTGTGAACAGATGGGATCACCTTCTCCGCATTCATCCGAGCCTGGGCCTGCAATGCTTTCTTCGAATCATAATGGTAAGTCGGGAAGTACTTTTCATGTGTTCGTATTGCAGTAATGTAGGACTTACTAAACTCATCCAGTGGGATGTTTTATGTATTTCTCTAAACAAATGTGAATTGCAGAAAACTTTAATACATTATATTTGACTGTACACTTTGCAGTTGGAAAATAATTTTTAGCTTTGAGAACCGTTAAGGTTGCTTTTGCACATGGGAGATGTTCATCGTGCATTACAGCTGCAGTAATTACATATGGGTTTTCAGCCGGCAGGCGGTCCCTCGGTCGGCCGAATTCCAAAGTCTTGGTCCGGCGTCGGTTGTTGTTGCGTACTCTTCTGACGTCAGGAAGGCCAGAGTATAAAAGACACAGCCGACGCCATCTTCTCCAGTCTTTTTTGCCGCGCGGTGCCCGAAGCAGAAGCAGTTCGCAAGTGCCGGTCGGCCAGCTCCTGAATTACGAAAGAATTCGGAACCGAAGTCTTCATTAAAGCTAAGTACCCCGTTGGGGAACCTTTTCTTGCCTCAGACCGATGTCAGAAAAAGTTAATAATTGTATTTCTTGTGGGAAGCAAATACCGCATAAGGATTTCCATTCCCTTTGCATACCTTGTTTGGGCCCAGACCACGACCTCTCGGGCTGCCGCTTTTGTGCTACCTTCAATAAACGCACTATCAAGCGTCGGGCGGAGTTCGCCCAACACTATTTTGGCAAAGCGTTTAATTATAAAATGTCGTCGGATACTCCGACTACCGCTATGTCCAGAAAACGCAAAGAAAAGGACCGTCAGTCGAGAACTGCGGTCTCCACCGACACCACGCCGAAACAAGCTCCACGTGGGCCGGTTCTCAGTGAGACGCCTTTGCAGTCCCTGACCACCGACGACACTCCCTCGGCGGGGTCTTCTGTGCCTGAGACCGCTGGTTCTTCGGTCCTTTCCCAAACTACTACCGAAGCCCCTGTTCATGTCGAACCCACCAATGTGGATAGATCTACATCCACCCATGGTGTATTTAGGCCTTCATCTTCCTTCTCCATCAAGGCCTTTACAAAAGCCAAATCAGCCAAGCATCTTTCTAGGTCTGCCTCACAAGGCCCAAGACCTGGGCCCACGCCTAAGAAGCACATGCTTAAAATGGCTGAAGACCTGATCACTCTTATCAGAGGCTCACAGGCCCCTCCGGACAAGAGACCCAGAGTAGAGGAGGATTCTCCTCCTTCCGACCAAGAATCCATTTTATCAGAACATTCTGATGCTGAAGAACAGTCTTATTCGCCTTTTGAGGATTCGGATGCAGAGCAGTCCATTCCTTCTGTATCCCCCCCTGAGGATTTTTCCTTTGGGGAAACTTTACACTCCTTGAGAGAGCACTTCCATTGGGAAGGCCAAGACTTTTCAGACTCCAAGAAAAGACTTAGGGAATTCCTCTGGTTACCTCAGCATAGACCTCTGGCTATTCCGCCTGTTTTGGAGGTTTTAGATGATGTATACTCGGAGGCCTGTTTAAATCCTGATTCTCTGCCTCCTGCTCCAGTTAAGCCGGATAGGTATTACAGAGTTCCTAATTCTCATCAGTTCCTCTATAAAGGCCATAATGCAGACCCTGAAACTATTTCTCAAGGCCCTAAAGGAATTAAGGCTTCCACGGCCAAGAATCCACTACCTACGGAAAGGGAATCTAGATCACTAGAAAGGTGGGGTAAGAAGGTTTACACCTCGGCCACCCTTGCCATGAGGGCCTTAAACTGCCAGTTTCATATGATTAAATATCAGCAATTTCTGTTATCACAATTAATAACAAAAATATCACAACCTGAACAACCAGATTTAAAGGAGTTGCAGGATATGATGCATAGTGCTGAGCAAGTGGGCAAGCACACCTTACAATGTGGTTATGATGCACTAGAGGCCTCCAGCAGATCAGCCGCCACTGGAGCAGTCATTCGCAGACATGCATGGCTAAGGGAACAAAATCTTCCAGATCAGGTGAAAGCAAAATTCTAGATGCACCGTTACATAAGGATGTTCTTTTTGGTGGTAATGCTGAGGATATTTTACGTAAAATGGAAGAAAAGGCAAAATCTATGCAAACTGTCAAAGCTTTCTTACAGGTTCAGCCACCAAGGTTCAGCAGGAATTGGCCGTCAAAAACTGGTCCTTTCCAACCACTGACAAAGCCCAAAGGGCAGATACAGACGCGGAAGGGGCAGAGGACAACCCCAAGGATCCTACAGAGGCAGACAATGGCAATCACCAACACCAAGAAGTGGTGACGACAGTGCACAGCAGTACAGAAAGCAAACTCAATGACTCCCTCATTTCCATGCCAAGCAGAATTCAACTGGCAGCACCTTTGGGAGGGAAACTGGCACTATTTGCAAACAATTGGCATATTGTCACAACAGACAAATGGATTCTGGACATAATAAACAGAGGCTACAAATTTCATTTCCACACACTTCCAAAAATGAGAGGCATGCCAAACCTACCACAAAATCAAAGGGTAGAGGCACAACTACAAATCGCAAAGCTCCTAAACATGAGGGCTATACAAAAGGTACCTACGCACCAACAAGCACAAGGTTTTTATTCAAGGCTTTTTCTGGTGCCAAGAAAAGGAAGCGACTGGAGACCCATTCTGGACTTATCCATTCTCAACACATTTCTTCTAGTGCCAAAATTCAAGATGCTCACATTACAGCAACTCCTTCCCATGCTGGGCAAGGGGTTTTGGCTGGTAACATTGGACCTCAAGGAGGCATACCTGCATGTCCCAATCAGACAAAGTTGCAGAAGATACCTCAGATTTCTTGCAGGTTCAAATCACTATCAATTCTCTGCATTGCCCTTTGGCTTATCTACTGCGCCCAGAGTATTCACCAAGTGGCTGGCATCAGTGATTGCATACTGCAGACTTCAAGGGATACAAATTTACCCTTATCTGGACGACTGCCTGATCCAAGCGGACAGCAAACTTGTACTTCTCAAACATCTGGCATATGTGACACGCTTACTGCTTTCTCTGGGATACACCATCAACAAGGAGAAATCAAAACTAACACCCTCTCAGAAAATTACCTTCCTGGGTGCCAACTTGGACACAAACACCCAGATGGCTTACCTAACAATAGAAAAACAAGGGCAACTATCTCATTACTTCAAAATGCTTGCAAAAAGTACCAGGCTTACTGCAAGGAAAATCCTGCAGGCTCTGGGATTCATGGCATCTTGCATTCTTCTAATCCCATGTGCAAAGCTGCACATGAGGAAACTTCAATGGTACCTAAAAAATCTATGGTCTCAACACAGTCACAGCTTAGAAGTGGAGATTCCAATAATTCCCTGCCTACAAAAGGAATTCATATGGTGGGCCCAAGCATGCCAAGTAAACAAAGGCCTCCCATTCTGCAAGCCTCAAGCTACACAAGTCATAACCACAGACGCTTCAGATTACGCCTGGGGGGCGCACATGAAGGACAGGTGCATTCAGGGCAGATGGCACAAAACAGAAAAGCACCTTCACATCAATCAAAAAGAAATGCTGGCAGTAATAAATGCAATTTCAGCGTTCAGAGAATTCCTGCATCCAGGACAGCTGCTCATAAGAACAGACAACACCACAGTAATGTGGTACATAAACAAACAAGGAGGGACTCATTCATACCCCTTGTGCAGATTAACCATGACTCTTTGGAATCTAGCTCTGGAAAGACAAATAGAACTCCAGGCTCAGTACCTACCAGGAATGGAAAACACACTGGCAGACACTCTGAGCAGGCATATGACAGACCCTCACGAATGGAAGCTACATCCACACGTATTCACAGAGATTGTTCAAGCGTGGGGAAGGCCAGACATAGACCTTTTTGCCTCCCACAAAAATCATCAATTAAAAAAGTTTTGCTCAAGGACCTTCCACCCAAAGGCTTGGAAAGTGGACGCCCTTTCATTCACATGGACAACTTGGTCAGTTTATGCATTCCCACCACTACCTCTGCTGCCCAAGGTGCTTTTGAAAGCAAGAACAGACAAGCCAAGGATGATACTGATTGCTCCAGATTGGCCGAGACAACATTGGTATCCACTATTGAGGAGCCTAACATACACTCCTCCGTGGCCCCTGCCTCTAACACCTCTACTGCTGACGCAGAACAATTTCAAAACTCTTCACAGTCAGCTGAAAACTCTCAGTCTAGCTGCATGGAAAATCCCTTAACTTCACATCAGGCACTACTCTCCAAAGAAGTGCAGGATGTCATTTTGGAGGCTAGAAGACCATCTACAAGAAAAGCTTACTCCGCAAAATGGAAGCGGTTTTGCTGTTGGAATGAAGAAAGAGGACAGGATCATAGAAAATTAAACCTGCCTCAGATTTTACAGTACCCAACTGAACTTTTGAGCAAGGGACTTTCCTTTTCCTCAATCAAGATACATGCCTCAGCAATATCTGCAGAATTCAATATGGATCCTCCTTTATTCTCACACCCTCTACTGCGACAGTTCCTCAGAGGGGCTAAGAACATAAGGCCTCCAAGGAAACAACCAGTACCAGCTTGGGACCTTAACTATGTACTGGAAAAATTGACATTGCCTCCTTTTGAACCAGCTGCTTCAGCAGAATTACAATATTTGTCCTGGAAAACAGCCTTTCTCCTGGCCATCACTTCAGCTCGTAGGGTATCTGAGTTACAGGCCCTCATGGCGGTGCAGCCATTCCTCATATTCCATCAGGACAGGGTTTCCCTGCGTACTAACCCCTCCTTTATGCCTAAAGTAGTATCTAGGGTAGCCCTAAACCAGGCCATCCACCTTCCTACCTTCTACTCTAATCCTCAAAACAAAGGGGAGAGGCTGCTTCATTCTTTAGATATCCATAGGCAGCTACGTTACTACTTGGACAGAACCAAGTCATTCAGAAAATCAGATCAACTCCTAGTTTCCTATGCTGTGGGGGGTCAAGGGAAACCTGTAACTAAACAGACCATTTCCAAGTGGATTGGTCACTGCATACGCTTTTGTTATTCCCATCATGGAAAGCTCGTACCTACTGATATCAGATCTCACTCCACTAGGGCCACAGCCACCTCTACAGCCTTCCTCATAGGAGTGCCTACTAAAGATATCTTGGAGGCAGCCACTTGGAGTTCTGTACATACCTTCACAAAGCATTACCATCTGCCTTTATACTCCAGAACTAGAGCAGGCTTTGCCACTGCAGTTTTGCAGGGCATTCTAGCTCAACCCAGTTCCGTATAGTACCTACCACCCTATACATAGCTTTGGGATTCTACCCATATGTAATTACTGCAGCTGTAATGCACGATGAACATAGTACAGTTTTGTACCTACCATAAATGTAGATGTTCGAGGGCTATTACAGCTGCAGTACAGGTTTCCCACCCTCCTTCCCCTCTTGGTAAGACCTTGGGGTTTGAATACCTATTCATACCTGCTGACTGGGTTATCCTACTATGTTTTATTTGCTTACTTTTGTGTATTACACTAATTTATGTATTGCCTTCCTTTTGGGGGCACCTGACATCTGGGGCAAGAAAGACTGAAGAAGATGGCGTCGGCTGTGTCTTTTATACTCTGGCCTTCCTGACGTCAGAAGAGTACGCGACAACAACCGACGCCGGACCAAGACTTTGGAATTCGGCCGACCGAGGGACTGCCTGCCGGCTGAAAACCCATATGTAATTACTGCAGCTGTAATAGCCCTCGAACATCTACATTTATGGTAGGTACAAAACTGTACTTTTTTTTTTCCTGCTCACATCTACAGTATTTCTTTTAGATGTAGTGCTTCTGGGGAGTGGCACATTTTTGTTGTCAGGAAACTGTTTCTTGTTGTCTTTAATGCACAGTTAGCAGAAGAGGGTCTGATTGCCTTTTTTAGGTAATCTTTGTCAGACAACCAAGTACAGTTTTTCTCCAAGAGATTAGGCAGTCTGCTTTATGCAATAAAAATGTATTAATATTCAGAACTGTGCACAGTGATTGCCATAGGGATAAATCATTCAGTTGTAGCTATTAGAAGTAAAAGCTGACTACAGCCAACTGTGTTCTATGCCTTGCTAAATGGGGAAAACAAACACCAGTATGAATGGGTCCCCTTCACTTTACGAAATGCCACATCACCGACTTTCATATGAGCGAGTCGACAACACCGAAATGATAGATCACCGAGCTCTCGGAACACCGACAGAAAACTGATGGTAAGGAAGTGCTTGGCCAGCATGTCGACCTTTGCCCCTTACCTCCACAGTAGTGTGATCTCAAACTTTGTTTATTTAGTTAAGGGGGTGTGGGGGGTCAGACTCCCATGTGGGTTTGTTTTGTTTGCTGCTGTTATGTGGTTGTCGGGTTGGTGAACGGATTACTCACCGTCCATTTCCCATCAGTGTTTTGAGCAGTCGGTGTTCTGTCTTTTCAGTGTTGTCTGCTCGCTCATATTAGTCGGTGATGTGGCTTTTTGGTAATGTGTAGGGGACTTGAACGAACAGGGTGAAGAAAACATCAACCTTCAAGAAAGCACAGAAAATAAGCAAAGTGCAAAAAAGTTAAAAGAATTACTCTGAAGACAACCCCAACATTTTATCTGTTGCACACTTCTTCACATAAACAGTAGGATGAATTTGCCTTCCTGACTCCTTAAGGAAAAATATGTTTTACAACCTCTGTTCACCATAATGCATTGTGCAAACATCAGCATGTATATATCCTAGACATGTGCAGTGCATTAGAAATCTGATTTAAACATGTGACGACAAAAAAAGACAGCTGAAAGATGTCCACAGATACAGAGCCATTAAGCATTTTTAAAACAATGACATTATATAGTTGTAGTAATCCACTGTTGTATATGAATAGCGCAGGATTTAACCATGGCGGGTTTTGATTACACAGGCTTCACCCTGTTGGTCAAACCAAGCCAGCAGTGGGTGAATCTTGCGTTACCCACAGTCAGTCATGTCTTGGTTTAAATGGGTAGTTTGCATGTCATAATTAAGAGCTGATGTGAAATTTTAGCTTTATAATTCCATTCCAGTATAGCTTCACCTTAAAAACCCAAAAATGGAGCAAGAATGTAGAATTATATACTGGTTCTCTTTTTAATGTATTTAACACTTCTTGTAAGGTGTCTCCCATGCATTCTCTTCTATATATCTGTGACCTTTCCTCATAGGTTCCTAGGAAACACAAAGTAAATGACTCACAGAAACATTTACACTTTTTCAATACGCACCCTCATGCTGAACCCCTTTATAAGGAAGGGCAAAGCAAGTCAGTCCTGGAGTAAGTTTATTGCTACCCAGCCAATCTTTCAGATGTAGTTTGAAGGTTTGAATGGTGTCAGTTTGTTGTAACTTGCAGTGGAAGTCAGTTAAAAGGGTTGGGGATAGGTGACTGTAATAAATGTTGCTTCAGAGAGTTTTATTTTTGTGCTGGTGGAGATTGAGTCTGTAGTTCTGGTATTAGTTAAATAGTTTGACTTGCAAAGATGCAGGAGATCGAGGAGGACGTGTTCCGTAGTGGTGTGGAAAGCCAGGCATCAGCCGCCATGCATGAGTCTGTAAGAAAGAGTAAAGCATTGATCAAAATTTTATCTTCTCCAAGGATGATGCCAAAATACGAACTGGCTTCAATAATTGGCTTAGTTTCTTTTGTCATTCTAAGGGGATGCAAGGGTTGTCAGCATGGAAGGAGATGCTCAGCAGACCAAGCTGCTTTGCCAGGGATGGTCTGCTCCTCTCCCCTATAGGCTTTCAAATATTAGCTAGTCATTGTCCTCCCCATAGAGCTTTTTTAGATAATGACAGACTGAAAATATTTCTGACACAAATCAAAACCAAAATAATCTAAAGGTGTTACTGCTCAGTGGTAGAAGTCTAAACAAGAAACTCCATTCCCTACAATCTCTCCTCACCCTAGAGAATGCTGACATCTGTGCAGTCAGTGAGACATGGTTGAAAGCTGCAGAGAGCACTCTGGCAGTGCAAAGCTGTAATACTTTCCACACAGATTAGCTGCTACATAGACAGGGACAAAGGTGGAGGTGCCTTGATTTACATCCAAAGTAAATGTACCTCAAGGCTGGTCAAACAGGACAGTGCACTTGAGCCTGTTCACATTCAACTCACCATTTGCAAAATCCAATACCACTTTCTTGCAAGCTGGACATGCCTCTCTGTGACCCAGGAAACCAATACCATGCGTTTAAACCTTTTAGAAACACTCACCATCCAAACCAATAGCATATTCACTGATGACTTAAATTACCTCACTGTTAACTGGGAATCATATATGACACCAAACATGCAGACAGAGATTTCTGAATTTTGTAAACACAAACTCAGTGGACCAGAACAATCTCAGTGGACCGGATTTTCAGTATGTTGACCAAGGGTGCAGGCATACTGGATCTGATCCTCACTAATATGGGACAGTGCACACCCTCTAGTGTAATGTCAGACCACAGAATGGTCTCCTTTGAAGTAAAAATAAAACCTTGAACCCCAGCTAACCTTGGAATGTTCAGGAACTACTGTAAGGCTAACTTCCTACCAAGTGATAACCTGGCAAAATTTTAAGTCCCCATAAACCGTAAGAACGCTGCTGCCTGTGTGGAACTGTTCACAGAAAACCCTGTACAAGCATGTTAACAGCTGCATAGATGAAGCTGTGTATGTACCAGGAAGTAGTATAGAACTAACTTTAAAAAAAAAAAACATGCCACCTTGGTGAAATCACAGCATCAAAAGAGGCTGTATAACAGAAGGAAGAAAATCATGGCAAAAATTAGGAGATGCAGCACCCAGCAGGATGAAAGCACTCTCGTCAAATGAAGCAAACGGCCAAATTTGAGTTATATTTAGCCTCCCAAGCCAAAGACAACCGCAAAGCATTATTTAGCCATCTCCGCAACCTCAAAGGCAGTACTGTGTGCAGAGTTCATTGTTAATTGAGCCACCTGTACAGAGTTGGAAGATACAGCAAACCTACTGGCAGACAAATTCAGCTTTTAGCTTTACCCCTCTCTCCCCCTCAGCCTCCCCACAGGATGTACCATCAAGTACAGCTCCCTCTACTATCACTAGGGAACTCTGGGAAGACACTTCTCTCCACTGATACCTAAAGCCATGGTGAGCATGGATGCCTCCCTTCTTGGGTGGAGTGGGTTTTTTCAGTGGCAGAACAATTCAAGAAACGTGGTCCCTGTTAGAGGCCAATCCTTACATCAGTGTCTTGGAGTGCATTGCAGGCACTTCAGGATCATCCAACCAGGGATGTGATTGCCATACATTCAGACAATATGTTAGTAGTTTGGTATGTCGGCAAACAGGTTGGGACCAGATCATACCCTCTTTGCAGAGAATCCATGAGAGTCTGGCAATGGGCGATGTCTTCAAATCGCTTTCTAGTAACAACGCATATACCTGGGACTTCCAACATCCTAGCAGACAAGCTGAACAGAACAATATTACTGCCTTATGAGTGGTCTCTCACCATATCAGTGGCATCAAAGATCTTCAGTCACTGGGACCAACTTTGCTGTGACCTCTTTGCTTCTCACCTAAACAGACCCTCATCCCCTCCACAGAGTCAGTCACCAAGAGATGCTGTATTCCATCCTTGGCCCCCAGATCTTCTTTATTTATTTATTATTTATTTATTTTACATTTGTTGACCGGGCTAGTCTAGCTGGATACATGTCCATTTTCAGTAGAGGCCCGAGGAGAAAAGCTCCAAGAAATCATACATAGTTAAAAAACAGAAGTTATTACAGATATTATAAAACAGCAAGTATTACAAAAGCTAATTATAATAAAAATATATATAATGTTTTTTTTTTTTTTTTTTTTTTTACTTCAGTCCCCCCACCCACAGGTACATACAAATTACAATACACTTGGTGATTACATGGTCAGGTGCAAGATACATATATGTTGTATAGCAGTATTTTAAAGAATATATAAATGGAAGAAAAGAAAGGATGTAGGGTTAGGTATAGAGGATAGGAAAATAATTAGTCTGGGTTAGTACAGGAGCATAGCCAGTGTTTATTGAAGTATAGTTTTAGGTTCTTTTTAAAAAGTGAGAGAGAAGACTGAGAAGTGATTTCTGATGGTAGTTTATTCCATATTTTTCCAACAGCGTTTGAGAATAAGGATTCACCTGCTGAGTTGTTGGGTTTAGTAGTTTTGATCAGTAGTTTGTTAGAGGAGCGTAGATTTTTGAGATTATTATAAGGTATAATTAGGGTAGAGAGTATTGGGGTGTTGCTAGGTTGATACAGGGTCTTGTGGATTATTGTAAGCTGGTGAAGTTGGAGCTGGTTAAGTTATACCTTCCCTCCATTCCACTTATCCCCAGATTCATCCAGAAAGCAATGGAGTGCAAGAAAAAAGTAATCCTCATTAATCCTTCTAACCTCAACCAGCATGGTTCCCTTTTCTTTGGCCTCATTTCACCCACCATGGTTGCTGTATCCCTTCATGGATCTCCTCACACACCCCTCCAGGGTGTCTCTGCCTGACCTACAGACCCTAAAACTAACCGCATGGCTTCTCCAGTTCTAATAATTGCCAGAGATGCCAGGCTTTCTTTCCCAGTAGTTTGAATCATATCCTGTCAAAGGAATTGTGCAAAAATGACTTACAAGAGCAAATAGAAACACTTTTCATCTGGGTGTACGTTAATGGTCTAGACCCTTCTGTACAACTCCTTCCAAAAATTGTAGAATTTCTTTCAGAACTTATGTGCTGGTCAAGTTACTCAACGATTTAAAGATTAATTGGCAACCATTTCAAACTTCCACTTTGGATTCAGCAACACTTACATTGCCTCTGTCAAGATCTCCAAGGCATTTTTAAGGGCATCTTCATAAGGCCTTGAGATAGTGATCCAATCCCTCCCTTAGATATCACCATTTTGTTACAGTCCTTAACTCCAAAACCATTTGAACATGGTAGCATCCACAGATTTTTGTCCTGGAAGACTGGATTTTTGGTTGTCATTACTTCTGCCAAATGAGTATCAAAACTTCAGGCACTTTCATCTAAGGCTCCCTTCCTGGTCTTAAAGATAGTGTCATTGAGAACAAACCCTTCCTTTCTTCTGAAGTTGACTTCTGAATCAAATTTAACTCAACAAATTGATTTGCCAGTTTTCTTTCCCAATTTTTCAAAGGGGGGCATGGTATTACATACATATATTAGATGTACACAGACAACTGGGGTTTTACCCCCACAGTACCAAGACTTTCAGAAAATCAGACCATTTGTTCATATCCTTTTCCAAGAAGAAGTTGGATCAGTCTGTTTCTGTGTAAAGGCTGAAGAGCCGAGGCTCTAGAGGAGTCTGCATTTTATGCTTTGTATTTGCTGCTAACCAGGTTTTATTGGATCTAGTGTGTGCTTATTTTACCTGTTTTGTGGGACTACATTGTGGATGTACTACTGGACTGGACAATAATTTTAGTAAACCATAAAGGTAATCACTGACTTCTTTCCTTGTGCGATGGTGAGCTGTTTCTAAAGTTACACTTTCGAGACAGTTAGCTAGTTGCATTTCCTTTATCTAGGATTTGCTAGGTATGTCTCTACAATCAAAGCCTCAAGTGCATTCTGCAAGAGCAATGGCAACCTCTGCAGCCTTTGCTAGATGAGTTTCTGTAAGTGGCATATGTGCATCAGCAACTTGATCCTCAACTCTTGCCTTTGTATCTCACTATAAATTAGATTGTTAGTCCAGGATGCGCACATCTTTTGCTTTTGCCATTCTTAGAAATATCCTTCCTGGAGACTACCCAGGTACTAGTCTAGTAGCTTGGGAATCTGTCCCACATGTTGAGTCAGGCAAAAAAAGACAACATCTGATAAGTTAGTTATGTACTCACCATAACAGTAGATCCATGTTATCTTCTTTTCATCTGGTTCAACACCCATTCTGCCTTCCCACTGCCAAATTTGTCATTCTACTTTTAAGAAACTGCCAGATTTCATGTGGACCCTGCCTGACCCCTTTTATCTCATACACTTTTTATTGTTTATTCCTGTTCCATTTATCTTTTAGTGTAAATGGATATACATCTTTAGATAGTCTCATAACAGCTTTTTTTTATGGTTAGTCAGCAAACTCAATCTGAGGTAGTTCAGCCAGGACAGGGGAATTCTGGGTAGGGGAGGAGTCTGAGCTAACAGATCCAAAGCTTTGGAATAAGGTGCAGAGGTCCGATCAGACAGATCCAACTGTGCACATGCTGAACCAGACAAAAAGAAGACAACACAGATCAATTGTTATAGTGAGTACATAACTTTCATTTGCACAACTTATAATCAAAGAATTGGTGTTTAGGTCCAAGGAGGTCATTGTTTCATTACATTTATCAGACTTATCATTGAGTACAGTGCCCGCTTTGGTATATACCTAACCAGGCACAACTAACAATTCGGACGTCCACAGAGGTTTCTTACTAATAGTACAGTGCTTAAGTAACATACCATACGCAGACTTCCTCAAAATCCTCTCTCTGTATTCTGACTCTTGCAGGCTGTTGAGGGGAGGTCTGTGCTTGGCATACAAGGCATTGTCATACCTCACCCTGATGGACCTCCTGCATATCTGCAAAACAAGTAGAACCAGATTCATCCATTCCAAAGACTTAAATCTTGCCTGTGATATAAATAGGACCTGCTGGAGAGACAGGTATGTATCACAGAGACCACCCCTTCTCTATTACAGGCTCCCCATCCATGTGAAGAAGAGTTCCTCTTTAACCCAATTCAGGTGCAGTTGGACAGTTGGATCAAGAACAGGAACTTCATCCCTGGATTGGCACCTATGACTCAAATGGACACAGCCTGTAAATAGTTTTCTCCCAGGTCCCTGCTTGCACTGTATACGGTGAGATGACTTCTTTTGACCTGAATAATGCCACTTGGATATTATTTATACTAAGAAGATTTTCTGACTACTGTTATGTTCATTTGTCTCTCAAAATAAAAGCACTTCCCAGCCTACCCACCCAGTTCTTTCCCACTTTTTGGGTTGTTCATCTAAACAGTGCTAGAGGTACTTGCTTCTGTTTCATCTTTTGAAGTTATACTGGATAAAAATATATATGCACTACAAAATGTGGTCATGAGTGATTTCTTGCAACAAAATGGCAAATAGACTTCCTTCTTACTTTTGCCCAGTCATTTCCAATCTATATAAAGAGGCTTGTGTGCTGCCAAAGTGTCAGTCTAACACTGATGCGACACACGTAGTCATAGTCTTGGAGCAAGGATGCATACATGCATCCACATATAAAAAATGTTAAGATCACATCTCAGTGTTTTGGCATGCAGAGTGTCTTTGGTTTCTTCTTTAGTGAGTTCTGAACTGATATTTCAATGTCTGTCTTCATAGTAACTGAAACAGTCATGCACCTGTAAGGGCACCCTACACTGCCAAATTTTGTTCCATTGTCCGCAATGAGTAGTAATCTACAGCTTCAAAGATTTATTAATTTTTGTATTTAATAATGAAGTTAATGGGGTGGTCCTTTGACTCCCTCTATAGCCATGACTAAGGCACAGTACAGATATGTTAATGTAAGTACATAAGGGGACTTCCAAGATGGCTGCACACTGAATAACAGCTTACTTTCAGCACTCCCAGTGTGAAAACAAACTCAGAAGAGACAGCCAGTGAGTTTGTCTTTCTGGGTAAATTTCAGTAACTGGTTAGTAATTGCAGTGCCTGGATGCCAGCAAAAAAGAAATTCAGAGAACCTGAAAGAAAGTCTGTCACAAAAGATGAGGAGAAAATACTGGCTGGGGAGAATGCTGCAGCTGTTAAGCAAAAAAGCAGTTCAAATCCCAGCTTTGGTGCAAGATGCGACTTCCCGTAATCTAGAGGAAAAAATAAATGAAACACTGAAGGAGTATATCAACTCAAATAGCAGAAAAGGCTGGAAAAAATGAAAAGCTTTAAAAGAAATTCAGATGAGATTAGACTGCAAAAAATCAGAGATGGGAATGAAGAGGAGGCTGGCTGAGCATTAGAATATTCAAGAAGAGATGTTTCAAAAAAATAGAATTTGAGAACAGAGCCTGAGATTTTCCACTGTACCAAAGAAACTGGAAGGAACAGACTGTATTAATTTTATGGAAGCACAAATAAGCAACTGGACTGGTATTCCACGGCAGTTAATTGAAAGGACACATTGTGTGTATGCTCCAAATGTGACCACAATAAAGCAACCCAGTCCTTTAATAGTAAAGATGTAATCATACCAGCAGAAGGAGTTGATTTTGACAAAGCTGTGGCAAGAGGACAAAATACTAAAAGTGGGGAGACAGAGTGCTTGTGTAAAATGATTATTCACTGCCCACCAGGCAGAAGAAGAATAAATTTGTTCCTGCAGTCTGGGAATGTTGAGAAGCAGGTGGGAGATTCAAGCTGCTGTATCCAGCTATTTTCCGAATATTCATTCCTGCAGGTACAGAATCATTTCTTGATGCAGAACATGCTAAGGAGGAATTACAAAAGTTTGCCCAACAAAAAGTAAGCCATGAAACAGGACTGGATTCTGCTGCTTATTCTTCTGATAAAAGAGCCCATAGAGAAACTATACCAGTGAAACATTTTCCAGTGTTCCAAAGGAAATGACTGCGAGACAGAAAAGCACATTGGTTAACTAGAAGAATCGGGAGTACATTGCAAGTGAACCAGAGACTGGATATGGGAGATGGAGGTCAACAGGAAGAGAGAGAACCAGCAAATTGGAAATTGATGAATAAAATGCTCCAGGGGCCTAAACCTCGTCACCACAATAAACAGGACATGCTGGACGGATAGATTCCTGTCCCAGAGACTTCCTATACTCTGGAACAAGCTACCCATCTATGTCAAGCAAAGTTCCTCATTAGCACTCTTAAAGAAAAATCTTGATGAGTGGATGGGAAATAGGAAATACACCCCGGGGATCACTTCTGTGGCTCTGCTCGACAGGGGCACAGGAAATTAACTTTCTTGGGTGGCGTAAGCCAGGGAACCTTGTTGGCTAGGCTTACTTAGGCCCTTGGGCCGATAGCCTAGTACCTACCTATGAGAATAAAGCCTGGACAAAAACATGTTACAAGAAAAATTGATGAGCTTTTCCTTCCCTTTGCATAGGGGAATGACTAGATTAGGGCTCTTGTCTTGATCTAATCACAAAGTTTTAAGGGGAGGCAAATAAAAGAAAACTAAATATAATGAGAAGTTTTCCTCGAGCAAATAAATGTTCAAGCTTAAAGAAGGCATCTGTATTTCTGGTTTGCATGTTTCTGTGGAGACAGTCTTATAAGGGGGCAGTAAAAATGAAATACTGCTTTCTTTCAATGGCTTAGGAGATGGTGTTTTCTGAAAGCATTCAAGTGGTTCTCTACATGTAGGAGAGGAATAAAGATAAGATGAAAACAGAAAACACTTAGTGGAAGTAGAAACACCAGATGGTGCCATACGTCTTAGCATGAGTAACTTTCATTATAGGTTAATTCAAGCTTGAGATTGTGGCTGGCAGTCTGGGACAGTTGTTTCTGTTATGAGGATTAAACTTCATTATTTGAAGATGTACATAATTTTGTGTATTAGTCTTAAGTTAATAGGTATTTTGGGGGGGTTGTTTGAGGGTTTTCATTAAAACAAAGTCTTAAAAATGTGACGTAGGTTTAAATAGATATGACAAGAAACAACTGTATAAAAGATCGACCTGCCAATCATTAGTGTATGTATGTAACACAAAAGCTGAAACTAGACACTTAAAGCTGTTGTACATAACGGGTGAGAATAACTTCTTATCATTACAACACTTTCCATATTATCTTTAAATGTGAATGGTCTCACAGATGTATACAAAAAGAAAGTAGTGAGCTGTATTAAAATGCAGAGTGCATACAGCTGTGCTACAGGAGACACATTTGGAAATAACTGAGCATGTGAATTTGATAAAGACAGGATTTCAGGATGGTTAGTCAGCGGAATGTCTGGGACAAAGAAAAAGGGAGAGTATTTAATTTTGAGAGTCGCTTCAATAGTGATAGAAGAGATTTAAAAAAGATGTTAATGGCAGATTTGTAGTACTAAGGGGCTACTGGCAAGGGAGGAAGGTTACACTGGTATGTATTTATATTCCAACTAAAACTACTACAATGGAGCTTAAGAAAATTCTGGGAGAAATCAGCTTTTAGCAGGGAATCTTACATATAGGTGGGGACTGAAATTTGATTTAAGAAGTAACAAGAATTATTTAGAGGAACTGACAAAGGTTAAATTATTGCAGAATAGGGGAAATATCACAGAACAAGAAGAGGCACAATTGCAGATTGCTAAAGAGGAAATAAGTGATTGCGTCAATAATATGCACGAGTTTAGAAAGACTGCTGTTGGCACCTGTCTTCTGATAATGACTTAAGATCATAAAAACTTTTACCACAGTGGTTCAGGTAGTAGAAAATGGGGGTTATTGCCAAACTTTGGGGAACCTATAACAAGGAAAATAGCTAAAGATCCAGTAGATGTATTGGAAATCTTTCAGAAATGTTATGAAATTCTGTATTAAGCAGAGAAATATGGAAATCCAAGAAAACGTACAAATTGAAATGTTTATGGAAGAATTAAATATGCCAAGGTTAGAGGCAGATGAGGCTCAATTATTAACAGGGTAGGAGGAGATGAGATAAAATGGTGATGTATGTCCAATCTACAGGAAAGTCCCCAGGAATAGAAGAGGTATTCCTGTGGAAGTTTGGAAGCTTGGAGGTAGAAAGTGATAAAAATCTGGACAGTTTTGTTCAATATTTTAAAAGGAGGAGAAGCACCAACATCCTGGACGAAAGCAGTGGTGGGTGTAATACCTAATGATGGCATTGACCTATCAGATCCAGCTTCATATAGGCCCATTTTGAATCTAAACCGTTATTGTAAAGTGTTTCTCTAGAATGGCTAAAAGAATGGCAAAGATGATGCCAAAATTGATACGGATCAATGTGGTTTTGTGGAGTGGATGCAAGCATTTGACATAAGAATGATGTTTTAGAGAGAGAGAATATAAGAACATACAACTGTTGATGGGTCTTGATACAAACAAAGCACTCAAAAGAGTAAGGTGGGATTTTGAGTAGGGCAATGGAAGCATTTGCACTGCCTGATTAAAATTATAAGGTTGATTTATGAGGAAACAGAGGTGAAAATTAAAGTAGGGGTGGTTCCTTTCTGATAAGTTCTGTTTGAACAGAGGAACCAGGTAGGGGTGTCCTCTTTCCCTTTTGTTATTCACATTGTGTTTAGAACTATTGGAAAAGAAAATAAAGGACTCAGAAATTCAAGGATATAATTGACGGTGGTCAAGAAAAGTTGGCTTTATTTGCAGATAGTATTATTTTATATCAGATAAAACCAGAAAAAGACATTTCAGTGTTGTGGAACATTCTGACAGAGTTGCAATTTTTTTTGGGGGGATACAAAATTAATGAAGGCAAAACAAAGGCAATAGTGTAAACTGTGTACTCACACACAAATTGATTCAGCAGTACTCTTTTTTTTAATGGGGACGTGATAAATTGAAGTACTTAGGAGTATGGATTAAAAAGGCAGCTAAGGATATGAGGGAAGAGACTTAAAAAAAAAGGTATTACAAAGCCTGAGAAACTGGCAGCTCTGTTTTTTTATGGATAAGAATAAGATACAAGCAGTGAACATATTTTTAGTCCCATTAGTTTTATGTAAAGGGCAGGCATATTGTTGTCAGTGAGAGAAGTGGATAACCATTAGTGAAGATTTGAAGCATTTTGTCTGTGAGGAGGAGGGGTTCAAGAGTCAAGTAGGGTAAGATGATCCTTCCAATCAAACAAGGTAGTTTAGTGCTCATAGGTGCTTTCTAGGCTAATGACCACAAGGGCCTTTTTAAGCTTAGCCATGCATCCCGAATCTCACAAGTTATGACACCTTTGATAAGTGTAAGCATGGTCCTGGGAGATTAACCATTTACAGGTTACCTGTTTGCATTAGAGACATTGGTGCCAAACCAGGGATGAATTTCTAGTTTCCCATCCAGTTGTCCAAGTTGCACTTAAATTGGGTTAGGGAGGAGCTCTGCTTCACATGGATGGGGAGCCTGTTCCGTAGATGGGGTAATCTCTGGGATACATACCTATCTCCAGCAGGTCCCATTTATATCCCAGGCAAGGTTTAAGTCTTTAGAATGAATAATTCTGGTACTCTCTGTTTTGTGGTTATGCAGGAGGTCCATCAAAGTGGGGTCTGACAAATGGCCCTGTATGCCAGGCATGGATTTCCCCTCAAAAACCTGTAGGAAACAGAATACAGGAATAGGGCCTAGAGGCAGTCAGCATAGGACATATTACTTATGCCCTGTATTATTTTACTGAGGAACCTTTGTGGAGATTCCATCAAAGGCTAGATTACTTTTTATGTGTGCCCCTAAGTCCCTGAGTACTGGGTCAACTCTAAGGGGTGTGTTGTCAATCTGATAGTTACCAGAGACGGATGACATAATGGATGCTGTTATGCATTTCTTGGCATTTAGTTTTAGTCCATGGCTCTGACACCAGTTGTTTGTCTGTGTCCGCCCCTCCTGGAGAACATGTGTCAATATGAGATTCAGTGACAGCTCCTAATTTGCAATCATCTGCAAATTTAGTCAGCCAGAGAACACCGACATTGGCCTTGACTTCTGAGAAGTAAATGCCAAAAAGGAGTGGTCCAAGGAGTGGTCCCTGAGGGACTCCACTTGTCACTGGGCTCTTTGTAGAGGTGGACTCCCCAATTTTAACTTCCTGAGTCCTGTCTGTGAGCCAGTTGGCTAACCACCAGATGACATAAGGGCTTGTACCCAACTTCTTGAGTTTGTTAATGCCTGAGGTGGGGTATTATGTCAAATTCCTTGGCCAGATCAAAGTAGGCAGTGTGAAAAATGTTGCCCTCATCCATTGCTTTGGTGACCTTCTCAAAGAAGTCCACCAGGTTGAGTAGGCATTATCTGCCTTTGAGAAACTAAACTGGGTTGGTTCCAGCATCTGGAGGTGTACTGTATCTCTGTTGATCATCACCATGATAATTCTTTCCATGGCTTTACATACAAGGGCAGTGAGACTTGTGGATCTGTAGTTTCCAGGGTCTGTAGATGGCCCACCTTTGTGCAGAGTGATGACTGTTGCTTTCTCCATTCATGAGGCATGAAGCCTGTTTGGAGGCTACAGTTAAATAGTAATTCCAGAGGCCCTGATAAGTCATGTTTCATGTTATTTAGAAGGCATCCTGGGATATTGTCTGGGCCCATTGATGCAGTGTTCTTGGTCTTAAAGAGAGCATTAAGGACCTCTTCTCTAGTGATGGTAGGGGACGTTGTATTTGATATTTCCTGAGGGAAGGTTGTGGTGGGGGGGGGGGGAGTAAAGTTGGAGCTGAATTTATCAGCCAGGAGGTTTGCTATATCTTCTGTCTCAGTATAGGTGGTTCCATTTACAGTGAACTCAGCACACAATTGTGTATTGCTTTTGAGGTTGCAGACATGGCTAGAGAATGCTTTATGGTTGTCCTTGGCCTGGGAGGCCAAACTTAGCTCAATTTTGGCTTTGGCAGGCTTTGTCCTCTTTTAGTTTGAGGGGAGTGCTTTTATCCTGCTGGGTGCTGCACCTCCTAATTTGTGCCATGATTTTCTTCCTCCTGTTATACATCTGATTGATTTTGTGATTCCACCAGGGTGGCTTATGTTTTTAGTTCTGTACTTCTTTTTAATAGGTACAGCTGCCTCTATGCAGCTATTAACATGCTTGTACAGGTGTTACCAGACTTGAATTGAGTATTCCAGAGCTTCAGAGTTAAGGCTGATGTACATAGAACAAGCAGAGAGCTATAATTCAAAGTGGAAAGTGATGGTGATGAAATGATGATAGCTCAAGAAACAAGGAAAGCCTGGGATTTTGGAAGCAGAACCTTGGGGAGAATAACAGTAACCATACAGAATATTATATTCATAAAGTAGCAGAAAGTATTGTAAGAACTAAGCCAGCACTGAGATGAAGAAAGGAGATTCTGGCAATAGAGATGACCGCAGATGTTCTTCATGTTTCACTGTTGCAGTCATTATATTTGGGTAATCTGCTGGCAGGTTGCCCTCAGTCGGCCTGAATAACAAAGTCTTGGGTCCTGCATCGGTTGCTGTCTCCTCTTCCATGACGTCAGGGGTATAAAACATGCAGCCGACGCCATTTTAATCAGTCTTTCTGGCCGCGCAGTGCCCAAAGCAGAAGCAGTTCGTAAGTGCCGGTCGGCTGACTCCTGAAATTTTCGCATTTGAGTTTCAGAACCGAAGTCTTCAACTAAAGCTAAGTACCCCATTGGGGAAACTTTTTCTTGCTCCTTACCGATGTCCATAAAAGTTAATTGCATTACTTGTGGAACGCAAATACCTCATAAGGATTTTCATTTGTACTGTATTCCTTGCCTAGGCCCAGATCATAACGTGCCTTGCTGTCGGTTTTGTGCTAGATTTAACCAACGCACTATTAAGTGTCTGTATATTTTTGCTTCAAAATATTTTGGATCCAGATTTAGTTACCCTGAAATGTCGTCGGATAGCAGTCCGACTACCGGAGTTCACAAAAAACGCAAAGAAAAAGGACAGAGACAGACCGTCGAGGTCCAAAACCGACAAAGTTTCTCCTAAGCCAGTCGCCAGTACTCAGGCACTTTCGCAGCCCCTGATACCCGCTGCTTTTCAGTCACAGGCCTCTATCGAGACCCATGTGGAGTCCTGTATGCCGCGAGACTCTGAGTATTGAACCCGCGGATGTCTCTCCCTTGGATGTGTCCAGAGCCGCTGAGCAGGCACCGGCTTCTGAGGTGTTTTCAGGCCTTGACATTTTTACATAAAACCAACGCCAGCTTCTAAAACAAGATCAAAAACAACTTCTAAGTCTAAAAACCGACGCATGAGCCACGTGCTCAGGCCCCTATGCCTAAAAAACAGATGATCAAAATGGCTGAGGACTTAATTGCCTTGATCAGGGGTTCCCAACCCTCCCCCCCCCCCCTGCTAAGAGGCCTAGGCAAGACACTGATTATAAATCTTCAGATCAGGTTTCTATTTCTTCTGATTCCTCTTCTGATCAGGAATTTTCTATACCACCCTGTGAGGATTCAGATGCAGAAGAATCTATCCCATCTGCATCTCTTCCAGAGGATTATTCTTTTGGAGAAACCTTGCATACTTTAAGGGAACATTTTCATTGGGAGAGTCAGGATTTCTCTGAATCAAAAAAAGAGGCTTAGGGATTTTCTTCTTCCTCAGCATAGGCCTTTGGGTTATACCTCCTGTATTAGACATTGTTGAGGATGTGTTTTCGGAATCAAGCATGGCTCCTGATTCCCTACCTCCGGCTCCTAGTAAGCCAGACAGATATTACAGGGTTCCTGACTCCCACAAATTTCTATTCAAAAATCCTGCTGCTGATCCTGAAACTATCTCACAGGGTCCGAAAGGTGTAAAGGCCTCTACAGCCAAAAATCCTACCCCCTCCGATAGAGATTCCACGGTGCTGGATAGATGGGGAAAGAAGGTTTATACGTCTGCAACCTTGACAATTAAGGCCTTAAACTGCCAATTTCATATACTTAAATATCAACAGCATATTATGGGCTTATTGAAACAGAAAATGATGATTTCTGATAGTGTGGACAATAAAGAATTACAGGAATTATTGCATGCACCAGAACAGGTTGGAAAGCATACTTTGCAATGTGGTTTTGATTCCTTGGAGACCTCTTGCAGGGCCGCAGTTACTGGATCTTTGATTAGAAGGCATGCCTGGCTCAAGGAGCAAAATCTGCCTGATCATGTTAAAGCTAAATTGTTGGATGCCCCTTTACAGCATGATACTCGATTTGGTAATAAGGCAGAAGAGGTTTTAAAGAAAATGGAAGACAAAGCTAAATCTATGCAAACTGTAAAAGATTTCTTACAAGTGCAGCCACCCTGATTCAGTAGGCACTGGCCTACTAAAAATTGGTCCTTTCCTGTGTCCAACAGAGCCTCCCAAGGCAAATCCAGGCACTCAAAAGACTCTACTTACCAGTCACAGGGTTCTTACAGGTCAAAGCAATGGGGTGCATCCACCTACAAATCTGGAGGAAACAAAGCACAACCCTGCAGTAAGCAGTCTCAATGACTTCCCTCTACCATCACCAAGCACTTATCTTTTGACAGCCTACTTGGGGGAAAATTAGCACTTCATGCTCAAAATTGGCAGTTAATTAACCAGGACAAGTGGGTATTAAACTTAGTATCCCAGGGGTACAGATTTAATTTCCATACTTTGCCAATTCCAAACGGTTGGCCAGGTCTGCCACAAAATCAGTGGGCAGAGGCACAGAAATAAGTTACGTCCCTTATGGATATGGGGGCTATTCAACCAGTACCAGAACAGGTAAAAGGACAAGATTTTTATTCAAGACTGTTCCTGGTACCCAGAAAAGACCATGCCTGGCGTCCAATACTGGACTTATCGATCTTGAACATGTTCCTGGACATTCCAAAATTCAAAATGCTGACTTTACAACAGCTACTGCCTATGCTGGGCAAGAACGCTTGTTAGTGACTCTAGACTTAAGAGGCATACCTGCATATTCCTATAAGGGAATTGTGCAGAAGATACCTCCCCTTCAAGGCAGGTTTTATGCATTATCAATTCTCTGCACTGCCCTTTGGCTTATCTACTGCGCCCAGGGTCTTTACAAAGTGCCTGGCACCAGTAATTACATTTTGCAGACAAAGAAGCATACAAATTTATCCTTACTTGGACGACTGTCTCATTCAAGCAGAGAACAAGGACATTCTTCTTCAACATCTGGCATTTGTAAAAAGGCTTCTAACGTGCCTAGGGAACACAATAAACCAAAATAAGTCACAACTGGTACCCTCTCAAAAAATTACATTCCTGGGTGCAAGCTTGAATACAACTGCCCAGATGGCTTACCTTACGCCAGACAAACAAAGGCAACCGACTATATACTTCAAACAGATGGCAACAAAAACCCAGTTATCTGCAAGACAAATTCTGCAGGCTTTGGGGTTCATGGCATCCTGTATTCTACTAATTCCATATGCAAGACTGCATATGAGGAAACTTCAGTGGTACCTAAAAAGTTTATGGAGTCAACATTGTCACAGTCTGGAAACAATGATTCCTCTCATTCCCTGCCTACAACAGGAGTTTCTTTAGTGAGCAGAGAGATGTCACCATAGCAAGGGACTGTCATTCGCTCTACCCCCTGCCACCCAAACCCTAACTACAGACGCATCAGACTATGTTTGGGGGGCCCACCTGGCGGGGAGATGCATTCAGGGCATGTGGAGCCCAAAACAAATGCATCTGCATATCAACCAGAAAGAGATGCTAGCTGTTTAGAATGCCCTGACAGCCTTCAAGGACTTATTTCATCCAGGACAACTACTGATAAAGACGGACACCACCACAGTTATCTGGTACATAAATAAGCAGAGGGGTACACATTCCTACCCCCTTTGCAGACTAGCCATGGCATTGTGGAACACAGCCTTGACTTACCAAGTACATCTTCAAGCTCAATTCCTGCCAGGAAAAGAAAATATTCTGGCAGATGACCTAAGCAGAAATCTTATGGACCCGCACAAGTGGAAACTGTATCCACAAGTATTCAGCATGGTAACTCAGAAATGGGGGTGCCCAGACATAGCTCTATTTGCCTCTCCCCAAAATTATCAACTGGACAAATTCTGCACAAGGACTTATCACAGACAAGCATGGAAAGTGGATGCCCTATCCTTCAGTTGGAAAAACCTGTCAGTCTATGCCTTTCCCCGTCTGCCTCTTCTCTCCAATGTCTTACTAAAGGTCAGACAGGAAAAACCAAAAATGATCCTAATTGCTCCGGACTGGCCTCACCAGCACTGGTACCCAATTCTAAGGAATATGTCTTAACTCCCTCCTTGGAACTTGCCTCCTATACCTCATCTACTGTCTCAGCAGAACGATCAAATTCTGCACACTTGGCTCCAAACTCTGAACCTTGCAGCATGGCTGATCATGCAATTATTCAAACACCACCTCTCAGTAAATCTGTTATGGATGTCATTTTGGAATCCAGAAGGCCTAGTACTAGAAAATCTTATGCTGATAAATGGAAGAGATTCTGTGCTTGGAACCAAGCACAAGGAATGGACACAGCAAAACCAAATATCCCTCAGATTTTACAATACTTGACTGAGATGCTTGACAAGGGCCTATCCTTCTCTTCAGTAAAAATCCATGCCTCTGCCATCTTGGCTCATTACAACACAGGGCCTCCCATCTTTTCTCATCCTCTGATAAAACAGTATCTTAGAAGAGCCAGAAACTTAAGACCTCCCAGAAGATCACCAACTCCTGCATGGGACCTCAATTTTTTGCTGGAAAAACTCACCCTGCCTCTTTTTGAACCAGCAGCTACTTTGGATATAAAGTTTTTATCTTGGAAAACAGCTTTCCTTTTGGCAATCACTTCAGCAAAAAGGGTTTCAGAACTACAGGCTCTCATGGCTGTGGAGCCTTTTACTACATTTTACCCGGACAGGGTGTCCCTCAGGACCAATCCTTCCTTTATGCCTAAGGTGGTATCCAGTGTGGCTCTTAACCAAACAATTCACCTGCCAACATTTTACCCAAATCCGCAGAACAAGGGGGAGCGGATTCTGCATTCATTGGACATGCACAGACAACTAAGATTCTACCTAAACAGGACCAAATCTCTCAAAGTTTGAGCAACTACTGGTGGCATTTGCTTCAGGATCAGAGGGGAAGGCTATATCAAAGCAAACTGTTTCTAAGTGGATAAGCCACTGCATTCATTTCTGCTACTTGCATCATGGTAAACCTGTACCCAAGGGAATCAGGTCACATTCCACCAGAGCTGCCTCTACCTCAGCAGCCTTTCTCAGAGGAGTTCCAACCAAAGACATTCTAGAAGCTGCTACTTGGAGCTCAGTTCATACCTTCACAAAACATTATCATTTGCCTCTCATCTCTAAATCCATAGCAGGCTTTGCCACTGCAGTTCTGCAGGGCCTTACAGCCGCTGCTAATGCTATCTAGCTCCATCCTCCCATCCATAGCTTTGGGATTCTACCCAAATGTAATGACTGCAACAGTGAAACACGAAGAACGTAGTACAGTTGTGTACACTTACCATAAATGTAGATGTTCGAGTGTATTCACTGTTGCAGTCTGGGTTACCCCCCCCCCCCCATCCCCGTGTTCTATAACTTCTCTTTCCTTCACTATACTCTAAAGCCTTTGTGGTGTATTTGCTTTTAGATGAAGGTAAAGTTTATGTTGCTAAAAGTGCATTTTCAAATATTACTGTTTGTGTGTGTGTATATATGTGTGTGTGTATGTGTGTGTATATATATATATATATATATATATATATATATATATGTGTGTGTGTGTGTGTGTGTGTATATAGATATTTGCTCCCCATCTGGGGGGCACCTAATATCTGGGGCAAGAAAAACTGATTAAAATGCCGTCGGCTGCATGTTTTATACTCCTGACGATCTGACGTCATGGAAGAGGAGACAGCAACCGACGCAGGACCCAAGACTTTGTTATTCAGGCCGACTGAGTGCAACCTGCCAGCAGATTACCCAAATGTAATGACTGCAACAGTGAATGCACTCTAACATCTACATTTATGGTAAGTGTACACAACTGTACTTTAAGGGTACAGAGAGTAGGCTTAAGAGGGGGCTGAAAATTGCTAGAAAAAACTGACATTAATCAAAGTGGGAGCAGATAAGTAGAGAGAAAGGTAATATAATCAGAATAAGAATTAATTTGGACTGTGTACTAGAGATTGCTTTTCTTATCAAGTATTGATATAGTATAGACAAAGATAAAAAGTAAGAGGGGGATCCTAAGCAAAAGACCAGCATTGGCAGAGTTTTTAGTAGAATCTAGAACAGAAGCTGCTGTTAAAGGGATAATTAGTAGGACAAATAAAGTATTGCATGTTCAGTCAAAGGAGGTTAGAAAGGATTGGGAAGAGATTGGTAAACAATTCACGCAGAAATAATGGGAGGATATGTGTATGACTCCCATATATGCAACAAAGTCTAGAAGATTTAGAATCTTTGCTCGAGAGTGTTTGCATGGGTATTTTATTTCCCAAGCAGACTCCAAAGAATTTTTCCTCCAGTAGATTGCAAATGTTGGGAGGTGTGATGGGGAGGAAAGACCTAATTGGGAAATGTTTTTTGGAAGTGTAACAAGTTGGCAGACTTTAAAAAAATCCCTGCAGACTACTCTTATCAGAAGTACTGGGTGAGCAAATTGCTGTAACTAAGAAGATTATTTTTTGAGCTGTGATAGTCAGAATTGCCTAGACACATTAAGGTCTTGCTGAGTTTAATTATGGTGTCTGCCAGAAAAAGCATTTGGTAGAAAATGGAAAACAAGGTCTAAATCAAATGTATTAGAAATAGTGAATATAGTAACAGCTGTAAAACAATGAGCAAGTTACATAGAAAAAAAATGAGAATTGTGTGAACAGTGTATGCAGAATAATGTTTGGGATGGTGAATTAGTTTTAAGGGGAGTCAGAAATTGAATGAGCTACATAATGTTTGACTGACGGTGATTGGATAGATTATAAGTGATGTGTAATATTTGCAACCGAAAATGTCAATCTGGTTTGTTTTCATTTAAATAGATGTACGAGTGTGTATGTAATTGATAATTTAATAAGAGATGTCATTCAACATGAATTCAAGTACATATTAATATTAAATTCAAAATCAAGTACAAGAGACATAGGTTTAACATGTGCAGTTCCAAAAAAACAGTTATAGCTTATGATATTCAGAAAGAAACTAGAGAATGCCAAGTCAAAAGGCACAGTTATCACACAACATGATTCATTTGTTAGAGGGTAATATCTTAATACTCTTGCTGCAGTAGAACACACATACAGCATGAAATTAATATTTGCATAGATATTTGACTAATGTTTGCTCTTCGAAAAGGTAGCAGTGAAACTGTCAATAACAGTTGTGTACTATGCTGTATAATGGGCAGTTCTGCTTGAGATGTTAAGTTGCTGTGTAAAAGTTGGATAAATACCTTCCTTCAGTTTAGAGGGGATATGATTCCAGGTTTTATTTATGAAAGATTTTTCTAGTGTAATGTGTGTTGGCATTTTGTGATCTTAAAAGTTGTGAAGAGGATATGAAGTGGAGTTTAGCCTTTAAACATACATACATGCTTGTGTACATTTTGTGGTATAGTAATGCATCAAAGTCCACAAATTCATAAAATAAACAGTTTTATTGTAAAGTCAAGCAAAAACCAGTGATGCACACTTTTCTTGCACAAGTACACCAAAGGAAATAACCAAAGGAAAAAAAATCTTACAAAATACATTATTTCAAAGTCCCAGAGTCCTACAGAGCAAAGGGCTTAAATTCCCACACAAAGTCCACTAATTCCTTTCTGGGCAGAATTTAATGTCCGCAACACCTAGGTACTTTCAAATAGCGCTCTGTCAGTATTCCTATGCAAGATGATGTCCAGGTTTCCACACTGATTCCTCTTATAGCAACGCAGTACCCAGAGCTGATGGTTTTCATAGTACTATGTTGTAGCCTTGACTTTTGGGACATCCTTCACACAAGTAGCATGACTAATCAGGCCCAGATCCAGAGCTCTAACTTCCAGTTGGGTCTGGTCTGCTTCCCTTCTACCACTACACAAGAACATCAGTGGCAAAAGAGGGAGCATTGCCCAATGACATCTTCATATTTTTCTTGCCATGCAGTTTGTTAGCTGTTTAAATCACCATAGTCAGTCCACCAGTTAGCCTGCTTCCAGAGCTAGGGGAGTACCCCATATAGGATTTTTTTAAATATGTACAGTCCTTTTTTATTTTTTTACTTGTGCATTTTAACTGGGTAAAGCCCAGCAGATGCACATGTCTGTGTCAAGGGTGACCTGGGAGCATTTCCTGGTTATGTGATTTGCTTCGAGTCGCACAGTAGACAAACGGAACTAGAAAAAAAATCAAGCCAAGCCTTATACCCTTGGTTACAAGACGCAACTCATTAATGGCTGAGAACCTTAATCACCTACACTAACCATGAGACTTAATATTTAATGCCTGATAGTAAATCCGAAACAGTTTTTTGTAAACGTTAATAAGTGTACTGTCTTTGAAAAGCAAATCCCTCACAAAGATGTCCAGTAACCTTTGTTTGCTCCATTTTGTTCCAGAGCATGATATGAACTCATTTCTGCTTTGTGCCAGCTTCACCCCGAGGACAAACTATATAAGAGACTCAATCTGTCCAGCTGTTCGCAGGGAGAAGAGAGGCACATGCCTTATTTCAAGCCACTTTAGTGTTGGCAGAGGCCTCATTCTTGCCTAAAAAGAAACATGGGTAGAAGAGTTGGGTGACAGAAGATATCCTGCTGAATGAGAAGATATCCTGCTGAATGACTTGGGTCCCACTAGTGTTGATGATTCCAGACATGGTGAGATGCTTTCACAGCCCTTGTCACTTAGTCTGTCTTATCCAAAGATTGAGATGACTTTGTAGGTCACCATGCTGTCTGCATTTTGTATATCCTTCCAAACTGAAGACTCTACTACACCTTCCAGTACAGAGAACCATCTTTTGGTTACTAAGTAGGCCACAAGGGGGTTCCCAGAGACTGGAGTGAGATCTCTCTGACCCTCCTGCCATCACCTCAAGGATGACATTTTCTGAAGTCATGAGGCACAAAACAATAAAGCCCAAACTGGTGCCACCCAGCTTGCCTTGGTCTAGGTAAGACACTGCTCTGTCTCTCTGGTTTCCCCCCAACCTTTCCAGCTGGCTCTGGCTGTGGATTTCCTGTCCTTTCTGAAGTCAAAATAACCACCTCTTGAAATTCACAAGATGTCTGGGTCCCCTGTTAAGAGAAGGGTAGAACCTGCTGTAAGCTGGTATATGTGGATCACATCCAGTCTGCTACAGTTTTAGTCTAATACTGAGGGCACCCTGTCCTTTGCATCTCCATCAGCAGATATCCCCTTTGGGGACATACAAGGTGAAAGGAGTTGCAGTGGGATTGAGTACTTGGAGACCCAGCTTGGGTGTAGAGCTTTCATGGGGCTGGCTGATATCTTGGAGGATGTGTTCACCGGTCTGTCTGTAGAGCCAGAGTCCCTTCCTCCAGGGATCCTAACTGCTTTTGAAAGTGTTTTCCATAATTTCCTTTGCAAGAATCTGCTCACAGATCTAGCTTGTAATATTCCAGGATTTCAACAAGACAGCCACTCTGCCTCTATCCAGAAACCATGTTCCCAGTAATTAGAAGAGTAGGATACTCAACATACTTGGGAAGAAGGTGTACACTTTTGCTGCACTAATTCAGAGCCTTGCAGTACTAAATCCACATGCTTACCTTTCAGCAGTCCATGCTTGAGAAGTTGAGGACTATAAGGTGTGTGTGTGGGGGGGGGGGTATAAGATTATATGAAACAAAAGATGCTTGAGGTTTGTTACCCCTCTCGCCTTGTTGCCATGCACTCCAAAAAATGTGGATATTATACAGTGGATGCATTATGAAGGAATGCAGCCACAGGGTCTGTGATTCAGAGGCACGTCTAGTTGAGGACTTGGTTCTTTCCAGACCATGTAAAGATGAAGCACCTTAATGTAACCTTGGAAAATGATCTGTCCTTGGGACCTCCCTGTTGAAATATATAAATAAATATTTGAGAGTGGAGAAGGGAAAAACCTTAGTTGTTCAAGAAGATATTTCCAGCCCAAGCTCTAGAATTAATCTGGAAATACCCAGCAAATTCTTGAAACTTGTGTCCTAAACAAGAACAAGTCAGGTGAAGGAAAAAAGGGGAAATTCAGAAAAGATTGGCAAGCAAAGCCAAAGGAGAAACCTGGAAACCATCAGGGCTGTGCCTCCCAAAGGGAACAGCCAAGATGCACTTGCACTGCCTCTTTCCTCTCCACACCCCTAAGCTCATCTCAACTCACTCCCTTCTCTTTTTTCCAAATGTCCCCCTCCTCTCACTACCTAGAGCCAGTGGTGTTCATTGTAAAAACAAAACAAAACAAAAAAAAAAGAGAGAAGGGGGGGGTACATTGCACAAGACTAGAGGGTCATTAAGCATTAACATCCTTCACCAATGTGCAAGGAATGTCTCTAGTTTCAAAAACAAAATAAAAAACTGCCAGATGTGCTCTGTTGAAAGAGACTGCAGTCACGGTACATGGCAAATGTACCCTTTGAGGTGGAGGAGACAGGTTTCTACACCAGACCATTCCAAGTGCCAAGAAATTATGGCATTTGGAGACCCCTTATGGATTTTCCTCTTCTAAACAAGATTGTCAAGTTCAAAATGTTAAGCTGCCAAAACATTCTCCCCTTGTTGCCACTCCAACCATTCATGATCACCATAGGCCTAAAAGATGCCTGCCTCCACATAATCATTGCCAAGGGTCACATTTCCTTGTGTTCACAGTGGAAGGTGGGGGTAAATATTTCCATTTCACTTCCTTGCCCTTTCGCTTGTCTGCTGCACATAGAGTCAGTGCCAAATACATGGCTCCAGTAAATTACCTTTTGCAGAACAAAGGTCATTTACATGTACGATTGTCTCATTTGAAAACCATGGAGGAGATGTGCAAGGCTATGGGCTTTACCGTGAATTGTTTTAGGGACCTGGGTCTCTTCTTGAGTCTGTAGAAATCAAACCTGAAGCCTTCAAAGCAGCTAGATAACTTCCAGAGGACAAGAACTGTTGTCTGACCCTTTACTTTCCGACTGTTGATCAGCAGGAGTCAGTATCAGCATTCTTTTCTTCTGCTTCTACCCTTCAACTCTGAAGAAGCAGAGGGATACCTCTTCTGGGGAAGATTACTTTGAATCTGTATATGTTGTAGCATGTCCTCCTCGGACTCATTTCACAGTAGGTTTTCATTATTAAGAGGAAGGCACCATATCCCCCAATTCTTCATTTGGGAGACATTTACAAATGATGCAGCATTTCCAGTTGGAAGGCAAGTAGGTGTCTGACACTCATGTACTATGATTTTTTGCATGTAGTGGTTCCCCAAACCTACTGACATTCTTCCTGTTTTGGAGGCCTTGGAGGATGCATTTTCAACTGCTTCTCTTAGCCGAGAGTGCCAGCTCCCTGTCCCAATAAGGCCTGACCGACAGTGATCTACATGGCCCCTGCCCCCCCCCCCCCAATAAGCTGTTGTGCATCTGATAAATCTGCCAAGCTACTTCCCTGTTACAGTACTCTGCCCAGTGATAGACAGCAAAGTCTATAGATAGCTCTCAACTGTCCAGATTTCCATGGGATGCCCATATTTTGCCTCATAGTTTCAGTTTCTCATAAAATTTGTGGTTTTCTGGCAATTGATTGAGAAGTGAAGTCAGTAAATGACAGACATTTGAGTTTGACTTCATACCCTTCAGAAATGCATACTAATGCATAACCTGTTCTGTCAATTTTCTAAGTTTATAAGAATAATTTTTTAAAAAGTACCTGTTTTGGGGCTCCCCCCCCCCCCCAATTATTATTGGCATTGTCTAGATTTCTTGTAATAAAAAGTTGAGAGTTATGCACATCAGTCACTTGTGTTTTCGCACCATTAACTATTAGACTTCTGTAATAAGATATTTACCTGTTTGAGGGGACTTGGTAAACTTTTTTTCTGACGTGACAGAATCAGACAATAACACTGCTGCTATTTCCCTTCTAAATTATTTTTCTCAAGTAGTCAGCCACTCCAGTAAAGGCAGTTATGATGTGGCAGCCACGCCAGTAAATGCAGTTATGAAGGCACAGAACTTGCTGCTGTGGTTCATGTGTTAGACCATAGTTTACAGATAAGGCTTTTGTTTTGTCTGCATTTGTTTTATACCCCCAAAATCATTTGGAACCATCTCAGTATTCCAGAACATAGAGACCTCTTATTCTGGAGTTGTCAGATGTTATGTCCTCCACCAGAAATGCTCTTCTTCCCCTTTTCCTCTTAAACTCACGCCTTTGGATGTTTACCTCTCATTTCTCATTGCTAATATTTCTGTACATAGGATGATTGCACCGGTTATGTTCATTGCTAATATATTGTGAACAGTTAATGAAAGAGGGCATCCTCTGTCTTAATTCATCATGAGAAACTCCGTTTTACTAGATAAAAATCCCACTCCCCCATATTTTACCTCTGCATCTGACTTTCTGTATGGCTTCCTTATTAAAATATTTCAATAGGAAATGCAAATTCAGACATTGCCATACACGTTAATTCCCAACTTGACCTTTCAGGAAGCATTCTTTGCATTCAGGCTTACCAACAGTAATAGAATCTTGTCAATTCTTAGTCCATGACCGAGCACACTTTGTGGTGGTAGTCCAATTTCAGCTGATGTCTCTGTCTAGGGGAGCGGGCAGGTGTTTGCTGAGAATGCCCGAAAGGTCAGGAAGTCAGACTGTGAGGCTGACTCTTGTTTTCACTAACTACCATGATCAGGGTTTACACTATGGCTGATTTCTGTCTTTTTCTAATTGCTATAATCAGGATTTACACTGCAGCATTGACCCTACCTGTGCATCTATAAATCCAATGATGTTCATCGTGCATACAGCTGCAGTCATAACAGATGGGTTTTCCTGCCGTCAGGTGGGTCCTCGGTCGGCCGAATTCCAAAGTCTAGGTCCGGCGTCGGTTGTCATCGCTTCTTCCCTGACGTCAGTGCGACAGGGGTATAAAAGAACCAGCCGACGCCATTTTCTTCAGTCTTTCTTGCCGCGTGGTGCCCGAAGCAGAAGCAGTTCGCAAGTGCCAGTCGGCCAGCTCCTGAAATTACAAAAATTTTGCAACCGAAGTTTTCTTGAAAGCTAAGTACCCCGTTGGGGAAACTTTTCTTGCCTCAGACCGATGTCAGACAAAGTTAATAATTGTATTTCATGTGGGAAGCAAATACCGCATAAGGATTTCCATTCCCTCTGTATTCCTTGTTTAGGCCCAGAACACGACGTCTCGGTCTGTCGCTTTTGTGCTACATTCAACAAATGCACCATTAAGCGTCGGGCGGAGTTCGCCCAGCATTATTTTGGCAAAACATTTAACTATATTATGTCGTCAGATACTCAAACTCCAGTTTTGTCTAAAAAGCGCAAAGATAAGGACCGACACACGAGGTCCGCGGCCTCTACCGACACCACGCCAAAGCCGACTACACGTGGTCAGGTTCTCAGCGAGGTGCCTACACAGCCCCTGACTACCGACGACACTTCATTGGCAGTGTCTCCTGTGCCCGAGGTCGCAGGCTCCTCGGCCCACACCCCGACTACAGATACCGAAGCCACTCTTGGCGGTGAATCTCAAAATGTGGACAGGTGTACCTCCTCTCAAGGTGTCTTCAGACCTTCCTCTTCTTTTTCCATCAAAGCTTTCACTAAGTCTAAAACAGCCATGCATTCTAAGAGACAAGCTACACAGGGCCCATCTCCAGGCCCCATGCCTGAAAAACAGATGCTTAAAATGGCTGAGGATTTAATTACTCTTATCAGGGGTTCTCAACCCCCCCCCCCCGGACAAAAGGCCCAGAGTGGAGGAAGAATCCCCCTCCTAGGATCAGGGCTCCATTATATCAGAGCACTCTGATGAACAGGAACATTCTTACTCCTCTTTTGAAGACTCTGATGCAGAGGAGTCCATTCCCTCTGTATCCCCCCCAGAGGATTACTCATTTGGGGAAACTTTGCATACCTTAAGGGAACACTTCCACTGGGAAGGCCAAGATTATTCAGATTCCAAGAAAAGGCTTAGGGAATTTCTCTTGCTACCTCAGCACAGGCCTCTGGCTATACCTCCTGTCTTGGACATACTAGATGATGTGTACTCGGAGGCCTGCCTTAACCCGGATTCTCTACCTCCAGCCCCAGTCAAGCCTGACAGGTACTACAGGGTTCCTGACTCACACCAATTTCTATACAAAAGCCATGCTGCTGACCCAGAAACCATCTCACAGGGCCCCAAGGGAATTAAGGCCTCCACTGCTAAAAATCCATTACCTTCCGAGAGAGATTCCAGATCCTTAGAAAGGTGGGGGGAAAAGGTATATACCTCGGCCACCTTAACCATGAGGGCATTAAACTGTCAGTTCCATATGCTAAAGTACCAACAGTTTTTGTTATCACAATTGAGAAGTAAAATGTCACAACCTGAACAACCAGACTTGAAGGAGTTGCAGGATTTGATGCATAGTGAAGAACAAGTGGGTAAACATACCTTACAATGTGGTTTTGATGCTCTAGAGGCCTCATGTAGAGCTGCTGTTACAGGGTCAGTCATACGTAGACATGCCTGGCTCAAGGAACAAACCTTACCAGATCATGTAAAAGCTAAATTACTAGATGCCCCTCTACAAAAGGATGTATTATTTGGTGCTAATGCTGAGGAGGTATTAAGGAAAATGGAGGAAAAGGCTAAATCAATGCAAACAGTGAAAGATTTTCTACAGGTACAACCCCCACGTTTCAGTAGAAATTGACCTTCCAAAAATTGGTCCTTTCCAGCCACGGACAGACCCCAAAGAGGTAGATACAGGCGCCCGAGGGGCAGAGGGCAATCCCAAGGATAGTTTAGAGGCAGACAATGGCAAGCTCCTACACAAAGAGGTGGTGAGGATAACTCGCAACCATTCAGAAAGCAAGCCCAATGACTTTCCCCTTTGCATGCCAAGCACGACTCAAATGGCAGCACCCTTAGGCGGAAAACTGGCATTATTTTCAAAAAAATGGCATATTGTCACAAAAGACAAATGGATCCTGGACATTATAAACAGAGGCTACAGATTCCATTTTCACACCCTTCCAAAAATGAGACGCATGCCAAACCTGCCACACAATCATAGGGTAGAGGCACAAAGACAAATTTCAGACCTCATGAACATGAAAGCTTTTCAAGAGGTACCTACGCACGAACAAGGTCAAGGTTTTTATTCCAAACCATTCCTGGTACCATGAAAGGGAAAAGATTGGAGACCTATTTTCGACCTATCCATCCTAAACACATTTCTGCTCGTACCAAAATTCAAGATGCTCACTCTACAGCAGCTTCTTCCCATGTTGGGCAAGGAGTCTTGGCTGGTAACATTGGACCTCAAGGAGGCATACCTGCATGTCCCAATCAGACAAAATTGCAGAAGATACTTCAGATTTCTTGCAGGTTCAACCCATCATCAATTCTCTGCATTGCCCTTTGGTTTATCTACTGCGCCCAGAGTATTCACGAAATGCCTGGCATCAGTAATTGCCTACTGCAGACTTCAAGGGATACAAATATACCCCTACTTGGACGACTGCCTGATCCAAGCGGACAGCAAGCACATTCTTCTGAAACATCTGGCTTATGTAATAATGTTGTTGAATTCTCTGGGATACACAGTCAACAAAAAGAAATCAAGGCTAATGCCCTCTCGGAAAATATTTTCCTGGGTGCCAACTTGGACACAAACACCCAGATGGCCTACCTCACACCAGAGAAGCAGGGGCAACTAACTCAATACTTCAGAACACTAGCAAATTGCACCAGGCTGACTGCAAGGAAAATCCTGCAGGCTCTGGGATTCATGGCATCTTGCATCTTACTAATCCCATGTGCAAAGCTGCATATGAGGAAAGTTCAATGGTACCTGAAAAACCTATGGTCTCAACACAGCCACAGTTTAGAAACAATAATACCACTAATTCCATGTCTTCAAAAGGAATTTCTGTGGTGGGCTCAAGCATGCCAAACAAACACAGGTCTCCCATTCAGCAAGCCTCAAGCAAATCAAGTCATCACAACAGACGCCTCGGACTACGCCTGGGGGGCGCACATGACAGATCGGTCCATTCAGGGCAAATGGTCCCAAAAAGAACAGCACCTTCACATCAATCAAAAGGAAATGCTAGCAGTAATAAATGCTATTATAGCTTTCAAAGACCTTCTGCAACCAGGTCAACTATTGATAAGAACGGAGAACACCACAGTAATGTGGTACATAAACAAACAGGGAGGAACCCATTCATACCCCCTATGCAGACTGGCCATGTCACTTTGGAACATGGCCCTGGACTTACAAATCGAACTACAAGCACAGTACTTGCAAGGCAAGGAAAACACGCTGGCAGACAACCTAAGCAGAAATATGACAGATCCACACGAATGGAAGTTGCATCCTCAAGTTTTTACAGAGATAATTCAAGCATGGGGAAGGCCAGACATAGATCTCTTTGCCTCCCACAAAAATCACCAATTGACAAAATTCTGCTCAAGGATTTTTCATCCAAAGGCCTGGAGAGTGGACGCTCTCTCTTTCAGTTGGACATCAATGACAGTTTATGCCTTCCCACCTCTTCCACTGCTGCCCAAAGTTCTATTAAAAACCAGAGCAGACAGACCAAAGATGATTCTCATTGCTCCAGACTGGCCAAGACAACACTGGTACCCACTCCTGAGGAGCCTGACGCATTCCCCACCATGGACCCTGCCTCTAATGCCTCCTCTTCTGACTCAGCACAGCTTCAAAACTCTTCACAGTCAGCTAAAAACACTCAATCTAGCCGCATGGAAGATTCCTTAGCACCACAACAGACACTACTCTCCAAGGAGGTGCAGGATGTCATTTTGGAGGCCAGAAGGCCGTCTACTAGAAAAGCTTACTCCGCAAAATGGAAACGGTTTTGTGTCTGGAATGAGAAAAAGGGCCAGGATCCTGGAAAACTGAATTTACGTCAAATATTACAGTATCTAGCTGAGCTGCTAAGCAGTGGACTTTCTTTCTCCTCCATCAAAATCCATGCATCAGCCATTTATGCAGAATACAACACTGATCCACCCTTATTCTCTCACCCCCTCTTAAGACAGTTCCTCAGAGGGGCTAAGAACCTAAAACCCCCAAGGAAACAACCAATACCTGCTTGGGATCTCAATTTCATTCTAGAAAAACTGACCTTGCCTCCTATTGAGCCAGCTGCCTCATCAGATTTGCAATATTTGTCCTGGAAAACAGCTTTCCTTCTGGCTATTACCTCAGCTCGTAGGGTATCGGAACTACAAGCTCTCATGGCTGTGCAGCCCTTTATCATCTTCCATCAGGATAGAGTTTCCTTACGAACCACCCCGTCCTTTATGCCAAAAGTGGTATCCAGGGTAGCTTTGAATCAGGCTATACACTTACCTACCTTTTATCCTAATCCTCAAAACAAAGGGGAGAGATTACTACATTCCTTGGACATCCACAGACAACTGCGTTATTATTTGGACAGAACAAAGCCTTTCAGAAAATCAGAGCAGCTCTTTGTGTCCTATGCTATAGGAGCTCAAGGAAAGCCAATTTCCAAACAGACTATCTCAAAATGGATAGCCCACTGCATACGCTTTTGCTATTCTTTTCATGGCAAAACTGTACCTACAGGCATCAGATCTCACTCCACAAGGGCCCACGGCTACCTCTGCAGCTTTTCTCAGAGGAGTTCCTACCAAAGACATTTTGGAAGCAGCCACTTGGAGTTCTGTGCATACCTTCTCCAAGCACTACCACCTTCCACTATACTCCAAATCTAGAGCGGGCTTTGCTACTGCAGTCTTGCAGGGCATTCTGGCTCCTCCTAGTTCCACCTAGTGCCTACCACCCCTTTCTTAGCTTTGGGATTCTACCCATCTGTTATGACTGCAGCTGTATGCACGATGAACATAGTACAGATGTTCATCGTGCATTACAGCTGCAGTAATCACATATGGGTTTTCAGCCGGCAGGCGGTCCCTCGGTCGGCCGAATTCCAAAGTCTTGGTCCGGCGTCGGTTGTTGTCGCGTACTCTTCTGACGTCAGGAAGGCTAGAGTATAAAAGACACAGCCGACGCCATCTTTTCCAGTCTTTTTTGCCGCGCGGTGCCCAAAGCAGAAGCAGTTCGCAAGTGCCGGTCGGCCAGCTCCTGAATTACAAAAAATTTGGAACCGAAGTCTTCATTAAAGCTAAGTACCCCGTTGGGGAATCTTTTCTTGCCTCAGACCGATGTCAGAAAAAGTTAATAATTGCATTTCTTGTGGGAAGCAAATACCGCATAAGGATTTCCATTCCCTTTGCATACCTTGTTTGGGCCCAGACCACGACGTCTCGGGCTGCCGCTTTTGTGCTACCTTCAATAAACGCACTATCAAGCGTCGGGCGGAGTTCGCCCAGCACTATTTTGGTAAAGCGTTTAATTATAAAATGTCGTCGGATACTCCGACTACCGCTATGTCTAGAAAACGCAAAGAAAAGGACCGCCAGTCGAGAACCGCGGTCTCCACCGACACCACGCCGAAACAAGCTCCACGCGGTCCGGTTCTCAGTGAGACGCCTTTGCAGTCCCTGACTACCGACGACACTCCCTCGGCGGGGTCTTCTGTACCCGAGACCGCTGGTTCTTCGGCCCTTTCCCAGACTACAACCGAAGCCCCTGCTCATGCCGAGCCTACCAATGTAGATAGATCTACATCCATCCATGGTGTATTTAGGCCTTCATCATCTTTCTCTATCAAGGCCTTCACTAAAGCCAAATCAGCCAAGCAACTTACTAGGCCTGCTACACAAGGCCCAAGACCTGGGCCCACGCCTAAGAAGCACATGCTTAAAATGGCTGAAGACCTTATCACTCTTATCAGATGCTCCCAGGCCCCTCCGGACAAGAGACCCAGAGTAGAGGAGGATTCTCCTACTTCTGACCAAGAATCCATTTTATCAGAACATTCTGATGCTGAAGAACACTCTTATTCACCTTTCGAGGATTCGGATGCAGAGCAGTCTATTCCTTCTGTATCCCCCCCTGAGGATTTTTCCTTTGGGGAAACCTTACACTCTTTGAGAGAGCACTTCCACTGGGAAGGCCAAGACTTTTCAGACTCTAAGAAAAGGCTTAGGGAATTTCTCTGGTTACCTCAGCATAGACCTTTGGCTATTCTTCCTGTTTTGGAGGTATTGGATGATGTCTACTCGGAGGCCTGCCTTAATCCTGACTCTCTGCCTCCTGCACCAGTTAAGCCGGATAGGTATTACAGAGTACCTAATTCTCATCAGTTCCTCTACAAAGGCCATAATGCAGACCCTGAAACTATTTCTCAAGGCCCTAAAGGAATTAAGGCCTCCACGGCCAAGAATCCACTTCCTGCGGAAAGGGAATCTAGATCTCTAGAAAGGTGGGGTAAGAAGATTTACACCTCGGCCACCCTAGCCATGAGGGCCTTAAACTGCCAGTTTCATATGATTAAATATCAACAATTTCTGTTATCACAATTAAAGACCAAAATGTCACAGCCTGAACAACCAGATTTAAAAGAGTTGCAGGATATGATGCATAGTGCTGAACAAGTGGGTAAGCACACCTTACAATGTGGTTATGATGCCCTAGAGGCCTCCAGCAGATCGGCCGCTACGGATCAGTCATTCGCAGACATGCATGGCTAAGGGAACAAAATCTGCCAGACCAGGTGAAAGCAAAATTCTGGATGCACCTTTACATAAGGATGTTCTTTTGGTGCTACTGCTGAGGATATATTACGTAAAATGGAAGAAAAAGCAAAATCTATGCAAACTGTCAAAGCTTTCTTACAGGTTCAGCCACCAAGGTTCAGCAGGAATTGGCCTTCAAAAAACTGGTCCTTTCCAACCACTGACAAGACCCAAAGAGGCAGATACAGACGCAAGGGGCAGAGGACAACCCCAAGGGTCCTACAGAGGCAGACAATGGCAATCACCAACACCAAGAGGTGGTGACGACAGTGCACAGCAGTACAGAAAGCAGACTCAATGACTCCCTCATTTCCATGCCAAGCAAAATTCAACTGGCAGCACCTTTGGGAGGAAAACTGGCACTATTTGCAAACAATTGGCATATTGTCACAACAGACAAATGGATTCTGGACATAATAAACAGAGGCTACAAATTCCATTTTCACACTCTTCCAAAAATGAGAGGCATGCCAAACCTACCACAAAATCAAAGGGTAGAGGCACAACTACAAATTGCAAAGCTCCTAAACATGAGGGCTATACAAAAGGTACCTACGCACCAACAAGCACAAGGTTTTTATTCGAGGCTTTTTCTGGTGCCAAGAAAAGGAAGCGACTGGAGACCCATACTGGACTTATCCATTCTAAACACATTTCTTCTCGTACCAAAATTCATGATGCTCACATTACAGCAACTCCTTCCCATGCTGGGCAAGGGGTTTTGGCTGGTAACATTGGACCTCAAGGAGGCATACCTGCATGTCCCAATCAGACAAAGTTGCAGAAGATACCTCAGATTTCTTGCAGGTTCAAACCACTATCAATTCTCTGCATTGCCCTTTGGCTTATCTACTGCGCCCAGAGTATTCACCAAGTGCCTGGCATCAGTGATTGCATACTGCAGACTTCAAGGGATACAAATTTACCCTTATCTGGACGACTGCCTGATCCAAGCGGACAGCAAACACGCACTTCTGAAACACCTGGCATATGTGACACGCTTACTGCTTTCTCTGGGATACACCATCAACAAGGAGAAATCAAAGCTAACACCCTCTCAGAAAATAACCTTCCTGGGTGCCAACTTGGACACAAACACCCAGATGGCTTACCTTACACCAGAAAAACAAGGGCAACTATCTCATTACTTCAAAATGCTTGCAAAAGTACCAGGCTTACTGCAAGGAAAATCCTGCAGGCTCTGGGATTCATGGCATCTTGCATTCTTCTAATCCCATGCGCAAAGCTGCACATGAGGAAACTTCAATGGTACCTAAAAAATCTATGGTCTCAACACAGTCACAGCTTGGAAGTGGAGATTCCAATAATTCCCTGTCTTCAAAAGGAATTCATATGGTGGGCCCAAGCATGCCAAGTAAACACAGGCCTCCCATTCTGCAAGCCTCAAGCTACACAAGTCATAACCACAGACGCTTCAGATTACGCCTGGGGAGCGCACATGAAGGACAGGTGCATTCAGGGCAGATGGCCCCAAACAGAAAAGCACCTTCACATCAATCAAAAAGAAATGCTGGCAGTAATAAATGCAATGTCAGCGTTCAGAGAATTCCTGCATCCAGGACAACTGCTCATAAGAATAGACAACACCACAGTAATGTGGTACATAAACAAACAAGGAGGAACTCATTCATACCCCTTGTGCAGACTAACCATGACTCTTTGGAACCTAGCTCTGGAAAGACAAATGGAACTTCAGGCTCAGTACCTGCCAGGAATGGAAAACACACTGGCAGACACTCTGAGCAGGCATATGACAGACCCTCACGAATGGAAGCTACATCCACACGTATTCACAGAGATTGTTCAAGCGTGGGGAAGGCCAGACATAGATCTTTTTGCCTCCCACAGAAATCATCAATTAAAAAGGTTTTGCTCGAGGACCTTCCACCCAAAGGCCTGGAAAGTGGACGCTCTTTCCTTCACATGGACAACTCGGTCAGTTTATGCATTCCCACCACTACCTCTTCTGCCCAAGGTACTTTTGAAAGTAAGAACAGACAAGCAGAGGATGATACTGATTGCTCCAGACTGGCCGAGACAACACTGGTATCCACTATTGAGGAGCCTAACACACACTCCTCCGTGGCCCCTGCCTCTAACACCTCTACTGCTGACGCAGAACAATTTCAAAACCCTTCACAGTCAGCTGAAAACTCTCAGCCTAGCTGCATGGAAAATTCCTTAACATCACATCAGACACTACTCTCCAAAGAAGTGCAGGATGTCATTTTGGAGGCCAGAAGACCATCTACTAGAAAAGCTTACTCCGCAAAATGGAAGCGGTTTTGCTGTTGGAATGAAGAACGAGGGCAGGACCCTAGAAAATTGAACCTACCTCAGATTTTACAGTACCTAACTGAACTTTTGGGCAATGGACTTTCATTTTCCTCAATCAAAATACATGCCTCAGCAATCTCTGCAGAATTCAACATGGATCCTCCTTTATTCTCACACCCACTCCTACGACAGTTCCTCAGAGGGGCTAAGAACATAAGACCTCCAAGGAAACAACCAGTCCCAGCTTGGGACCTTAACTATGTACTGGAAAAATTGACATTACCTCCCTTTGAACCAGCTGCTTCAACAGAATTACAATATTTGTCCTGGAAAACAGCTTTTCTCCTGGCCATCACTTCAGCTCGTAGAGTATCTGAGTTACAGGCCCTCATGGCGGTGCAGCCATTCCTCATATTCCATCAGGACAGGGTTTCCCTGCGTACCAACCCTTCCTTTATGCCTAAAGTGGTATCTAGGGTAGCCTTAAATCAGGCCATACACCTTCCTACCTTCTACCATAACCCTCAAAACAAAGGGGAAAGGCTGCTTCACTCTTTAGACATCCATAGGCAGCTACGTTATTACTTGGACAGAACCAAATCCTTCAGAAAATCAGATCAACTCCTAGTTTCCTATGCTGTGGGGGGTCAAGGGAAACCTGTAACTAAACAGACCATTTCCAAGTGGATTGGTCACTGCATACGCTTTTGTTATTCCTATCATGGAAAGCTTGTCCCTATTGGTATCAGATCCCACTCCACTAGGGCCACAGCCACCTCTACAGCCTTCCTCAGAGGAGTGCCTACTAAAGATATCTTGGAGGCAGCCACTTGGAGTTCTGTACATACCTTCACAAAACACTACCATCTGCCTCTATACTCCAGAGCAAGAGCAGGCTTTGCTACTGCAGTTTTGCAGGGCATTCTAGCTCAACCCAGTTCCGTATAGTGCCTACCACCCTATGCATAGCTTTGGGATTCTACCCATATGTGATTACTGCAGCTGTAATGCACGATGAACATAGTATAGTTTTGTACCTACCATAAATGTAGATGTTCGAGGGCTGTTACAGCTGCAGTACAGGTTTCCCACCCTCCTTCCCCACTTGGTAAGACCTTGGGGTTTGAATAACTACTCATACCTGCTGACTGGGTTATCCTGCTATGTTTTATTTGCTTACTTTTGTGTATTAGACTAATTTATGTATTGCCTTCCTTTTGGGGGCACCCGACATCTGGGGCAAGAAAGACTGAAGAAGATGGCGTCGGCTGTGTCTTTTATACTCTAGCCTTCCTGACGTCAGAAGAGTACGCGACAACAACCGACGCCGGACCAAGACTTTGGAATTCGGCCGACCGAGGGACCGCCTGCCGGCTGAAAAACCCATATGTGATTACTGCAGCTGTAATAGCCCTCGAACATCTACATTTATGGTAGGTACAAAACTGTACTTTTTGTACCTACCATAAATGTAGATGTTCGAGTGCTAATACAGCTGCAGTCCAGGTTTCCCTCCCTCCTTCCCCTCTTGGGGCAGGCCTATTGGCTAACATCTCCTCATGCAACCTGATTGGGGTATTCATTCTTGATGTATTTGCTTGCACTACTGTATTTTGATTATATGGCATTGCTTTATTACACAAATGTATGTATTGCCTTCCTTCTGGGGGCACCTGACATCTTGGGCAAGAAAAACTGAAGAAAATGGCGTCGGCTGGTTCTTTTATACCCCTGTCGCACTGACGTCAGGGAAGAAGCGATGACAACCGACGCCGGACCTAGACTTTGGAATTCGGCCGACCGAGGACCCGCCTGACGGCAGGAGAACCCATCTGTTATGACTGCAGCTGTATTAGCACTCGAACATCTACATTTATGGTGGGTACAAAACTGTACTTTGTCTGCTCTGTCTGGCTTCATCCTGTTGGTCATCAGATCCAACACTGGCCAGTTCCTTCAGACTTGGAATTCACCAGACCCCACTTCCCTTACCCACAGTCCCCCACTCCTCACCCTACGTCTCATGTCTTGTTTGCCGCCAGTCCTGTCAGCAGCTTCATCCAGCTCCATTTCGGTATATTCTTTTTTTTTTGTTGTTGTTTTTTTTGGTTTTGATATAGTGCTTTTTTACTTGTGATTTGTGCTTCCCTTACCCTTTCAGTATCAACATAGTTGTGTGTTTTTTGATAGGTGGATAGGTAGCTAGGTAGTTGCCGTTAGGTGTGTATTTCCTCTTGGTAGTGGCATCCTGCCTTTTTGGAGAGTGTTGCTGGTTAGAGTAGGCTTCTGTGTGTATGTTAGCATATTAGTAGTGAGTATAGTATAACAGTAGTAGAATCAGTATATTAGTAGATGTAATAGTATAGTAGTAGTTTCTTAGTAATAATGTTTTTCTGTTATGGAGAAAGGATTTAAAAAATGCATTGCCTGCAGGCATAAATTGCCATTTCATGATGGGCACAACAAATATGTGTACGCAGTTGAACTCTTCGTGTTCCGTTTGTGATGGGTTTGGGTACAAGATTATTAATGAGCATCAGGCCCAGTTGGCTGGCAGGAACAAGGCCCTTGAGGACCCTTCATCTGCTCCATTGTTATCTTCCTCAGCCGCAAAGGTCCAGTCCAACAAACAGATCTCAAGACTCCAAGTCGTCCATGGGGGAATGGAAAAAGTCCTCCACTTCTGTCCCAGGTCTGTCTGCCTCAGACTCGCCAGACGTAAAAAGCCCACAACTTTAGGGTGTGCCAGCACCGACATGGGCTTCAACTCCTTGGAACTGATCACCCTCTGTGCCAATCAACAGTAAAGCAGCTTATTGCTTTCCTCAAAATAAACAGTTATAAACAAATGTGCATTGCTGTCCTTTATATCCCTCTTGGTGACAATACACCTGTACTGGAAGATAATCCTGCATTGGAGATCCTTAACATTTCCACAAGAAAAAAATATTGGATGATGTGACTGTCAGTTGGTTGGACATAAACTCCTTAATTCCCCTGCATCTAACATGAATTACATGGTTTCACACAAGTAATTAATTGCCCCACACATTATAGCAAGACATCAAATTCTCTATTAAACTAGATCTAGTATCAGACAAAACAACACGTAATCTTTCCAAGTTTAACCCAGAAATGTTCATTACCACACTATAATTTATTATGTGGTGCTTCCTACCCCCCCCCCCCCAATCCTAAATAGCCTTGCACTTCCTAGAAGGAAGAGACTGAAAACAAATAATGCAATTTGGCTATCCAAAAAATAGAATGCTAATGAAGGATTGAGAAAAAGCATGGAAAGAATGGCAAAAATGTAGCACACCTCAATATCTTAAACTTCAAAATGCAATCTTACTAAAAAGCAAATAATTAAAGACAATAAGCAGTACTATAATAACTTTTAAAGTAATACTAAGTGCAACCCTAAAAAATGTTGGATAGCCATTAAAGAAATATTGCATAACGGCCAAAAATTCAATCCAAACCCCTCTCCTGATAACTCACCACCCGAAACTGCAAAACAGTTGGTCTTTTTTTTTTTTTTTTTTTTTTTAATAGATAGTATAGCATCTCTAAACCAAGGATTCTTTAACATCTAATCCCAACCCTGCCCAATAGCCACATATCACCACATCCACCTTCAAACCTGTGCCCACATCCTATATAAAACTAACTTAAACTGTGCTCTTTTTCAGCTGATGACCTTCCAAGTGAGTACCTAAAAATAGCAGCCAATAGCATGGCTTATCCTGTCTTAGTCCTTATAAATAGGTCAATCCAGGAATTTCATGTTCCCTGTCTCTGGAAGAAGTCGCACATTTATCCTCTGAAAAAAAGAGGAAATTAAGCAGACATGAATAACTTTATACCTGTAGCAGTCTTATCTCCCTTCGCAAAAATACTTGAAAAATGTTTTCAAAAATAATTGCTACACTGTGTCCTGCAAAAAGAACTCCTATCCCCTATACCACTTAGCTTCCGTCCTTCTCGCACTGCCTTCTAAAGTATACAGATACTGTCAGTAAAGCTAGAGATAATGGCAAACTAGTCTCTTCCTTATTTCTAGACTTGTCTAAAGCCTTCAACACAGTTTGTCTCAGCAAACTATTTCTTCCATTGTCTTCTCTAGATCTCTATCAGCCCACCCATCTGTAGTTCAAAAGCTGTCTGTCCAATAGGCATTAGTCAGAAAATGGCACTCTACGCTCTCTCCTTACCTCCCAGTCACCCCTGAGGTACCACAAGGCTCTATCCTTGGTCCCCTCCTCTTTAATATTTTCACCAACACACACTGTACTTCAACACAACAGGCCACCCTAATGAAATATCTAGATCATTCCATTCTCATTTGCACATCTGACAGTGGGGTACACCTCCAAAAAATTACTTGAGGAAACTTTAGCAGCATTTGAAACATGGCTTCATAACCCACAACTCGTGCTCAACCCAAAAAGACCAAACTACTACTTTTTTCTGCTAAATCCCTCTATGGTGAAAAAACTAATTTAAAGTCCTCTCTTTTGATAATACAACCACTTAAGTCACTTCTCATAGCAAACTATTAGGGGTGATGGTGAATAATAATCTTAAATGTGACCTGCATATACAAAATTGCATAAGAAAAATTCATCAAAAACTAGGGATGATTTACAGAGCCAAAAACTTTCTCACCGACGTAACTAAAATTACACTTGTCACTAATTATTTTCTCCCCACTCTTTACGGTGCTCCCATACTTACTAACTTCCAGGCTTCACAAAAATTAAAACTTAAACAATGCTACAACAAATTTGCTAAATTTGCAGCACATGCCCCTTTCAGAACCTACTACTGTATAGCACTGAAAAGATTAAATTGGTAAGAACTGCCACATCAACTATAAAATTATAGGATCATAGGAAGTTACTAAGCTATTGGCCCTTACAAGCCTAGCCAAGAATTTAGCCCATGTTCCAACAAGTCAGTGCCCTAGGTCAATGTCCAGCAGGGATACAGTTGGAATCCCAGGGGTGTATTTTCTGTTCCCCATCCAGTTATCAAGGTTTCGCTTAAAAAGCTTTAATGTGGTACTCTACGTGGAGAAGGGAGTCTTCTCCACAAAAGGGGGAGTCTCTGGGACACAAATCTGTCCCGCCAACAAGTCCTATTGATGTCACAGACCAGGTTGAGGTCACGAGTGCTGGTTACTCGAGTGGAGCTTGACTTGCGGATATGCAGCAGTCCCATCAGGGCGGGGTCTGAGATTACTTTATATACCAGACAGAGGTCACCTCTGAGGAGTATGTAGGAGACTGAGTAGAGGGACAGGGCTTTTAGCCTATCTGTGTAGGGTGGATGTTTGATGCCTTGGTGGGTGAGGAACCTCTGTGGTCTGTCCAGCTGCTGCATGTGCTTTGTGAGGTACATGCCGAAAGAGGCATTGTACTCAATAATGGGCCTTATAAGGGAAGAATACAGGGATGTTATGACCACCTTGTTCCTGGATGAGATACTTTACTAATGAGGTGGGCTATGTAGAAAGCTTTCTGTACATCGGAGGTAATATGGTGGTCAAAATTCAGTTTGCTATCAACCTGGATGCCGAAGTCCAAAACGACTGATTTCATGATTAGTCCCTTATTATCAATGTGGTAATTTGTAGGGATGTCACTCTCCCCAAAAGGGCTGATGCATTTTTTGACATTCAGTTTGAGGCCATGTTTCTGGCACCAGTCATTTGTTTAGGTGAGACCCACTTGGAGGATGTCCAAATCACTAGGGGAATTGATGACTGCACCCAGCTTGCAGTCATCTGCAAACCTGGTCAGCCATAGCCTACTAGATTTGGCCTGCACCTCTGAGAAGTATATCCCAAACGCAGAAGCCCCAAGACCGATCCCTGGGGTACACTACTTATTACGGGTCTACTACTTGATGTGGCTTCCCCTATTTTGACTAGGTGGGTTCCATCGAATCTATATTATATTGTCGCAAGCTGACAATATAGAATCTTATTGTTGACACGACAATATCGAAAACGAAGAATATCGGCCAGGTAAACAGAAATCTCCATGGGGGAGATTTCCATTTACCTCAATGTAGTGCGGTCTCTGAGTTGGTATATTTAAGTAGGGGGGGCAGCCACCCATGTAGGGGGGGTGCAGGGGGGGCTTGCCCCCCTGCCTACTCCCTTTAGTTTTTTTTGTTTTTTTATCCTCGTTCGATATTTTACTGCATCGATCAATTGTGTTTGACATTTATTGCTTCGATGCAGTAAAATTTCAATGAGGTAATATAAACGCTTTCCATCAGTGAGCCAGTTTGCTATCCATCTGGTAACATATGCATTGATGCCTAGTTGAGAGAGTATCTATTATACCCGAGTGGGAAATGGTATAGAAGGCTTTGGCTAGGTCAAGGTAGGCGGTCTGCACCATCTTCCTCTCGTCTATAGCCGTGGTGACTGTCTCCAAGAAGTCAACCAGATTTAACAGGCATGACCTCCCCTTGACAAAACCAGACTGTGTGGGATCAAGTGTCTGGCGGTTGCCAATGTCCTTGTTAATGAGGGCCATGATAATCCACTCCATGGCCTTGCAGATCAGGCTAGTCAGGCTGATGGGCCTATAATTTCCTGGATCGGTGGACGCTCTACCTTTGTGCAAAGGGATGACAGTAGCTGTCCTCCACTCGGCTGGGATGAAGCTGATACTCAGGCTTTGGTTGAATAGGGTGTCTAATGGGGCTGCAGGTTCTTGCCTGAGTTCATGTAGGATGCAGCCTGGGATGTTATTGGGTCCCATGGAGGCTGTATTTTTTGCCTTTGAGAGGGCAGTGATGACTTGCTCCCTAGAGATAAGGGGAGGGGGGCAGGTACTGGGTATGTCCTGTTTTACTGATGGGGGGGACAGAGAAGTGAAATTTTCACTGAACCTGCCAGCTGGTTGGCTATAACTACAGGTTTTGTTTATGTGGTGTCCTTGACCACCAGTTCTGAGCAGATCTGGGTGCTTCCCTTGAGATTGTGGACATATGTGAAGAAAGCCTTATGATTGTCTTTAGTAGATGTGGCCAGTTTGGGCTCGAAGTTTGCTTTGGAGTATTTCACTAGTGCTCTTATTTGCTTCTTCAGGCAAAGGAGAGATTGTTTCATTAGACACCTGCTCCTTCTTGGTCCTGGCAGCAAATTTTTCCTTTTATTATAGAGTTTATTTATTGTAGATGTCTACCAGACAGGTTTACTCTTCCTTGAGGAGGAGGATTTTGTCCTGTCTGGTATTCCTGATTCCATGCAGCTGTATAAATGCTCATGTGCCAGTTCCTATGGAGGGGGAGGGAGCTGTGAAGCTGTTTATACCTTCCGTCTGGATGTTGTAATTGGCTTTGGAGAAGTTTTTTTTTTGTTTGACCGGGAGATGGTGACTTCGAAAGTGACTGCTTTTTAGCTGTACATTACCAGGGATGATAACACTGTAGGGATTCTGCAGTGGTTACACATGTTGGTTAATTACCAAGTCCAAGATATTTTCACCTTTTGTGGGGGTATCATCCAACTGGTCCAAGGCATTTGCATTGACAAAATCAAGGAATCTCTGGGCATTTGTGTTTTGGCATGAGTATTTCTTCCATTCTGTGGTTGGATAGTTAGTCACCCAGGATCAGGGTAAAGGGATGAATCTTGATAGATTTGAAGAAGTCTAGATAGAAGGAGTGAGCATCTTAAGTCAGGGTTGGAGGCCTGTAGCTAGCTATTATTTGAATAGGGGTCTTGTCAGTTAACTGCACGTAGTGTGTTTCCTGTGCATCATACTATCTGACCAACTTAAAGGTGTCTTTTTTATATATATATATTGCAACTCCACCTCCTTTTGTTTTGCTGGCCACTGGTATGGCTGGCTGGTGTGCTCTTCTCAGCTTTGAACCAGGTTTCTATGACTGCACAAATGTCAGCTTCTTTCAGGGTTAAGAATGCTTGCAATGAGTGCAATTTCATGTTTAAACTCTTGGCATTTAGCAGCATGACCTTTAATTTACGTTTTGATGAAATTTTCATGTCTGTAGTTTTAACCTCATGGTATTGCCTAAAAAAAGCACTATGGGGGATGCAAGACCCTTTGCCAGGAGCCTGAAACAGAAGGGAGACAGATGCAGGCTATCTCTGGCAAAGCATCATGGCTTGTCAGGCATGTCATCCCAGCCTGTTAGGTACTGAATCCCCTTGGAATGACACCAGAAACTAAGCCAATTGTTAGTCAATCATTTTCTGTTTGTATTGAGGCATCATTCTGGGTAACGGTAGAATGCTGCTTAAGGCTAGGAACAAACTTGCCTAGGACACTCACTCAGCGAGCTCAATCGTGTCTAAATAGACCAGGGAAGTACGTCTCAAGTCATTCACTCCAACTTGGACTCTGACAGAGTCATAACAGTACCTGTTGAGAGACTTGAGCGCATTGGTAATGTGGCAGATTCTGGCACCCGACAAACCACTAACCGTGACTTTCTCCTTATCCAGCCTGATGAGGGGCGCATCTGTGTGTCTCACAGTGGAGTGTCCTATGATTAATATGTTGGGTTTATGTTTAGGCCTTAGTGGCTGTGAGAGACAGGTGTGTGGACTGTGTTTGGTGTGGTGGGCAGTGGAGTTTGCGTGCATTTATGCCTCGGAGGTCTCTTGTTTGGGTGTGCTTTTGATGAGGACCTCTGCATATGATGGGGGGTATTGTGTAGGTGTGTGTGGTGTTTGAGGTATGGTGTTCATGTTGCCAACCTTCTCAGTGCCAGATGTAGTGGTTTGGCGGGGAGAGAGAGCAGTGACACTACTAGGTGCTTGATGTAATTACATCTCTCATAAATTGTGTTCCTAGATGGTAGTTTTAGAGGGCTTTCCTTGTACATGAGCCGGTTGCTACACTGTCTCAGGATGCCCATATCCACCATCTGCCTGTCCAGCACTAAAAGACATTCTACACAACTATGTTCCCATTTGGTCGTTGCGATCCAGTGACCAAAAACTCCTGTCTGTCTGTAAACCTAGCAAATCTACTGGGCATTGTCTATACTCCTACAAGGTTGCCAAGGCCTGGAACTCCTTACCTGTATCCATCAGGTCTATACCCCCCCCTCACCTTTCAAAATCTTTCTGATAGACTTCCTAGCTAAAATCTGGTTCTGTTCTTGCTCAAAACCAGGATAACTTGTATCCCTAAGTTTGAACAAGTACGTTTTTATTCCTTATACGTCCTTTCTTCCTTCTTGTTATCCAGTTCTTTTCTCTGACTTTCTCTTTAAATATACTATAAGCCTGTTTTTCCCTTGCATCATTATTGTAATTCCTGTTTGTATTATACTTACTTTTAATTTCTCTACAAACTGTCTAAAAATGTATCTAAATAATAAATGATTGTCATATACCTTGTATTGATTCTTAACCATTGTTTTCATATTATGTCTGATTTATTTAAACTGCAGATGATTATTTATTTTTGAAGATTGTAAAATTATTACTCTCAGAATGCTTTGTAATAATTTGGAGTTTTTCTCCCCTGGCCTTCGCTGAAGATGGGCTTCTACCCTGTTGGCTTTCCCAATAATCAAATGTCAATAAATAAATAATTAAAATAAATAAAGGCTCTGTCACTGGCTCGGAACCTTCTCAGCCCCTTCCTGCTCAGAGGTTCCTTCAGGTCGGACAGTTTTTCCCTTTTTCACCATCTGAACTATTGAAACTATTGCCAGAGTAGTCACCTTCCCTGCTGCAGTTCCAGCAGACAGGTTAATCCTTATCGAAACAATCCTCCAAGCCCTCATCTGTTATTTCTTCCATCCAGTCATGGAGGTCGGTGGTCCCCTGAGTCTCCACAGGTTGAAGCTTCATTTGCTGATCTCTTGAAGCTGCTTCGCCAGTGCAGAAACTGGACCACTGAAGCCCCCCATCCAGAAGAGTCAGTATTTGTGGAGGTCTTCAGCTTGTGCCCATCCATGCCGTGGGTGGTTCCCCATCCGGGCACACTTAATGAGCTATTGCCCCGGAGGGTGTGGAAAGAGGCTGACATGGTGGAGCCCATTCCCAAGAAGCCCAATAACATTCTTGCACCTCCCAAAGACTGACCACATTGGAGTAAGGGTCTGGCTGTTGATGCAGTTGTGGTGGCGGCTGCCACCGAGAAGGAGATCTCTGAAGAGCTCTTCAAACTACCCCCCCAAATAGAGCGTCTCTTTCTTTGGACCAGTTAGGGAGGTGCTCCTATGCCTCAACCAAGTTTCTGGTGAAGGCACGTAATTACCTATCACATAGACCAGACTCCACTGTTACCTGATGTCTGAAATGTCAAATGTTAAAGATGCAGCAGTCTCTGGAGATTCAAAAAATACTGGAGACTTGAGTTGTCTACCCTGCTATCTTCTGCCAGCATCTTCATGATTGTTGTTTCCAATGTAGCCAGTGGAGCTTCCTGAGCGGCTGGCTCTGGCATTGCCATGCGATGCCACACTTGGATGCGATTATGCAACTTTGCAGATTTCTTCAAGGTTTCCTTCAGTAATGCCTCATTTGATGATGATTCTTTGTTTGGGCCAGAAATTAAGGCTACTGTAACTAGGAGTAAGCAAGGTGAAAAGCAGTGTCTGACATAGGAATGTGTTTTGTCACTCCTAAGTTAACCTTTTCTAGGAAGCAGAAAAGGGGCAAATGCCTCTCTTTCAGAAAGTCACAGTAGTCTTCTCGGTATGCTCCTTGAGAGAGTCTCTCCAGAGGCTGGGGAACCAAAATGGATGCCACCAACGGGACAGGGTTAGTCCACATAATCAGGACTTCTGTGGAGCTTTTTCTGACGGGTCCTTTGTCCTGCTCTGGAGGCAGTTGGGGTTTGCTTGACTCTTCACCCAGAAGCTTGGGAGGCCATCACTTCAGATGCGTCCGTGTTTAGTCATATCCAGAAGCTATGCTGTTTTCTTTTTTAGAAATTCCAAAGTTTCATCACAGACGTCTCCCAGACATTCCACCCTGCCAAGGACTGCAAACAGCATTAGAAAAATCACAAGCTGCTTGCAAACAGAGTCCTCCAGGGCGTCCCACCAGACCAACAAGGATTGGGTGTCTACTCAAGATTCTTTCAAGGACCTCAGGCCTATTATAGATTTAAGCAAATTGAACCCTTTCATGAAACAGACCAAATTCCATATGGTCACTATGCAGTCCATTTTACCTCTGCTGAATATAGACAATTGGATGTGCTCGGTAGACCTCTAGGATGCCTGCCATCATAAAACGTTAGAGAGATGCTGCAGGAGGTTCTTGCCTTTCTGCTGGGGGCCAACCACTTGTCAGTTCAGGGCGCTGCCATTTGGTCTTGCCACAGCCCCCTGGGTGTTCACCAAATGCATGGCACTGGTGGCTGCCTGCCTTCAGCTGCAGGGGGTCCAGGTCTTCTCTTACCTGAATGACTGGCTCCTTATTGCTTCCACACGAGCATTATTGATCATGGCCAGGAATACCTTACTCCAACTGTGCGACCTCTTGGCAGTACGATAAATTACCTAAAGTCAAGCCTACAAACCTGTTCAGATGTTAGTTCATATTTTGCTACTTGGATATATTCGGTCAAATTGCCAGGCTCCGAAGCGCCAGAATGATCAGCCTTCATGTTCAGGCATTGTCAGTACCTGTGCTCTCGAAGTCTGCAACTCATGCAGTTTTGAAACTCTCCGGTCACGTGGCACCGTTTAACAGATTGGTTCTTGTGGCACACTGTAATGGACTGTGACTGTACAGTGGTCTTTCCTTACTCACCCAATGGACTCTCTAATACAGTTGACAAAAATGTGTTGGTCAGATTCATTGGTGGTTGCAGTCTCCTTTAGTGGCCAACAGGAGAACATTTGTTCACCTTCCTTCAGCCACGGTGTTCATGGATGCTTTCCTTCTTGGGGGAACTGTTATTTTGAGGGTTCGGTTCAAGGATCTTCTGCGGAGGCCAACATCTACATAAATTTCCTGGAGATGAGAACTGTCCTCATTGCTTTGCAGGCTTTTCAGGATGCTACCCTCAGAGGTGTGATTACAGGACAGATGGACAATATGTCCGTTGTCTGGTATCTCAACAAGCAAGTCAGATCATGTTCTTACCCTCTTTGAGTGGCCATGAGGGTTTGGCAATGGATGATTTCATCTCAGCAGTTTCTGGTTGGAAGGCACTTCCCAGGAGGTCCGACATTCTGGCTGACAGCCTCAGCAGCAGCAACATTCTACTTCCCAGTGAGTGATTTCTAAATTGGAGAATTGTGGTTTGGATTTTTTTGGTGCTGGGACACTTCATGTTGCGACCTTTTTGCCTCCCCATCCAAAGCCAAGTGCAGCAGTTGTTGCATCTTAGTTCTCTCTCCAGGATAGTCACCCAAAGACCCTTTGCCATTTGCTTGGCCCCCAAGACTCCTGTACACTTATCCCCCAATCCTTCTGATTGTAAAATTTTTTTAAAAAGGTAGCCCACTGCAGAATGACTGTGATTCTTATAGCACCTTTCTGGCCTCATTAAATGTGGTTCCCTTTCCTTTGGCCTCTTCTGAAGTTAACCCTCTTTGGGTACTGGATGCCATTCTGGATATCATTTCTCAGCCAGTGGGACTGGATTCCCTGCAGTCTTCAGTCCCTCATGTTAACTGTGTGGTTTCTCCAGTTCCCTTGATTGCCAGAAATCTCAAACTTTCTTGGGTTGTAGTTCACAGTTTGTCATCTTCTCAAAAATGTTCAGCTAGAAAATTATATCTCAGTAAGTAGAGATGTTTTGCAACATGTGTGGAATCCTGAAGACTATATTTCTCTGCTCCTTTAAAATCTGTTTTAGATTTTCTCGATGAGTTCTTTTAGTTAAGTTCTAGTTTTTATGCTATTAAGGTGCAATTGACAGCTATTTCTAATTTACATGTCAGCAGGGACAATATTTCTCTGGCAGCTCTCAAATTTTGTAAGGCTTTTCTAAAAGGTAACCTTTTTGCTGCATTTCCCAGTTCGGGGTCCGGTTCCTCCCTAGGATTTGCCGTTTGTTTTGCAAGTCCTTGCAAGCCCTTCTTTTGAACCCTCAGTAACTTCAGACTTGAAACTTTTGTCTTGGAAGACTGTTTTGGTGGCTTTTACTTTCAGTGAGGAGGGTTTAAGAGTTTATCTCAGATTTTATTTGGATTGTACCTAGGCCTTTAGAAAATCCAGTCATTTATTTGTTTCCTTTTCAAAATCCAGGCTGGGCTCACCTGTGTCTAAAGTGACTTTATCTGAGTGTCTGTAGGCTGTATTTCATTTGCGTATTCGAGAGGCAAAACCCTGCCATACATTCCGAGCAGTCATTCTGCCAAGAGCAATGGCTACTTCTACAGCTTTCTTTTCTAGAGTATCACTGGACGAAGTTTATGCAGCTCTGACTTGTATGGGTTGTCACACTTTTGTTTCCCATTATAAGCTGGATATTCAGTCAAGATCCAGGGCTTCCTTTGGCTCCACTGTGTTGCAGAGTATACTTCTTTAGTTCCTTCTGAGGATTTATACATGGCTAGGGACTCTGTCTCACAAGTTGAAGCCAGGTGAAACAGGCAACATCAGATACAAACGTTATGTACTTTACATAACAATAGATCTATGTCTGTCTCTGTTTGATTCATCTTTCACCCCTTTCTGCCCCCACCTTGGCTTGTTATGGCGAACTTCCCTATCCAGGATGGCTGAACAGTGGAAGTAGTCCTTATTCTAGGAGTCCTGCGTCCTCCATGAGTTCGGTAGTTTATTTTAGCTTAGGGGTTGGCTCACATGGAGCAAATCTTATTTAAGAATAGGGTGAGGAGCAGGGGGTGTAGTTAAGTGAGGCGGAGCCTGTTGAGTTCTAAATCTGAAGGAATTGTCCAATGTCTCATCTGATAACCCATAGATTGAACCAGACAGAGAGACAACATAGATCTATACTTACAATAAGTACATAACTTTTGTTTATGGTGCATACGCAAAAATATACTTTTCACCTTTCAATAGTGTTCTTGAAAGCCGTATAATGACACATTATGGCCCTTGCTTTTTTTTTGTAAATATTATCTTATATTATAACCAGCTTATCTGATGTCATTTTCTTTCATTCCTCAACCTATGGGTCTCTGATCTGACTGTGCTGCTTTACAAGCTTAGGATTCTAAGCTTGAGCTCCTGTTCTCCATCCCCCAGAGTCCCACAGATTACCTCAGATCTTGTTTGCCTTTCATTTGAAAAGCATAGAGGTTTTGCTACTCTGAGAGCTTCTGTCAAAATATTTTTGCTAAATCGTAAGTCGGCCTTAAGCTGTGATTTCTTTATATTTTTTTATACTCTCCCATTTTTTTATGTAAATTAAGATCTAAGTGGTAAAGTTTTTGGTCTAGCTAGACTTTCCCACTTTTTTTTTTTTTTCCTGTCGAGCCCTTTCCTCCTCCTCCTTTCTCTTTTTTCTGCTGAGTGTAGGTAGATTTCCTTTTTGGTTTATCATGACTGATGAGCCCTATAAGCCATTAGGTTTTAAAAAATGCACTTCCTGTGGGCACAAGATTCCCTTATCCATTGCCCACAGGGGGAGTGCATTTACTGAACAGGCCTAGCACACCTGGACAGTTCTTGTGACATTTTGAGGGGTTTAATCTGCAGACGCTGCTGGACTGTAGGAACAAGCTCGTTTTAAAGGGCTTGCTTTCTTCTCCTGCTCCTCCTGTGCCTTTCACTTCAGGGGTTCAAACCACTGTAAAGAAACGTAAGGAGGCCAGGAAACATAGGAAATGTTCCCCGGAGAGATCCTCCTCTAAGCTATCAAAAAGGCTCCAAAAACGTAGGATCCAACAGTCCTGGTTGCTTATTCTTTGATTCCTGTGCCCCCTCTGTCACTTCGGGACCGGGTGTCTCTCCGCAGAGGTCTTCCCTCAGTGAGGCCTCTCCCAAAAATTGTCCAGGCCACCATCAGCTTCTTTCTCCATCAGGTCTTCCCAGAGCTTTTCTGAGCATGAGGTGGATAGACTGAGACAATTTCTGAAGACATAGATCCAGAGGGAGGTTTTTTTCAGCTCTGTCACCTTCCAGATCCGTGAGCAGACATTTTCCCTTCCATCCTGTAGCTTCTGCTCCGATCTGACCTCCTGGTTTGGAGCCATTGGATCAAATGGCCTCGAGACCCAAGAGATCGGATCTGGTAGTAGTTATTACTTTTGGGGCCCAGTGCTTCTTGGGCTGAAGCTTAGACGTAGAGTCCAGAGGCCTTACTTTGACTCTGAAGTTTTTGGAGCTGTCACTTCCCCTCTGAGCCTCTGCATTTGACAACTCGGCACTAACTCCCCCTTCAGAGTGGAGGATTGCTGGAGTTCCGGAGGGATGACTCTCAGGTCCTTATAGTCCATCTGCCTTCGAGATGGTGGAAAGGGTCCTCTCTCACCCTAGGAGACTCCCATTTCTCCCACCGTCTGATCTGATCCCCACCTCCATGGAGTCTGTGACCGAGACCTCACGTCTATCACTGGGACAGCTGGTCCTAGAAAGCCTCCAACCTTTTCCAGCTGTGGAACCCCAAATATTTTCTGATACCTCCCAGGAGCTCCCACCGGGGAGGTCCCTGTAAAAAGGACACTTTGATTCCCCTCAGGAATCCATCACTACTGACACTGATGTCGAGGAAGGGGAGGGTTCCCTAGATTTCCACCTGACGATGTCGCCTTTGCATACATCTTGGAGATCTTCTGTCAGAAAGGTAGATAGTCCTCACAAAACCCTAACTCAGAGGAGATGTTAGTTTTCGAGGCTTTCTGCACCAGCCCATCTACATCCTTGTTCTCCCCCTGCAGGTCCATTTATTGATTTAGTATCTACAGGGCATGGAAGGAACCAGACACTGTACTGCCCATACCCAAACAGGCAGATAAGGTTCTCAGTGTTCCCATAGATTGCACTGGACCAAAGGGATCCCAGTAGTTGTTGCGGCAGCCGCCAAAAAGGAATTGGCTCAGGAAAGCTCCATTGTCCATTCCCCTAACAGGGTGTCTAGGGCTTTGGGCAGATTTGATAAGAGGGTTAGCACTTTGGCCACGTTTTCTTTGTGAGTGTAAACTACTTATCTCACTTTACCAGGCTACAGAGGGACTTAATCAAGGAATTATATAGCTAGGTCCCAGTGTCCTGTCTGATGAGGAACACAAGACCATTTCCTCCAGAATGGCCACTCTTCAGTTGATATCCATCTCTTCCATGAGGTTGATTTCCCACACTGCAGAAGGCACCTCAAAGCTGGTCAGTTCCAGCATTGCCATTAGGCTCCATGCCTGGATGCAGTTGTGACTTTGCAGAAACTTTCAAGCCGTCACTTGTCAATGCACCTTTTGATGGTTCATCATTCTTTGGCTCCACAGTCAGAGAGGACTTTCCTGTAGCGAGAAAGATGGAAAGTCCTTGTCTGCTTTCAGAATTTGTTTTTCTACACCACAGAGATACTTCTCCAGGAATCAGCGTGGTGGTAAAAGAAAAACGTGGATTAACAAGTCTCAAGGTCCTTTTCAGGAATCTGAATGACTTTTTCCATAGGGCAAAGGGGAAAACAGTTATAGTGGCAGATGCTGCCCCTGGGACCAAGGGCATCCACAAAAATCAAGAGTCTCGAGATTCCTTTTCGAACAGACCCTTTCAGCTCCCCTGAAAGGTTGCCCGACTGCCCTTTTCTGGTGGCATTTGGGAGGTGCCTATCTTTGCACCCAGAAGCCTGGATAGCCATCACAAATGACAGAGGGGTGCAAAGGATTATATCCAGAGGATACTATATTCCCTTTTTTAAATCTCCTCAAACCAGATACTTACCTTCCTGATGTGCCACTCAATCAGAGGGAGGCAGCAGTTGTAGAAATTACAAAGCTGCTCCAAAAAAGAATCATCCAGAAGGTCCCTCCCAACCAAGTCGGTCAGGCATCTACTGAAGGTTCTTTTTAGTACCAAATAACAGGGGACCTAAGGCCAGTTTTTGATCTAACATCTCTGAACAAATCAGTGAAGAACTCTATAGTCAGGATTGTCACAATCCAATCCATCCTACCTCTTCTGAAGATGGATGACTGAATGCGCTAGATAGATCTTAAGGATGTGTACTACCATTTCAAAAGGAACAGGCGCTCCAGACTGTATCTTCATTTCAGGCCAGTAGCCAGCCATTACCAATTCAGAGTACTCCTGTTTGGTCTCGCCACAGCTCCCAGGGTGTTCACCAAATCCATAACGGTAGTTGCAGCTCACCTCAGACTGCAGCGATTCCACATATTTCCTTGTCTGGATGACTGACACCTAACCGTTTCAACCAGGTGTCTTCTCATCCAAGCCAAGGACTACCTGTTGCAACTAGCTCCCACTCTTGGCATAACCATCAACATGCAAAAATCACAGTTGCTACCTGTTCAACTGATAGACTTTATTGGAGCGTGATTGGACACAACCAAAACTATGGCCTACCTACCTCTAGACAGGGTTTCAACCCTGAGGCTGCCTGTCTCTCAGATCCTAGCAATTCCGGACCCTCCAACAAAATTAGTCCTCAGGGCATTAGGCTCGATGGCTAGCACTGTAACTCTGTTACCTACAGCATGCTTGCACATGAGAATCCTTCAATGCACGTCATCAGTCCAACGGTCTTTACAACCACAGAACCAACTGATCAAGCTGTCACATGCATGCAAAGATTCTCTCCTTCGGTGGCTTCATTCCTCAGAAGTCAGTCAAAGACTCCCCTTTGTTCTTCCCCCACCAAATGCCATGCTGACCACAGGTGCCTCCCAGATGGGGTGGAGGGAGCATTTTCTGGGATAGACTGCTTAAGGCACGTGGACTTCTCAGGAGACCAACTCGCAAGTTGGCGTCCTAGAGATGAGAGCTGTCTTAGAGTTGCAAGCACTGCACAGCTTTCTCCTGGTAGGGACTGTTGCTGTTCAATAATAATAATGCATCCATAGTGTGGTACATCAGCAAGCAAGGAAGAACCAGATATTGCCCTCTGTGTCAAGAAGCAATGAGAGTGTGGCAGTGGGCGCTAACTACCAACCATTTTCCAACTGCAATGCACATTCTGGGGGAGTACAGCATTCTGGCAAACAGGCTCAGCAGAGTTTTACTGATGCCTCACAAATGGTCTCTAAAAAGTCAGTGCAAACATGATTGTCCCAAAGGGGTCAACCTTGCAGCGATCTGTGTCCCTCCTCAATGGATCTTCAAGGCCTAAAATTGACTACATGGGTTCTCTGCTTCCAATGGTTGCTAGACATTCCAGGCTTTCATCCCCAATCCAAAAGATTCTGCCACCCTCCCACAAAACATCTACCAGAAAATCTGGACTCAACAGAAGCTAATAGATCCTTTTATGGCTCCTATACCAGTAGTATTGGATTTCCTGGCTTTCCTCTTCCAAAATGGAGCCTGCTATTCCACCGTAAAAGTTCAATTAGCAGCTGTTTCAGATTTTCACATTGGAGAGAACTCTTCCTCTCTAGCTTCATCAAAATTATGCAAGGCTTTTCTCAGAGGTACCTTTTTACTTTGTGCCCCATTCAAAGATCCAGCTGCTCCTTGGGACCCAACTTTGATTTTACAGGCATTGGTTCTTCCCCCTTTTGAACCTGCAGCTAAGGAAGATTTAAGTTTTCTTTCCTGGAAAACCGTGATTTTAGTAGCTACTACTTCAACAAAGAGAGTTTCTGAATTGCAAGCCCTCTCTTCTAAACCACCTTATTTAATTTTTCATAAAGACAGAGTATCTTTGCGGACCAATCTCTCCTTTTTGCCTTGAGTTGCTACAGAAAACAATATCATATCAATCAGTGTATCAACCTACCGATTTTCTTTCCCAATTTTCAAAACAAGGGAGAGTAGATGCTGCATCTCCTTGATGTTCATAGGTAGTGGCATTTTTTGTCTGGACTGAACATCTTTCAGGAAGTCTGATCAACTATTTATGTCTTTCTCCGGTGTTAGAAAAGGGGCAGCAGTTGCCAAACCCACACTGGCTAGATGGCGACGAGATTGCATTTCCTTTATTCTTTAAAAGGCATTCCTTTATCTAGATGTGTCAAAGCTCATTCTACGAGGTGCATAGCAACATTTCAAGCTGTTTGCTCAAGAGTGTCAGTTGATGGTTTATGCAGATGCCTGTTGGTCAAATTTTCATACCTTTATTGCACATTATAAACTAAACATTATCTCTCAGGATAGGGCTGCTTTTGAATCTGCACTGCTCCAGAATATCCTTCCATGAGGACTACCCTAGGTTGTTGTAGCTGGGGACTCAGTCCCACAGACAGAAGAATGAATGAAAATGACAACATCAGATAAGGAAGTTATGTACTTACATTACGTTCCATCTGTGTTGTCCATTTTCATTCTTCCTCAGCCTCCCCGCTCTCCTTCCTCATGTCCATAGTTAGTAAAGACCTGATGGAGATACTAGTAGGAACCACAGTTCCTGGTTTGAACCCCTGAACTGTGCACACACCATACAGAAAGAAGGGATAGTGTATGTATGATTATTTCTAAAATTGTTATATAATCTATATTCTGCATATCTGTGTGTGGATATATATATATATATATATATATATATATATATATATATATATATATATATATATATATATATAAAATATGTCGCTCTGCATATATATGTACACACGCACACACACACACACACACACACACACACACACACACACACGTGCACACAGACATGTCCTGCATACATGTTAGCAGCAAACTCGATCTGAGGTAATCTGGGGGAATGAGGCATTATGGGATGGAGAGGAGGAGCTCGAGGTTTGAATCCTAAGCTTGTAAAGCGTCCGAGTCAGATCAGAGACCCACAGGTTAAGGAAGAATGAAAATAGACAATACAGATGGAACGTTATGGTAAGTACATAACTTCATTTTTTTTCAAGCTCAATCAGTACTTTTGGTTGTTACTTTTAAAGTAATCTCTGTGTGGAGAGAATTTTTTTTGCCCTGATTTCATATCTTGCCATTGAAACACAGAATCTGCCAGCTTAGTTCTAGCAGACTGGAATGCCAGATTCTGTCTTCAAAAATGGTTATGGTGCTACCCATATAATCTTTTTTTTTTTTCTTTTTGACTGTTAGTTGCTACCCTTGTGCTAATCATACATTAGTATGTGTATTGTTATAATCAAGGTGTAAGATAATCTCAGATTGTTTTGTGAGGTGATTCAGTCCTCATTGATGTATGGCTGCGTATTGTTTGACGGTGTTTGTTTCTAGTGGTATTCCAAGCAATTTCTAAGATTAATGATAAATCACCCATTCATGTTTTTTGTAAAATATCAGTATTGTTTGAAGTCACAGCTCAAAGCAGTGTTTAACAATTCATTGTGCAGTCAAGATCACAACTCTATACAGCACTGTGAATTAAAAGAAAGCTGGTAGTAGCTCCTCATGTTTCATATCCCAGGACAGTTTTGGTTGAGACACACAACACCATTGTAGTGTACTGGTTAACCTTATTTGTTGAGTTTATCTTTAAAGCAAGTTAATGCTGTGCAGCCTTTGTTTTTCCTCAAAGGTGGCCCATTTATTTGGCTTTTCTCGTGCAGAGGATGACTTGCTGGTTGTACATTTGTGCATAATAAGGTTGTATACCAACATCACAACACAGTGTCAAGACTCCTTGGTGGAGACCCACTGCCACCATTCTTGCTTTTAACCATAGGAAATGCATGCAGTACATGTAAGAACAAACCCCAAATTAGTACCATGTAGTTTGTGTAAATTTGCCCTGGTCAGCAAGTTTTGCAAAATTAAACTACACATTACTTGCTCCTTCTTTGTAGCATCTTAAAACGGCTGGTATAACAAGTGGATGGAAAGTCATTTGAAGTGGCTTTCCAAAAAACTGATGTGTTGATTGGATAGCACTGTCTTCAGGACTGAAGTCAAAGTGCTTGTAAAATGTCATCCTTATGTCACTTTCCTTACCAAATTTTCATAGCACGTGTGCTGTCAACATACAGTTTATTTGGATATTGCTGGATTACTTGGGCTCACCGGCACCTTCTTTTCTGCTTATATATGATGGTACCTATGTGTGCTGTCTTTAAATGTAATTTCGTTTAGAATTGCAGGGTATCTTGGTTGGTGACAACCTTGTTCTTTGTATGTTATCATGCTACTTTTACTGGAAAAGATTGCTGCACTATTATATGCACATTTTTAAAAGTGGTTAAGACTCGTTTACAAATATTCATTATATGAACAAAACATTTCAGTACTTGAAGGCATTCTTTTTTGAAGATGTTTGCTCTCTCAGTAAGTTTAACAATGTCAGAGTAAAAAAAAAACAATACACAGCCAATGTAATATAGCCCATTAAGTTTAAAAGGGTTACAAATTGTATGAATTAACAGTTCAAGCAGAATTAATTTTTATTATGCTATTAGTAATCATTAACCATCCTATCGCTTCACTACACCCAAAAACAACTCTAAGCCTACAACAGACATTTCAGATATTTGTTTTTATAGTATCAGGTAAGTTTGTTGAACTCTTTTAGTGGTACAGTAAGAATTATGTTTAGACAGGTTAGTTTTGCAGTTTAGTTGTGTTTCTAGTTACTTCAGTCTTCCCTAACTCATAAACACCTATCCTAAGTGGAATTTCACACCTTGTGACACCGACAGGGACGGACAGCTTTCCCCTGAGCTAAATTCTTCAGAATGCAGCTTTGCAGCCTACCTGCAAATCATCATCAACCCCCTTTTTATACATGAGGTTGGGGTGTCATGTATTTCCCACTTCTGTTGATTGCAGCGCTATTCTTCTGCCTTCTTTGAGAATCATTCCTAACTGTTAAGGTCCTCTCTCAGATATACATCCCTCCATCTCTTTGATTGACATCCTCATTTCCTCTCGCCTTTTTCCTGTCTCTACCCAATCCTCTTCACTTTTCTTGTACATGTCCCCAGACCACTGTAATCTCTTCTCTTTGACCTTTTCTGGAATTGGAGTTACTTTGTTTTCTGTTCTGATGTCATTTCTTTGTCCCACAGATTGCATCTTACCACCCATCTCAGGCAGTTCATCTCGTTTGTCCTTCATTGGTCCGTATACCAACATATAACCTAAGGCCGTGGACATAAGTGTATAAAAGCCCTAGACTATCTCGCTGCCAGTCTGAACACAGGTCTCTTACCTGTCTTGTCAATTTTACCAAGGGTCGTTGGTAACTTCCACCTTCCCGTGTTCAGATAACTGCCCCGTTGGGAAATCTTCCTTGTTTTTTCTTGCAGTTATTGTGACTAAATATTGTTAGACGTTAGCTAGGAAGAGAAAATGTGATTGTGGTAAGCAGATTCCTTACGAGGATTTCCACTTCCAATGCATCTCTTGCCTAAGTGCAGAAGACAACTATAAAAACTGCAATACTTGCCAATTGTTTGTACCAAAAACACTGTGTGCACATCTTTACTCTCAATACTTATTTGGAGAAGATCCAGAGCCTTAAACATGTTATCTAAGTAAAATGGCAGATCCTTCAACTCCAGAATTGCTATTTAACTGTAGCCTCTAGATGGGTTTTGTGCCCAGTAATTTGAGAAAAGCAACAGTCATTCCTCAGCACAAAGATGGGCCATCTGCAGACCCTGGAAACTACAAACCCGTAAGTCTCCCTAGTCTCATATGCAAAGCCATGGAAAGAATTGTCATGGAATTGATCAGCAATGACATCGGAAACCGCCAGACATTGGAGCCAAACCAATTTGCTTTCGTCAAGGGCATGTTATGCCTGCTTAATCATGTGGACTTTTAGAAGGTCAACAAAGCAATGAATGAGGGCAAGATAGTTTACACTGCCTACCTTGACCTGGCCAAGGCATTTAACAGAATACAGCTGTCTGACATTGTTGACAAACTCGAGGCTAGGTATAATCCCTTGTGTCACCCGGTGGATATCCAGTTGACTCACTGATAGGAGCCAGGAAGTTAGAATTGGGGAGTCCACCTCTACAAAAAGGCCATTCACAAGTAGAGCGCTCTCAGGGATCAGTCCTGGAACCACTTCTTTGTGTGTTTACTTCTCTGAAGTCAAGGTCAATGTCAATGGCCTCTGGCTGGCTAAATTTGCAGATATTTGCAAGTTAGGAACAGTCATAGAATTCCCCACAGTCACAAACATTCTCCAGGAAGGGCTGACATAGATAATTAAGTGGTGTCAGAGCCATGGGCTAAAACTAATTGCATAATAGCGTCCTTCAGGAAGTCATCCATTCCTGGTAACTATCATATTGCTAAGAGTTGACCCAGTAGTCAGGGACTTCGGGACTCGCATTGACAGTAATCTGACCTTTGACCATCATGTGTCTGCAGTAGTAAGGAATTCATGCTATGCAGCTTAAAAACGAAGGTATGGCATCTAGGTCCAAGGAAGTTATTCTTCCACTGTATTCGGCATTCATCAGACCTGTTGTGGAGTACAGTGCCCCCTTTGATATGTACCTAACCAGGCATATCCAAAGATTGGAACATTCACAGAGGTTCCTCACTAAAAGAATATAGGGTGTAAGTAATGTCCTATGCAGGCCCTATCCCTGTGTTGAGGGGAGATCTATGCCTGGCATACAAGACATTGTCAGACCCCACCTTGATGGACCTCCTGAATATCCACAAAACAAACAGCACCAGAATTACCTGTTCTGAAGACTTACACCAGTGATATAAATACGACCTTCTGGAGAGAGGTATGTATCCCAAAGGCTAACCCTTCTCTGGAACAGGTTCCCATCCATGTAAAGCAGAGTTCATCCCTAACCCAATTCAAGTGTAACTTGGACAGTTGGATGGGGAACAGGAAATTCATCCCTGGTTTGGCACCTGTCTCTCTAATGGACACAAGCACCGTGTAAATGGTTTATCTTCCAGGCCTCCACTTGTAAATGTTTAATCTTCCAAGCCTCTGCTTACACTTATCAAGGGTAGCAGAACTTGGAAGAGATTTGGGATACAAGGCTAAGCTTAAAAAGGCCCTTGTGGTTGTTAGCCTAGTAAACACCTGTGAACGTATGTCCCACATTCCAAAAAAGAAATTCAAAAGGCGTAGACTTAATTCTTTGTCTTCTCAGTCAGTCTCTGACAATTCCCATTGAGGTTTCAGAACCTGTGTGCATTGGATTGCTTCTGAAACTCCCACGACCCCCTCCAGCGGCCAGTATGCAGTCTGATTCCTGCACACTCAATATAATTGACTTTACTGATACTGTGGAGACAGGAGAACCTTGTCTTATTTTGAAAGGATCAGAGGGTATTCCCCAAATGTTAGTTTCGGAAGAAGTACCAGGGTCGTTATTCGAGGTATATCAAAGAATAGATCTGCCACAACTTGTTAAAATGGAAGTCGCTGCCAAGAAGAAGAAAAAATTAAAAATGTTTTCTCCCCTCAGACATTCCTGGAGAAGGAATAGGTGGAATTTTCCCAAGACCAGTGTTAAGCCCATTTTGGCTGTCAAACTGCCATCCTTTATTCATTCTGCTTCTACTGATGTTCTTCGTGTTTCACTGTTGCAGTCATTACATTTGGGTAATCTGCTGGCAGATTTCCCTCATTCGGCCTGAATAACAAAGTCTTGGGTCCTGCTTCTGTTGCTGTCTCCTCTTCCATGACGTCAGGTCGTCAGGGGTATAAAACATGCAGCCAACGCCATTTTATTCAGTTTTTCTTGCCGCGCTGTGCCCGAAGCAGAAGCAGTTCGCAAGTGCCGGTCGGCACACTCTTGAAATTTTCACATTCGAGTTTCAGAACCGAAGTCTTCAACTAAAGCTAAGTACCCCATTGGGGAAACTTTTTCTTGCTCCTTACCGATGTCAGTAAAAGTTAATAATTGCATTACTTGTGGGAACGCAAATACCTCATAAGGATTTTCATTTGTACTGTATTCCTTGCCTAGGCCCAGATCATAACGTGCCTTGCTGTCGGTTTTGTGCTAGATTTAACCAATGCACTATTAAGCGTCTGTATACTTTTGCTTCTAAATATTTTGGATCCAGATTTAATTACCCTGAAATGTCGTAGATTAGCAATCCGACTACCAGAGTGCACAAAAAACGCAAAGAAAGACATAGACAGACCGTTGAGGTCCAAAACCGACGAAACTTCTAAGCCAGTCGCCGGTACTCAGTGAGGCACTTTCGCAGCCCTTGATAAACCGCTACTTTTGAGTCGCATTCCTCTACCGAGACCCATGCGGAGTCCGGTATGCCGCGAGATTCTCAGAGTATTGAACCCGCGAATGTCTCTCCCTTGGATGGGTCCACAGCCGCTGAGCAGGCACCAGCTTCTGAGGGTGTTTTCAGGCCTCAACATTTTTATATAAAACCGATGCCAGCCTCAAAAACAAGATCAAAAACATCTTCTATGTCTAAAAAAAATCGACGCATGAGCAACATGCTCAGGGCCCTATGCCTAAAAAACAGATCGAAATGGCTGAGGACTTAATTACCTTGATCAGGGCTCCCCCCCCAGTAAGAGGCCTAGGCAAGGCACTGATTATGAATCTTCAGATCAGGTTTCCATTTCTCCTGATCAGGAATTTTCTATTCCACCCTATGAGGATTCTGATGCAGAAGAATCCATCCCATCTGCATCTCCTGAGAATTATTATTTTGGAGAAACATTGCATACTTTAAGGGAGCATTTTCACTGGGAGAGTCAGGATTTCTCTGAATCAAAAAAGAGGCTTAGGGATTTCCTCCTTCTTCCTCAGCATAGGCCTTTGGCAATACCTCCTGTATTAGATATTGTTGATGTGTTTTCAGAATCAAGCATGGCTCCTGATTCCCTACCTCCGGCTTCTAGTAAGCCGGACAGATATTACAGGGTTCCTGACTCCCACACATTTCTATTCAAAAATCCTGCTGCTGATCCTTAGACTATCTCACAGATTTCCAAAGATGTGAAGGCCTCTACAGCCAAAAATCCTCCCCCCTCTGATAGAGATTCCAGGGCGCTGGATAGATGGGGAAAGAAGGTTTATACGTCTGCAACATTGGCAATTAGGGCCTTAAACTGCCAGTCTCATATGCTTAAATATCAACAGCATGTCATTTCATATGCTTAAATATCAACAGCATGTTATGGGCTTATTGAAACAGAAAATGGTGTTGATTTCTGATTGTGTGGAAAATAAAGAATTACAGGAATTATTGCATTCAGCAAAACAGGTTGGAAAGCATACTTTGCAATGTGGTTTTGATTCCTTGGAGGCCTCTTGCAGGGCCACATTTACTGGATCTGTGCTTAGAAGGCATGCCTGGCTCAAGGAGCAAAATTTGCCTGATCATGTTAAAGCTAAATTGTTGGATGCCCCCTTGCAGCATGATACTCTGTTTGGTAATAAGGCAGAAGAGGTTTTAAAGAAAATGGAAGACAAAGCTAAATATATGCAAACTGTAAAAGATTTCTTACAAGTGCAGCCGCCCGGGTTCAGTAGGCACTGGCCTACTAAAAATTGGTCCTTTCCTGTGTCCAACAGATCCTCTCAAGGCAAATCCAGATGCTCAAAAGGCTCAAGATACCAATCACAGGGTTCTTACAGGTCAAAGCAATTGGGTGCCTCCACCTCTAAATGTGGAGGAAACAAAGCACAACCCTACAGTAAGCAGTCTCAATGACTTCCCTCTACCGTCACCAAGCACTTATCGTTTGGCAGCCCCCTTGGGGGGGAAATTAGCACTTCATGCTCAAAATTGGCAGTTAATTACCCAGGGCAAGTGGGTATTAAACAATATCCCAGGGGTACAGATTTCATTTCCATACTTTGCCAATTCCAGATCTGCCACAAAATCGATGGGCAGAGGCTCAGAAACAAGTTATATCCCTCATGGATATGGGGGCTATTCAACCAGTACCATAAAGGAAAAAGGACAAGGTTTTTATTCAAGACTTTTCCTGGTACCCAGAAAAGACAATGCCTGGCGACCAATACTGGACTTATCGATTTTGAACACGTTCCTGGACATTCCAAAATTCAAAATGCTGACTTTACAACAGCTACTGCCTATACTGGGTAGGAACGCTTGGTTAGTGATTCTAGACTTAAAGGAGGCATACCTGCATATCCCAATAAGTGAATCATGCAGAAGATACCTCCGCTTCAAGGCAGGTTTTATGCATTACCAATTCTCTGCACTGCTCTTTGGCTTATCTACTGCGCCCAGGGTCTTTACAAAGTGCCTGGCACCAGTAATTGCATTCTGCAGACAAAGAAGCATACAAATTTATCCTTATCTGGACAACTGTCTCATTCAAGCAGAGTACAAGGACACTCTTCTTCAACATCTGGCATTTGGAAAAAGGCTTCTAACATGCCTAGGGTACACAATAAATGAAAAGAAATCCCAACTGGTACCCCCTCAAATAATTACTTTCCTGGATGCAAGCTTGAATACAACTGCCCAGATGGCTTACCACCTTACGCCAGACAAAAAAAGGCAACTGACAACATACTTCAAACAAATGGCAACAAAAACCCAGTTTTCTGCAAGACAAATTCTGCAGGCTTTGGGGTTCATGGCATCATGCATTCTACTAATTCCATATGCCAGACTGCATATGAGGGAACTTCAATGGTATCTAAAAAGTTTATGGAGTCAACACTGTCACAGTCTGGAAACTATGATTCCTCTCATTCCCTGCCTACAACAGGAGTTTCTTTGGTGGGCAGAGACATGTCACCAAAACAAGGGACTGTCATTCACTTTACCCCCTGCCACCCAAACCCTAACTACAGAAGCATCAGGCTATGCTTGGGGCCCCGCCTGGCAGGGAGATGCATTCAGGGCAAATGGACCCCAAAACAAATGCATTTGCATATCAACCAGAAAGAGATGCTAGCTGTTCAGAATGCACTGACAGCCCTCAAGGACCTACTTCATCCAGGGCAGCTACTGATAAAGACAGACAACACCACGGTTATGTGTTACATAAGCAAGCAGGGGGGGTACACATTCCTACCCCTTTGCAGACTAGCCATGGTATTGTGGAACACAGCTTTGACTTAGCAAATACATCTTCAAGCTCAATTCCTGCCAGGAAAACAAAATACTCTGGCAGACCTAAGCAGAAATCTTATGGACCCGCACGAGTGGAAACTAGATCCACAAATCTTCAGCATCTTAACACAGAAATGGGAGAGCCCAGACATAGATCTATTTGCCTCTCCCCAAAATTATCAACTGGACAAATTCTGCACAAGGATCTATCACAGACAAGCATGGAAAGTGGATGCCCTATCTTTCAGTTGGAAAAACCTATCAGTCTATGCCTTTCCCCCTCTGTCTCTTCTCTCCAAGGTCTTACTAAAGGTCAGACAGGAAAAAACAAAAATGATTCTAATTGCTCCGGACTGGCCTCACCAGCACTGGTACCCAATTCTAAGGAATATGTCTCAACTCCCTCCTTGGTACTTGCCTCAAATACCTCATCTACTGTCTCAGCAGAAAAATCAAATTCTGCACACACAGCTCCAAACTCTGAACCTTGCAGCATGGCTGATCATTTAATTATTCAAACAACACCTCTCAGTAAATCTGTGATGTATGTCATTTTGGAAGCCAGACGGCCTAGTACCAGAAAATCTTATGCTGATAAATGGAAGAGATTCTGTGCTTGGAACCAAGCACAAGGGATGGACACAGCAAAGCCCAATATCCCTCAGATTTTACAATATTTGACTGAGATGCTTGACAAGGGCCTATCTTTTTCTTCAATAAAAATCCATGCCTCTGCCATCTCGGCTCATTACAACACGGAGCCTCCCCTCTTTTCTCTTTCTCTGCTTAAACAGTATCTTAGAGGGGCCAAAAATTTAAGGCCTCCCAGAAGATCACCAACTCCTGCATGGGACCTCAATTTTGTGCTGGAAAAATTCACCCTGCCTCCTTTTGAACCAGCAAGTACTGCGGATATAAAATTTTTATCTTGGAAAATAGCTTTCCTCTTGACAATCACTTCAGCAAGAAGGGTTTCAGAACTACAGGCTCTCATGGCTGTGGAGCGTTTTATTACATTTTACCCGGACAGGGTGTCCCTCAGGACCAATCCTCCTTTTATGCCTAAGGTGGTATCCAGTGTGGCTCTTAACCAAACAATTCACCTGCCAACATTTTAGCCAAATCCGCAGAACAAGGGGGAGCTGATTCTGCATTCATTGGACGTACACAGACAACTAAGATTCTACTTAAGCAGGACCAAATCTCTAAGAAAATCTGAGCAACTACTGGTGGCATTTGCTGCAGGATCAGAGGGGAAGGCTATATCAAAGCAGACTATTTCTAAGTGGATAAGCCACTGCATTCGTTTCTGCTACTTGCACCATGGTAAACCCGTATCCAAGGGGATCAGGTCACATTCCACCAGGGCTGCCTCTAGCTCAGCAGCTTTTCTCAGAGGAGTTCCAACCAAAGACATTCTAGAAGCTGCTACTTGGAGCTCTGTTCATACCTTCACAAAGCATTATCATTTGCCTCTCTTCTCCAAATCCAGGGCAGGCTTTGCCACTGCTGTTCTGCATGGCCTTATAGCCGCTCCTAATGCTATTTAGTTCCATCCTCCCATCCATAGCTTTGGGATTCTACCCAAATGTAATGACTGCAACAGTGAAACACGAAGAACATAGCACAGTTGTGGGCAAAACATAAAAAAAAAAAAAAATAGTAGTAGGATACCCAACGAAAGCAGACTACCACCATGGAGCCATCATACAAAGACATTATTTAAGAAATAATGTCATTGTACAATAGCAGTAACCAACTCCGTGGTGTAGTGTATTATAACAGTAACCAATAACGTGGGTGTGGTATATTGAAGATTTATGTATGGTTGGTGTGGTTTAATCATGAGGGTGAAGCCTGAGTGGTTAAACAAAGACAACCATGGCTAAATCTTCAATACAACACACCACAGAGTAGGTTATTGCTATCATACAATTACATTATTTAAGAAAAAAATGACTTTCTTTTCTTGTCTTTGTGTGATGGCTCCATGGTGGTGGTCTGCTTTCCTCGGATATCCTGCTGCTTTTTTGATGTACTGCACCTGCATATAACTTTTATTCCCACGCTTGCAAAGTACATCAGTGCTGTGTGAGGGCTGCTGCTTATAGGAAGCAATGGAGAAAGGAAGATCTCTCTCTTGCATTTTTCTTTTAATAAAAGACTTTGAATGTAAGGGAGAGATGGGATTTGGAAAATTAATCAGGTACATTTCTCTAGTTTTGCAATAACGTACTTAACTATCCTTTTATTTTTGTCTGTCCCATCTCTGTCATTGGTTTCAAAACTCCGGTTTTCTAAGTTTTTTTTTTTTTTTTTTTTTTTTTTTTTTTTTTGTCCTCAAGTTCGTAGGTTCATACTAGGCTATCTGCTCTGGGGCATTTATAAGCCTAGCCCGATTGTGTTTGGCTTATGCCACCCCTTGATTTGAGTATACTGTGCCCTTTTTAAAGTTTAGTTTACTATGCCTCTGTCTAATAGTGACACTGAAGTAATCCCCGGGACAAACCTACGGTCCCCCATCCACTCATCAAGATTCTTCTTGAAGAGAGTCAGTGAGGTGCTCTGCCTAACATGAATTGGAATTCTATTCCAGAGCGAAGGGAGCCTCTGAGTTATGAATCTGTCCCTCCAGCATGTTCTGTTTATTTCTGTGCTGAGGTTCAAGTCCCTCGAGCGCGTGGCTCTAAGGGATTTAGATTTACTGAGGTGGAGCATGTCCATTAATTCTGGGTTGGACATAGCTTTATATGTCAGGCATAGATCGCCTCGAAGTAGGCGGTATGCAACTGAGTAGAGCTGGAGTTTTTTTAACCGAGCAGCATATGGCATCTGTTTGAGTCCCTTGATCCTTCTGGTGAGGTACTTTTGGGGTCTTTCTAATTGCTGCAGGTGTCGGGTAAGGTACATCCCAAAGGGGGCATTGTATTCTATGATGGGCCTGATGAGGGATGCATAAAGGGGCATGATTACCTCTCTTGATCTAGATGTGAATCCTTTCATGATGAGGTGGGCTATGTAGAAGGTCTTTCTAACCACTTTGGCAATGTGTAAGAAAAGTGGATTTTTTTATGGCATATATTAATGGAAGAAAGTCCAGGAGACTGGACCTGTTTCCGTTGGTATATGCTTGGATTTACAACAGGCATGCTGGTTGGGCTGACCAATCAGCATGCTGCTTTTTTAATATTAATAGCCAGTCATTGTATAGTGAAGATTTACCCACGATTGGCTTTATTTAATCACTCTGGCTTCACCCTCGTGGTTAAACCACACCATCTGTGAGTAAATCTTCAATATACTACACCCACATCATTGGTTTCTGCTATATTTGGCCTTGAAGCAGCCAAGTCCTGCAATAACAAGATAAAATTACAAAAGATTATAGGCGAATGTTCCTCACTTTTGTCACCAGATATGAGAGAAATTACCTGGTTAAGCCCACCTACTTCTTTTGCGGGGACTCTAGACATCCATAGAAGGGCGTGGAAAGTGCCAAGAAAGAGATTTCAAAATAAACCCAAGAGAGATTCAAAGTCTTGGAGTCCTTCCTATTCTGGCAGATCAGGCTGTCGTCCCCCCCCCCCCGATCCATCCATCCCTCTATCAAAACGAATGTCCTCATCTGTTTTGATCTCACGGGTCATAACTTCAGACAAATGGGTCCTTTCCATCATCCAACAGGTTTACAGAATGACTTGGGAGATTCCACTGTTCAAAGGTATCCCACCATCCCCTCCCAATCAGGTAAATTTCTTGCCTCCACTCATACAAGCCCCACATGAACACGGTAAAATAGATGTTCCACAACAGTAAGTAGTAAAAGGGTTTTTATCCTTCCTTTTTCCAGTACCCAGAAAAAGAGGGGAATAGTGACCTGTACTGGATTTGTACCTTCTCAGTTCCTTTCTAAAGGTTCTCTCATTCAAAATGTCACTCCAGACTGTCTTACCTTTATCCTCCCTCAGGCATTCCTGGCATGTTTGGACCTGAAGGATGCCTATCTCCACATTCCCTTTCACCCTTCTTTCAGGAAATTTCTAAGTTTTTAGCTTGTTCATCATATTTTAGTTCCCTGCTTTGCCCTTTGATTTGTCTACAACCTCCAAGATATTCACTAAGTAACTGACACCAGCCATTGCCTTTTGACGAACTCTGGGAATTCAGATACCCTTGTATCCAGATGACCTGTTAATACAGGCACCTTCCCAGCAGATTTTTCTACAGCATTTCACCTTTGCTATCTCCCTTCTACAGAGTCTTGGGTTCACAGTAAACTCGTGCAGGCCTTCCTACCACAAGAGAAGGTACAGGCCCTCTCCAAACACTTTGTCCTGTCCCTTCAGCCCTACACTGTAGGGGAAATTCCCTGGACCCTGGGATTCAAGGCAGCAACCATACCAATGGTGCCCTTCTCAAGATTCCATATGAGCAAGATTCAACGGCACCTGAAATCTATCTGGTCTTAGCATTGCCATCCTGTGGGCACTCAGATTTCACTTATTCCTCTTCAAAGGAAAGAATTTCACTGGTGGATTTCACAGGTAAATGCCAACCCAGGCCTTCCTTTCAAGCTGCAGATACCTCACCAGGACATGCACACATGCCTCCGACGTAGCCAGGAAGGGGCATGGATGGGCTCCCTGAGAGTCCAAGGTCGGCATTGCCCCTCCAAACACTGGTCCTTTTCTGCCCCCTCCAAGTCAGTTCAGCCCAGACCGCGGGGAAGCAGACCCCCCCCCCCAGACAACCGCCACAGGGAATGCAGAGATCAAAGCAATGGAGTTCCTCCACTTCAAAACCTGGGAGTTCTAAGCCACCTCCTCATGGTAAGAACTCACAATGACTCTCCACTTCCACTTCCTCCCTCTGCCCACCTGCACTTGCCCCTAGGAGGAAAACTCTCCTTCCACGCAAGCACCTTGGGCCACCATTACCAACGACCACTGGGTCCTCAACATAGTGTCCCAGGGATACAGATTTTCTTTCCACACTCTACCAACCCCAAAAGGGTTTCCAGATCTTCTGCCAAACCAGTGAGGAGAGGCCAAAAAGCAAGTCCTTTCCCTACTCTCTTTGAGGGCAATAGAGCGTGTTCCTGCAGAACAAATAGGCCAAGGTTTCTACTCCAGGCTCTGGCGCACCCAATCCTTGATCTTATTGATACCAAAATTCAAAATGCTCACCCTCCGGCAACTACTACCTATGCTCTCCAGGAATGGTTGGTTAGCCACCCTAGACCTAAAAGAGGCCTACCTTCACATCCCAATCAGGGAATCATGCAGGAAATATCTACGTTTCAGTGCAAGATCTCTGCGCTTTCAGTTCTCTGCGCTTCCCTTTCAGTTATCTACTGCTCCCAGAGTTTTCACAAAATGTCTGGCTCCCGTCATTGCTTTTTGTAGACAAAAAAAATATTTAAATTTACCCATGCTTAGACTGCCTAATTCAGGCAGACAGGAAAAGCTGCTCAAGCACCTGGCTTTTGTAAAGGCCCTACTGACCTCCCTAGGGTACACTGTCAACGAAAAGAAATCCAAACTAGTACCCACCCAAAAGGTTATATTCCTGGGAGCAAGCCTGGACACAGCATCCCAAATGGCATTCCTTATTCCAGAAATGCAAACCTATCTGACAGCTTATTTCTCTCAACTAGCCACCAGACCCCAGTTATCCGCAAGGAAAATGCTGCAAGCTCTGGGGTTCATGGCATCTTGCATTCTACTCATTCCATATGCCAGACTGCATATGAGGAAACTTCAGTGGTACCTAAAAAGCCTTTGGTGTCAACACTCTCAATACCTGGACACACTTGTACCTATGATACCTTGCCTAAGGAAAGATTTTATATGGTGGGCAGCAGCATGCAACCACAACAAGGGACTACCCTTCTCACCATCCCATGCCGCCCAGACCCTCACCACAGACGCATCAGACTATGCCTGGAGTGCACACCTAGACGGCAGACGCATACAGGGCCATTGGAGCCCACATCAAATACATCTGCACATCAACCAGAAAGAGATGTTAGCTGTTCAGCACGCATTGGCAGCTTTCAGGCTTTTCTTCCCAGGGGCTCTACTGATCAAAACAGGCAACACCACTGTGATGTGGTATATCAACAAGCAGGGAGGGACTCACTCCTACCCTCTATGCAGGCTCGTCATGACCCTTTGGCACACAGCCATGCAACTGCACCTGTTAGCTCAGTTCCTGCCAGGCTCTCTAAACTCTCTGGCAGACAACTTAAGCAGAAACCTTCTGGACCCACACGAGTGGCAGCTACACCAAAGAACCTTCACCCTGATAACTCGGAAATGGGGCATCCCGAAGGTCGACCTCTTTGCTTCCCACTCCAGCCATCACCTCAGCAAGTTCTGCACTAGGGAGCCTCACTGCAGGACCTGGAAAGTGGGTGCTCTATCCTTCCAGTGGATCAACCTTTCGATCTATGCTTTTTCCCCACTACCTCATTTCCAGAGTACTGCTCAAAATAAGGGAGGAAAAACAGAGGACAATTCTAATTGCTCCAGACTGGCCTCACCAGCACTGGTACCCATTGCTGAGCAGCCTGTCCCCTCTGCCACCATGACATCTCCCTCAGATCCCAACCCTCCTGACCCGGAGGGAAGGAGAGTTAATGCATCCCCAATTGCAGACGCTCAATTTGGCAGCCTGGCTTATTCCCTGACCACTGAACAAGCTGCCAATCTCAGTAAACAGGTTCTAGATGTTATACGTGAGGCCAGACACCCTAGCACTAGAAGGTGTTATGCTGACAAATGGAAAAGGTTCTGCACCTGGATTCAGGCTAAGGAAGCCGATGTGACACAGCCCTCCCTACCTCTCATCCTGGATTTCCTAGCTGACCTACTACACAGTGGACTCTCCTTTTCCTCAATTAAAATTCATGCCTCTGCTATTTCTGCTCATTTCAACACTGAGCAGCCACTTTTCTCACACCCTCTCATCAAACAAGTTCCTAAGAGGGGCTAGCAACTTGAGGCCACCCAGAAGAGCACCTTCCCCAGCTTGGGATCTAAACTTTGTGTTGGAAAAGCTCACCCTACCCCAGTTTGAACCAGCAGCTTCAGGAGAGTTAGTTTCTCTCCTGGAAGACAGCCCTGCTTCTGGCCATCACTGCAGCCAGAAGAGTATCTGATCTACAAGCACTCATTGCTGTAGAGCCCTTCGTCATCTTCCATGCTGACAGGGTGTCCCTCAGGACTAACCCATTCTTCATGCCAAAAGTGGTGTCTAGTGTGGCTCTCAACCAATCCATTCATTTGCCCACCTTTTCCTTAACCCACAAAACAAGGGAGAAAGGAGACTACACTCTCTAGATATGCACAGACAGCTCAGATTCTATCTAGACAGGACTAAATCATTCAGAAAGACTGATCATTTGTTAGTCAGCTTTGCTGCAGGAGCACAGGACAAAGCCGTATCCAAGTAAACCATTTCCAAATGGATAGCTCACTGCATTCATTTCTGCTACAAGCAACACGGGAAACCTCCCCCCAAGGGGGTTAGGACTCTGCTCTACCAGAGCAGCCTCCACCTCTGCAGCTTTCCTCAGAGGAGTCCCCTCCAGGGACATCCTGGAGGCTGCAACATGGACATCTGTTCACACCTTCACCAAGCATTACCACCTGCCTTTCTTCTCCAAATCCAGGGCAGGCTTTGCCACTGCAGTCTTGCAGGGCATCCTAGCCACATCCCCTAGTCTTATTGACTGCCTCCACCCTTTTCCTCAGCTTTGGGAATCGACCCAAATGTGATGACTGCAACAGTGAAAAAATGCAGAACATAGTACAGTTGTGTACACTTAACATAAATGTAGATGTTCAAGTGTATTCACTGTTGCAGTCCTAGTTTCCCTCCCTCCATCCCCCTTTTCTATCTCTCTCCTTCCTTACAAGGAACTTTTTGATATTTACGTTCTACTGGTGGGGTTCTTCCACCATGTACTGGCTCCAACTTGGGGGCTCCTGAGAGTTGGGGCAAGAAAAACTGATGTACTGGCGTTGGCTGCCTTACTTTATACTACTGACGACCTGACGTCAGTTCTGAAGCGACAGCAACCGATGCAGAAATACTAAACCTCTGGTATTCGGGCCGACTGAGGGCTACCCTGGCAGGGATAACCCAAATGTGATGACTGCAACAGTGAATACTCTTGAACATCTACATTTATGGTAAGTGTACACAACTGTACTTTTTCTTCCCACATTTCCAGAACAAAGGAGAATACTCTCTTCATCTTGTAGACGTCCACAGACAATTACGTTTCTACCTACACAGAAATGCAGACTTCAGGAAATCATATCAACTTTTTATACCCTACTCTGACACTAGAAAAGGTTTGTTGGTTTTAAAGGTCACCTTATCTAGATGGCTAGCTTCCTGTATATCCTACTTTTCCATTGCCAAGAGTAAAACTCTTCAATTTCCGGTTAAAGCTCATTCTTCCAGATCGGTAGCTGCTACTTCAGCTTTCCAAGCAAGGTTGCCCATGGATAATGTCTGTGCCAAAGCCACGTTGGCAAAACCACATACCTTTATCACTCATTATAAACTGGATTTAGCCTCCAGGAGTAGAGCTTCTTTTGGTTCTGTGGTTCTGAGGAATCGTCATTCCATGAGCCACCCAGGAGTACGGTTTGCTTGGGACACAGTCCCATCAGTGAAAATAAAGGCAAGATTGACAGCAACAACAACACATGAAGTTATGTACTTACCATAACGTTCCATGTGTGTTGTCCATCTTGTCCTTTTATTTTCACAACCCATCCTCCATGCCCCCTTCCAGATAACCTGGAAGACCGACTAGAGATGAGATGTATGGATGTTAGTGTTTCACTGTTGCAGTCATCACACTTGGGTTATCTGCCTGCAGGTAGCCCTCAGTCGGCCCGAATACCAGACTCTTGGGATTTCTGCATCGGATGCTGTCACCTCTTCCATGACGTCAGGTCATCAGAGGTATAAAACATGCAGCCGACACCATTACATGAGTCTTTCTTGCCGAGAAGGAGCCCGAAGCAGAAGCAGTTTGCAAGTGACGGTCGGCCGTTACCTGAAATTTTAGTTTGTTTTCGAGTTTCAGACCTGAAGTCTTCTAAAGCTAAGTACCCAGTTGGGGATTCTTTTTTCTTGCTCTAACCGACGTCAGAAAAAGTTAACAATTGTCTTGCCTGTGGAAAGCAAATACCTCTCAGAGATTTTCATTCTAACTGCGTCACCTGTTTAGGCCCAAACCACGACATCCCTAGTTGTCGGGTTTGTGCCTTATTTAATGCACGAACCATTCGTCGTCAGGCTGTTTTTGTAGCCATATTCTTTCGCTGTCGTTCTCCGTATTCCGAAATGGCTTCGGTAAGCCATCCGATTACTGATCTTCCGAAAAAGTGCAAAGACAGACTGCGTAGGTCCAAAACTGCCGACGACGCTTCTGTTAAGCTAGTCGCCACTCCTCCATGAGGTCCTTTTCAGCCCCTGATGCCCACTTCTACAGATTCGCAGGCCTCTGCTTAGACCCATTCGGAGTCCGGTATTCCGCGAGATGCTTCAACTATGGAACCTGCGGATATCTCTACCTTGGATGGGTCCGGAGCCACTGTGCAAGCACTGGCTTCTGAGGGTGTATTCCGACCTACTGATATTCATATTAAACTGACAACTTCATTTTTTACTAAAACTACCGAGTTTTTCAGGCCCAGAGTTCGCACTACGCCTAGAAAACTGACGTCCAAAGTGCATGCTCAACCTCCCATGCCACAAAAACAAATGCTTAGAATGGCTGACGACATTATTACTCTAATTGGGGTAAGCCAGCCTTCCCCTGCCAAAAGACAAATAATTGAATTTCCTTCTGATTCTACAGACCTGATGACTCTGACCCTTCTGATTACCAGGACATACCCTTATCTACCTATGAGGATTTAGATGCAGAGGAATCCATTCCCTCTGCCTCCCCTCCAGAGGATTTCTCTTTTGATGAAACCTTGCATACCTTAAGAGAGCATTTCCGCTGGGAATGCCAGGACTATCCTCAGTCCAAAAAAGAGACTCAGGGAATTTTTAGATATGCCTCAGCACAGGCCTCTAGCTATACCCCCTCTCCTGGATATTGTAGACTGTGTCTTCTTGGAGTCCAGTCTTACTCCTGACACCTTACCACCAGCTCCTAGAAAACCTGACCGGTACAACAAAGTACCTGATTTTCACAAACTTCTCCAAGAATCCTACTGCCGATCCAGAGACCATTTCCCATGGACCTAAAGGCATTAAGGCTACTACAGCCAAAAACCCTACCCCTTGAGACAGGGATTCTAGAGCTTTAGACAGATGAGGTAAGAATGTATATACCTCTGAAACTCTTGCCATCAGGGCTTTGAATTGCCATTTTCGCATGTTGAAGTACCAACAACATGTTATAGAACTAATTAAACAAAAAATGGTGTTACTTCCAGATTGTGCAGAAAATAACGATTTACAAGAGTTAAAGCATTCTGCAAACCAAGTTAGTAATCATAGTTTGCAGTGTGGGTTTGATGCCTTGGAAGGATCTTGCAGGGCTGCTGTCACTGGGTCTGTACTGAAAAGTCTTGCCTGACCATGTCAAAGCAAAATTACTAGATGCTCCATTAAATCAGGAACGTTTGTTTGGTACAAAAGCAGAAAAAGTTCTTGAAAAGATGGAAGAAAAAGCTAAATTTATACAAGCAGTCAAAGATTTCTTACAGGTGCAGCCACCTAGATTCAGTAGGCATTGGCCTTCAGAAAGCTGGTCCTTTCCAGTTCCTCTCAGGCCTTCTCAGTCCAAACCCAGGGGAAGCAGTCCACCAAATCTACAGTCTCAGGGTATGTAGAGATCTAAACAGTGGAGTGTTTCCACCTCAAAACTAGGTAGTGGTAAGCCACCCCCTTATGGAAAGAGTTCACAATGACTTTCCAATTATCCTTCCCAGCCATGCCCAAGTACTTGCGCCTCTAGGAGGAAAACTCACCCTTCATGCAAAAAAACTGGATGTCCATTACTCAAGACCATTAGGTTCTAAACATGGTATCCCAGGGATGCAGATTCTACTTCCCCTCACTGCCAACACCAAGCGGGTTGCCAGACCTTCCTCCAAACCAGTGGGCAGAGGCTCAAAAGCAAGTACTTTCCCTTCTCCATATCAGAGCTATTCAGCCTGTTCAAGTAGAACAAAGGGGACAGGGTTTCTACTCCAGACTGTTCCTGGTTCCCAGAAAAGAGAGCTCTTGGCAACCTATCCTGGCTCTATAGATCCTCAACACCTTTCTGGTTGTCCCAATATTCAAAATGCTTACACTGCAACAGCTTCTTCCTATGCTAGTGAAGGATACCTGGTTAGTCACCCTAGACTTAAAATAAGCTTATCTGCACATCCCCATAAGGGAGTCTTGCAGGAAATGTCTATGTTTCAGGCTCTGTACAGTATCAGTTCTCTGCAGTTCCCTTTGGTTTATCTACTGCACCCAGAGTATTCACAAAATGCCAGTCTCCAGCCAATACATTCTGCAGGCAGAGAAATATTCAAATCTACCCATACTTGGACGATTGCCTGATTCAGGCGGACAGTCAGGAATTGCTACTTCAGCACCTAGCATTTGTAAAACAACTTTTAACTTCACTGGGATACACCATCAACAAAAAGAAATCACAACTGGTGCCCAGCCAACAAATTGTATTCCTGGGAGCAAGCTTGAACACAACTTCCCAGATGGCATTCCTCACTCCAGAAAAGCAGGTCCATTTGGCAAACTATTTCAAACTAATGTCCAACAAAACCCAGCTATCTGCAAGGAAAATACTGCAAGCCCTAGGGTTCCTGGCCTCATGCATTCTGCTAATTCCATATGCAAGACTGCATATGAGGAAACTTCAGTGGTACTTAAAAAGTCTCTGGTGTCAACATTCTCAGTACCTAAAAACAGTGATTCGTATCATACCTTGTCTAAGGACAGAGTTCCTTTGGTGGGCAGAAGCATGCAACCACAACAATGGACTTCCTTTCACTCAACCCCTCGCAACCCCTCGCTGCCCCAACCCTGACAACAGATGCGTCAGACTATGCACGGGGGGCTCACATGGCAGGCAAATGCATTCAAGGCAAATGGAACCCAGAACAAATTCCCCTGCATATCAGTCAAAAAGAGATGCTAGATGTACCGAATGCTCTGACAGTCTTCAAATACCTTATCCTTCCAGGACAGCTCCTGATAAAGACAGACAACACCACAGTTATGAGATACATAAGCAGGGCGGGACTCATTCTTACCCATTCTGCAGGTTAGCCATGGCTCTGTGGAGCATCCAAGTGCACCTACAAGCTCAGTTCCTGCCAGGCAAGCAAAACGCACTGGCAGATGACTTAAGCAGAAATCTACTGGACCCTCACAAGTGGAAACTGGAACCCAACTCATTCAAACTTCTAACCCAGAGGTGGGGAACTCCGGAGGTGAACCTTTTTGCCCCCCCCCCCCCCCCCAAACCACCAGTTGAACAAATTTTGCACCAGGAACCCTCACAACAGAGCATGGAAGGTGGATGCTTTATCCTTTACATGGGAAAACCTCTCAATTTATGCCTTTCCTCCTCTGCCCCTCCTCTCAAAAGTAGTACTCAAGATCAAACAGGACAGACCAAGGGCAATCCTTATTGCACCAGACTGGCCACGCCAGCACTGGTACCCACTCCTACGCAGTCTGACAGCAGTGCCACCCTGGCACCTACATCAGATACCTTCCCTGCTGTCTCAGCAGGAGGGATAGATTTTGCATCCACAGCTGCAAACCGTAAACCTTGCAGCCTGGCTTATCCCCTGAATACACCACCAGCATCCCTCAGAAAACAGGTGCTGGACGCCATCCTTGAGGCCAGAAGGCCTAGTACTAGAAAATTCTCTGCTGAAAAGTGGAAAAGATATTGTTCTTGGAGTCAGTCTCAAGGAAAGGACACAGCTGTGTCCATCTTACCTCAATTCCTTGATTACCTAGCAGATCTGCTCCACAGAGGCCTATCCTTCTCATCCATTAAGATTCTTGGCTCTGCCATCTCAGCTCATTGTAATACTGAGCCTACTCTCTTTTCTCACCCTCTCATCAAGCAGTTCCTGAGAGGAGCTAACGATTTAAGGCCTCCTAGGAGAGCTCCCACCCTGGCCTGGGACCTTAACTTCGTACTCGAAAAGCTCACACTTCCCCCCTTTTGAACCTGCTGCTTTGACAGAGTTAAAATTCCTCTCTTGGAAAACAACCTTACTTCTAGCTATTACTTCAGCAAGAAGAGTGTCCGAGTTACAGGCACTAATGGCGATGGAGCCCTTCATTATTTTCCATGCTGACAGGGTTTCCCTTGGGACTAGCCCTTCTTTTATGCCCAAGGTGGTGTCAAGTGTGGCTTTAAACCAATCCATCCATTTGTCAACCTTTTTCCCTAATCCTCAGAATCGAGGGGAAAAGATCTTGCACTCCTTGGACGCGCACAAACAGCTCAGGTTCTACCTTGACAGGACTAAGCCTTTCAGAAAATCTGACCAGCTGCTGTTCAGCTTTGCTACAGGGGCAGAGGGCAAGGCCCTTTCGAAGCAAACCATTTCCAAATGGATAGCACACTGCATCCATTTCTGCTACAAGCACCATGGAAAACCTACCCCTCTGGGGATCAGAACTTATTCCACTCGAGCTACTTCAATCTCTACAGCACTTCTCACGGGGGTGGGGGGTCCCCACCAGGGACATCCTGGAAGCTGCAACCTGGAGTTCTGTACACACCTTCACCAAGCATTACCACTTGCCTATTTTTTCTAAATCCAGAGCTGCCTTTGCTACAGCAGTCTTACAAGGCCTGCTAGCCAGCCCCAACACTTTGACTGCCTCCACCCTTCTTCAGCTTTGGGAATCAACCCAAGTGCGACGACTGCAACAGTGAAACAAGAAGAACATTGTACAGTTGTGTACACTTACATTAATGTAGATGTTCAAGTGTATTCACTGTTGCAGTCCTGGTTTCCCTCCCTCCAGCCCCCTGACTTTCTCTGTCCTTTTTTCCTATCCTCTTTATGGCCATCTTTTATGGCAGGGGTATTTACTTTTTACTGGAGGTGTTCCACACCATGTAATAGCTTCCTAGTTTTGGGGGCTTCTGACATCTAAGGCAAGAAAAACTGATGTAATAGCGTTGGCTGCATGTTTTATACCCCTGATGACCTGACGTCATGGAAGAGGCAACAGCATCCGACACAGACATCCCAAGTCTCTGGTATTCGGGCCGAATGAGGGCTACCTGCAGGCAGATAACCCAAGTGCGATGACTACAACAGTGAATACACTCGAACATCTTCATTTATGGTAAGTGTACTTAACTGCACTTTCTGTACACACATTCACCAAGCATTACCACTTAACTATTTCTTTCTAAATCCAGAGCTGGGTTTCCTACAGCAGTCTTACAGGGTCTGCTAGCCAGCCCCAATACTACATGACTGCCTCCACCCATCCTCAGCTTTGGGAATCAACCCAAATGTGATGACTGCAACAGTGAATACACTTGAACATCTACATTTATGGTAAGTGTACACAACTGTACTTTCCACACCATGGAATAGCTTCCTATTTTGGGGGCTCCTGACATCTAGGGCAAGAAAAACTGATGTAATGGCGTCGGCGACAGCATCCGACGCAGAAATCCCAAGACTCTGGTATTGGGGTTGACTGAGGGCTACCTGCAGGCAGATAACCCAAATGTGATGACTGCAACAGTGAATACACTCGAACATCTACATTTATGGTAAGTGTACACAACTGTACTATTTATATAGCCTCAGAAAGAAATGCTAGTACTGCTCTCATAACTATTGTATTTTATATATGTATGAATATATATATATGTATGTATGTATGTATATATATATATATATATATATGTGTGTGTGTGTGTGTGTGTGTAGTTTTTATGTAATTTGTCTTTTATGTACTACTACTATTGCATCTGTTGGGGCAAACGAACTGAGGGAGTTGGGGAACTGCATTATGCATAGGGAAGAGAGCCCACAAGTTTTGCCGAAGTCATTGAGCTTTTGTACAGGCCGAGAACGGATCCGATGCATCGGATCTGACCCATTAGTGAGATTAAAGGATGAAATGGACGACACACATGGAACGTTATGGCAAGAACATAACTTCTTTTTTTTTCTGTCCACTAGAACAATACCTTACAGTACTGTGGTGGTTTCACTTTAAAAAACTTTTATCCTGCCCTGGAAAAGCTTGCTGCAGTCTCAGTTTCATTGGTGTCATCAAAGCCAGTGATTACACGTAGATGTCCTTCTATTCACTGTTGCAGTATTCTTTACATGTGGGTTGTATTCCACTATTGACCAGGCATCCAGCTTGCATACAAAAGCTTCAAGCTACTGCCTGCATGTGGGACACGACACGTAGACTCAGGGAACAGCCATAAAAGGGACATCTGCACATAAAATCCTCAGACTTTTTTCAGTGCCATTCGGAAAGGTTGACTCGTACATTGTCTGCCATTGTAATCCATGTTTTGTTCCTCTGCTTCAGATAAGTACTTTGTTGGGGATTTATTTGCTTGCTTCTGCCTTTTGTTATTGTTAATGTCATCCAAAAAGGACAAGTGAAGGTGTGGAAGGCAAATTCCACATAAGGATAGTAACGAGCTCTGTTTGTTTTGTTTAGGGCCTACCCACGACCATCGGTCCTGTTCTGTCAGGCCTTCGTCCTTAAAACCTTGCGTAGTCATCTGTCTGCTTTAACTTTGTATCTTGAAAACCAGAGACTTAAACGTCTGGCTAGGGAATTGATGGAGGGTTCCGTGAGTTCCTTTGAGCTGTCCATGAAGAGGAATGTGGCCAAAGCTAGGACCAAATCCTCTTCGGCTGTACCTTCTCTCTCTGAGGTACCCCTTGAGGTTGGTGAAAACCTGGTGGTACATTTGGAGGTAGGGTCAGTCTCTCCAGCAGGAACCTTATTGGAGGTCGCCAGGAGTGTGGATCTGAGCACATTCGAGGCCATGCAGATGTCCGGTTCAGACAGTTTGGGGAACCATGACTACTGATTTCTGAGGACTCAGGAACTGCTCTGATTTCCTTGCAACAGGAAGCTTTGGCTGTTTGGCCTACATCAGGCCTTGTACCTGCTTCGGAGAGACCTGCTAAAAAGAGACAAAAGATAAAACATTCTTTAGTACCTTCTACCCCTATGTCGGACTGGGACGTTTTCTCTCAAGGTCTTAAGACCTTTATGGCCCTCAAGCCTCCTGCTTTGGCTTCTCATACTTCTGGCCCTGCCTTCTCCTCTTCCCCTGTGCTGCCGTCGAGTTCTTGGGAGTCTTTTTTGCTATCCCATCCCAGGATTCTGACTCAGAGGGGTCTTGCTCAGATGAAGACTCCTTAGCATATTCCATCCAGATACCTTCCCCCATGGAATATGCTTCCCCAGAGGAAGAATCGAGTGGAGGAGACCAACTCATGGAAGAACTGCCTTTTGGTGAGATTGTCAGTAAGATGGAGTTCTTTAAGTGGGAATCTTCTCAAATTTCAGTGGAGCGAGAGATACTATGACAGCTTCAGGTGGAGGCCCCTGCAACTGTCCCTCCAGTGCTTCCAGCCTTCCTTGATGCCTTTACTTCATCTTCTAAGACCCCAGATTCACAGGCACCAGCTCCCAAAAGATGTGATGGTTTCTGTAAGGTCCCCGAGGATTGCAAATTTCTTTTCAAATGTCCTTCAGCCGACCCAGCTGTAGTCTCCATCACTTCTGACAAATCTTCTTATGTTATCCCCTCCACAAAATTGTTTCTTTCAGAGAAAGGAAGTAAAATTTTAGAGAGGTTAGGAAAGAAGGTCTACACTTCACCTCTTGCAATCAGGGCCATTAATTACCAGACTTGTATGTCTAGGTATTCTCTAGCTTTCTTATCTGAAGCTTCTCAGGCTCTGTCTCAGCTTCCATGATCAGAAGCTAAGTCCTTGACTATTTCTCTCTTAACTGCATCTTCACAGGTTTCTAGGCATTACATTAAATGCAGCTGTGATGCTGTAGAAGCTTCCTCCAGGTCTTCAGCTTCTGCTTCTGTACTTAGGATGTACTCTTGGCTGCATCTACAGGCTCTTCCAAATGATGTCAAGGCAAAATTGCTTGATGTTCCATTGGATAATTCTGCTGTCTTTGGAAAAGGTGCTGCAGAGCTCTTTAAGACTCTCAAAGAAAAAGGTAAGGAGTTCCAGGATTTAAAGCACCCGTTAGTTTCTCCAGTTCCTAAATTTGTAGGAACTTCCCTGCTAAAACTCCTCTTATTAGAAAACCTTCCAAGTCTTTTCTCTTCTTCAAACCTCTCAGGTTCTAGGCCATGTAAACTCATTAGGAGGCCTCCTCAGTCTAAAGCAGTTACTTCTACTCCAGCTCCTCAGCAGCCCTTTCAGTCCAGACCAGAGTCTCTGTGACATCCATCCTCAACTTCCAAATCATTCCCATCTGTCTCTCTGCCTTTCTCTTTCAGCCTGGAGGGAGAGAATTTTCTTCCCCCTTTTCAGCGGATTCCTCAACTGCCCTCAGACCAACTACATTTGTTTCCTCAGCTGCTAGCTCAGCTTTCTCTACAAGGCACCGTTCAATCAGTCCCTTCAAATCTGCAAAGAAGGGGATTTTATTCCAGGATGTTCTTGGTTCCAAGAAAAGAGGGTCCTTGGAGACCCATTCTGGATCTCTCAAGGTTGAATACCTTCCTGGTGGTGCCTTTTTTCAGGATGCTATCCAGAGTGTCTCTTCTCCCTCTTGTCCCTCCTCAAGCCTTCTTAGCTTCACTGGATCTAAAGGATGTTTATCTGCATTTGCCTATTAACCCTCACTTCAGGAAATTCTTGCGTTTTTCAGTGGGTTCTTGTCTCTTTCAGTTCTCTGCCTTGCCTTTTGGTCTTTCTACTGCTCCAAGGGTTTTCACAAAGTGACTAGCCCCAGATATTGCTTTCTTAAGGCTGAAAGGTCTTCAAGTTTTCCCTTACCTGGACAATCTGCTTTTTCTCACCAGCAGTCCAGACCACCTGCTTCAGCACCTATATCTAGCTATTCCCTTCGTATAAAGCTTGGAGTTCACAATAAATTTAAAAAAATGTACTCTTACACCCAGTCAGCATCTCATTTGTCTGGGTTGCTGGTTCTAAATGGATTTGATGATCGTGCTTTCTCTGAAGGAAGAAATACTACCTCTCACAGATTTTATGGCATCTCTTCTATGTCTTTCTTCCATTACTGCCAGGGAGTTCCTCAGACTTCTGGGGTTCGTGGCCTCTACATTCCCTGTATTGCCCTTTACAAAACTTAATATGAGGAAGTTCCAGTGGTTTCTGAAAACCGTCTGGTCCCATCATGCTCATCCCTTGGACACTGTCATTCCTCTTCTTCCATGCTTGAAAAAAGCGCTAGGGTGGTGGATGCAGCAACTCAGTCAGACTCCTGGTTTACCTCTTCAAATTCCTGTACCAGTGCAGGAACTTTATACAGGTACCTTAGATTTCGGGTGGGGGAGCAATCTTCGCTTCCACAAAGGTTCAGGGACCATGGACACCTACTCAGTGGAGAGAGCGCATAAATGTCCGGGAAATAAGGATTTTGATTCTAGCCTTAAAGGCAGTACATCCTCAGAACTACAGTCCTTTGGTACATAAAAAAGCAGGGGACACAAAATCTTATTTGTCGCCTAGCAACCAAAGCCTGGGAGTTGGTTATTCAGTACAAAGTCTCACTGCATGCAGTGCACCTTCCCTCTGCTCACAACTCCATGGCAGACACATTGAGCAGATCCATGACACCATCCCACGAGTGGATGTTTCACAGATGTGTTCCTGGTTCTAGTTCACCAGTAGGGTACTCCAGACATGGAGCTATTTGCTTCCCCTCAGAACAGACAACTTCCTGTTTTCTGTGCCAGGGTCCCCTCACTCTCACTCTTGGAAGGTGGAAGCCCTATCATTTTCATGGAAGGAGAGGTTTCCTCCCCTTCCCTTTGATTCATAAAATCCTGTTAAAAATTTTACAGGAGAAACCAGAAATCTTGTTAATCACTCCCTTTTAGCCAAGACGGCATTGGTTCATTCTGCAGTTTGCCAAGACCCATCACTACAAGTTACCTCACCAGATGGACCTACTCACTCAGGGCAAGGGTTCTCTGATTCACCCACACTTCTCAGCTCTTCACCTGATCTTGTGAGTGATCAACGTTTGATTCCTTTTAGGCACCTTTTCTCTAAGGATGTGGTTAAGGTTTTGCAGGAGGCCAGGAAACCCACTATTAGAAAATCTTACACTTCCAAATGGACAAGATTTTCTGTCTGGTGCCGAAAAAGGACCCCTTTTTGGCAGATATTCCTTTGGTGTTCTCTTACCTGTGTGAATTACTCAGCAGTGGTCTGTTTTATTTTTATATTCAGGTCCACTGTTCTGCCTTGTCTGCTTGCCTGCCTTTAACTCCTCCATTGGTTTCCAGGCTGGAAGTTAAACTTTTCTTGAAGGGCGGCCCTACACATTAATCCTCCCAGGAAACCAGTTCCTCCTTATTGGGATCTTAATTTTGTCCTGGAGAATTTGACTTAGGCCCCTTTTCAACCAGCAGCCTTGGCTTCTCTGAAATTTTGTATTTTGAAGACAGTGCTTCTGGTAGCCATTATCTCTGCCAGAAGGGTTTCTGAGATCCAGGCATTAATGGCTTCACCTTTCCTAGACTTCTATAAGGACAGGGTTTCTTTGCGAACTAATCCATTTTTTATGCCTAAAGTGGTCAATGACCTTTCCTTAAATCAAACTGTCCCATTACCTACTTTTTCCCATCTCCACAATCTCCTAGTGAGATAATTTTGCATTCCCTAGATATGCATAGACAGCTTAGATTTTATCTTAACAAAACTAAGTCTGTCAGGAAATCTGATCAGACTTTTTGTGTCTTTTCATCCCAGGGCTCTGGGTTTCCCTGTTTCTAAGCAAACTCTCTCTTCATAGATTTCTAAAGTCATTCTGTTGTATTATCAGTTCCATGGGAAATCATTACCCTCGTCAATTAAAGCCCATTCCACTAGATCTGTTGCATCCTCGGGGGCTTTCTTCAAGTGTTTGGATACACAGTCCATTCTGGAAGCTGCCACTTGTCATCTTTTCATACTTTTGCAAGACATTACAAGCTGGATGATATTTCATTGGCCAGAGCAATCTTGCATGGATTTCTGGAAAATGTTTCTGCCCAATTTTTCTGTTTTGTCCCCCTCCCTAGGTTCCCTTTCAACGTTTGCAATCTTCCCATATGTAAAGAATACTGCAACATTGAATAGAAGGACATAGAATAGTTGTGTAAAATCTTAGCGTAACTATAGATGTCCTTCTCTTCTACGTTTGCAGTATTCTATTCCACCGCCTTCCCCTACATCTTGCTCTTTATTTGGTTGACTTGTCCTCCCCCTACATCTTGCTCTCTATTTGGATGACTGTCCTTTGGGCCTCCTTTAGGAGTTTCTTCATAGGGCTACTTTATTCTGAGGATTGTATGTGCAGATGTCCTTTTTATGGCTGACGTTCCCTGAGTCTATGTGCAGTGTCCCACTTGCAGGCAGTGGCTTGAAGTTTTGTATGCAAGTCAGATGTCTGGTCAATAGCGGAATGAAACACATATGTAAAGAGTACTGCAACATAGAAGAGAAGGACATCTATACTTATGGTAAGATTTTACACAATTTTTCTTTTGTCTGGTCAGTTCCCTCCCCAAACTGACATCACCATGACTGTCCTAATTACCCACCCATGCTGTGATGTCACAGCTCCCTGGCCCTTCCCCTACCCATACAGAAAGTAAAGGCCACAACAAGGAAAACAGTACATGAGTCCAGTATCTTGCTGTCAGCTGTCAATCACAGCAGATAACAGCTCAAATTACCCTTAACACTTTGACAGCTAGGGAATTAGGTGTGAAGGGGGGTCGGAGATCAGTCGTGGTAGTACAATTTAGGCTTCACAAAAGACTGCAATTTACCAGTTCTAAAAAGAAACAGTAGTAAAAAGCAATTTGAAAGTCTGTTCTGTGGCATTTGTACTTTGTGTTTTAAGTAGTCATTGAACAGCATGAAATGTTACTTTGAAAGACAGCAGTGTATGCATGTAAATCAGTGCATTGACAGGAACTTTAGGAAGAAAAGCCTGTGTGATGTAATTTTTTACAGGCAACCACTGCATTGTAGGATACCTAGAGGCAGACTAAACAGGATCACTCATGTGGTCAAAGTCAGAAATTATTTATAAAAATATTTAAAAACCTGCAAATAGTCCGAGTGAAGTTAAAATGTAGGAAATGCCAAACCATGATGAAATAAATGTTTTTTTGTCTGTGGGTGCACTTTTCCTTTAAAAAAAATACTGATTGAGTGCATAAATAGTGTTAGTTAAAAAAAAAAAAAAAAAAAAAGGCTTTCACGAGCCACTGAACCATTTCTTTGACTGTGCACACCTCAGGTGTGTGTGTGTGTGTGTGTGTGTGTGTGTGTGTGTGTGTCAACAAATGAATACATCTATATATAGTAGAATACGACTTCTTGTAATCTGTGGACATAGGACACTGAAGTGATGTAAATGGCCATCCTGAAGGAAATGCAGCACAGATGTCCCTTAAGCTGATTGGATGTTTAGAAATGAAATTGACATCTGTGATGTAGTACTGGGGGTGTTTGTATGTAACTGCAGTATGGCTACACTTGCATTTTGAGAAAGGTTAGTAGGAATTACGGTCAACCTCGCAGCAATATTAAGTTTTTGTACTAATCAACTGTTGTGCAACCATGAAGTTAGTATGTTTAAGTAAGAGGGGTGTGAGTTGGTGCAGGAAATCTCTGTCACCACTACAAAACATGTTTTTAAGGTACGTTTAGTGTAATGGTTTTTCCAATCAATTTTGATTGAGCTTTCAGTCAGAAACTGTTCAATTTATACAATCAGTTGTGATTCAGTCAAGTGTGATTCAGTCAAAGTAGTAGCTATACTCATTCATTCATGTTTGTGTGTGTGTGTGTGGGTTGTGTATGCATGTATACACACACACACACACACGCACAGACATACATTTTGTGAGCTCATTACCTGCATAAAGGGATTGTTTTTTTATTCTTTGAAAGGGCCAGTATAGAGTGGATTTTGATGGTAGGTTTTTTAAGAATTAAAGTAATTAAGGTATAGAATATTAGTGGTGTCTATATACAATGTATTCTAATGGCTGTAGCACAAAGGAGTGAAGGAATTGTGGTCTTTTTTTTGGAGATTTTAAAGTGAGTATTGTGCTTAATTCTTTTTTTGCATGTTTTACAGATACTGAGGAACACAGACAGACTGTAGAGAGTACCATTGAGAATACAGTTGCTGCGGAAGGTATTGTTACATTAAATGACTAGTTTATTGACACTCTTGAGTAGTTCTGCATAAAAGTCTTAAATGTCTCATTTCTGTCTCAGCTAAGATTGCCGTATAGTGCTAAAAGCCCATTTTCATGGATACCCCTAAGGCAATCTCCAAAGTATTAAGCAGAGAAAGAGAATTTTTATAATATTAGAAGAAAATCCATCATTACATAATAGTTATGTATCCTGTATGACTTCATTTAACAGTTTATACATGTTAGAAGTTCAGTAGATGTAGTCTGCAGAACATTACTTGCTGAGATGCATTAATGCAAATGGTTATAAAGACCGCTTCAAGAAATAGCCTTGGTGCAAAGGGATTTTTAGTCTGTGCTTTGGCATTGAGGAGTGCTGTTATCCTGACAGGTGTGTCTGTTTTTTTTGTTACTGCAAGTGAATACAATTTTTGCAAAAAGAAAAAAATCTGTGGTGTCCCTCAAAATCTCAGAAAACCTAGTATGCAAACTCTACTGGGTCAGAAACAAACCAAGCAGAAACTTCACAGTGTTTAAGATTTGAAATCTGCTATGCACCTAGTTCACTAATAAAAAATCCAACTTTAAAATGTGTACTACAAAAATAATAAAATAGTAGGTAGCCCACAGTTGAGATAAAAATGGAATGTCCTTTATTGAAACACAGAAGCAATCTTAGTTGACTATAATAAAAAGCATTGAAGACATTCATTATGTATGTATAATCACTTTATTTGGATCAAGGGAGTGGTTACATAGAGTAGTTCTGTTAAGAGCAGTAAAAGCATTAAACTGAAATTTTACCAAGTCCACCTTCCCCCTTAATGCCATAGTGTAAACTGAGACTGCTACCTTTAGAACTGAAGCTAAAAAGCTAGAGACAAATGAAAATATATAATATAAGAACAGCTTATTAAGGCTAGCCTACTAATCCAAACTTTATTAGTTAAGAAACCAACTAATTAACAAGATCTACCACTAGACATATATCAGAATAAATATTAGTTAAGTTATAAACTGAAACACTTTTAGCAAAGATTGCTTTTATGTCAAATAAAAGCTTCATCAGGTTTGTGTGTAAAAAACGTACATTAACAAACGTGTATAAATCTACCAGTGAACACCTAAATAGGCTACAAAACATAGCTATAATTGCTAAGGTAGAAATATGGTGAAAAATGTTATAGTATTAAGGGCCTGGGATCTGTTCAAGTGTGACATCTAACTAAGAAAGCACTTAGTTTTTATGAGTGAAAGTATCAGAAAGCGTCAATGTCAGTTATTTTCATTGTAAAATGTTTACAGTGTTTGATACTTGTTTATAACAGTATTAGCATATGATGTCAGCATTGAGCAGTCCCATATCAGACTTTTAATAGTCTTTTAAACAGTAGGCCAGTTTTCTGAGTTCTAGTATGCTTTTTATGGAGTAACAATAATTAAGCCCTGGTTTTCTAAAAGAATTCCGTTTCAGCTGCAACAGTAGTTCACATTTTCTAAAAGATTAGAGATGTCTCTTTCAAGTTCCAAAATGAAATTTAAATCCAGTTTGTCTTTTGTGAAGCTGCAGTTGCTGAACCAGTGCATTATTCTTGCATTTAGCTCTAATTTCAGAAAGATGGCCTCCTTTTAACTCTGTAGAGCATTTTCCACACACAAAATGTTTCACAGTCATTGCAGCTTGCCCTGTAAACCACCTGCATTGAGTTGGTCACCTCCTGCATTGATTTTAATCAGTTTCTTTAAATAAGGGCAGAAAAACATGTCTCCCTCCTGTATGTGCTGACAAAAAACACAGTTGACTCCACACTTATCGGTGCATGTAACCAGTGGTCTGGGCCTACCTTCACAGGATCATAGGAAGTTACTAGGCTAATGGCCCTGGAGCCCTTACAAGCTTAGCCAAGAGTTTATCCCCAAAAAGAAACCTCAGTCAGCACCTGTCGCCCATGTCAGTGAGGGACTCTGGTGGAACCCCTGGGACAGATTTGTGGTTTCCCTTCCACTCATCAAGGTTGTGCTTGAAGAGGGTCAGTGAGGTGCTCTGCTTGACATGTATGGGAAGTCTATTCCAGAGACAGGGTAGCCCCTGGGAGACAAATCTGCCTCTCCAGCAGATTTTGTTGATGTCGCATATTAGATTTAGGCCTTTCGAGTGGGTAATGCGTGAGGAGTTAGACTTGCGGATATGTAGCATCTCTAGTAGGGCAGGGTCCGAGATTGCCTTGTAGACGAGACACAGATCACCTCTGAGCAATCTGTACGATACCAAATAGAGTGATAGTGATTTGAGCCCGTCTGCATAGGACAGGTGTTGGAGGCCATGGATTCTCTCTGTCAGGTATTTCAGTGGCCTTTCCAGTTGGTGCAGATGTTTGGAGAGGTACATACCAAACAGACTGTTATACTCAATTATTGGTCTAATGAGAGAGGAGTATAGAGAGGTAATAACCTCCTTTTTTCTGGATACAATCCCATTACTTATGAGATGAACCAAGTAAATGGGTTTTCTGACCATTGCCGCTACATGGTGGCCGAATCTGAGGTTGTTACCAACCTGAATGCCCAGGTCTCTCACCACAGGTTGTGTGCTTAGGGGGTTGCTGTTGATGTGGTAATCAGTAGGGGTCGTGTTTTTGCCGGATGGTATGATGATATATTTTTTTACATTTAGCTTGAGGCCATGAATTTGGCATCAGTCATTCGTTGCTGTGACACCCTGTTGCAGTATGTTAACATAATTTGGGGAGTCGATGACAGCACCCAACTTAGTCAGCCGCAAACTTGGTCAGCCACAGGCCTTTTGTTTTTACCTGGACCTCTGAGAAGTAGATGCCAAACAGTAGGGGTCCCAGGACAGATCCCTGGAAAACTCCATTAGTGACAGGTCTGTTGTCGGAGGTGGAGTCGCCTATTTTGACTTTGAAGGTCCTGTCGGTGAGCCAGTTGGCCAACCAACTGATGAGATGGGGATTTACACCAAGTTGTGTTAGCTTTTTGATGATGCCTGAGTAGGGAATTGTGTCAAAGGCCTTGGCCAGGTCAAATTAAGCTGAATGAACTGACTTTCCTTCATCCAGGGCCTTGGTGACGGTCTCAAAGATGTCAACCAGGTTCAACAGGCAATATCTGTCCTTAACTAATCCGAACTGGGTGGGGTCAAGTGCTTGGAGATTGCCTCTGTCCTTGTTTGAGATTCATAATAATACGCTCCATGGCTTTATAGATCAGACTTGTCGAGCTAATGCTGCGAAAGTTTCCAGGGTCAGTAGTAGCACCACCTTTGTGCGAGGAGATGACAATGGCAGTTCTCCACTCTGCTGGAATGAAAACCATACTTAGGATGTTGTTGAATAGGGTGCTCAATGTCGAAGTCAGTTCTTGCTGGAGATGGTGCAGAGTACAGCCTGGGATACTATCAGGTCCCATGGAAGCTGTGTTCTTTGCCTTGGATAGGGCCTTTAGCACTTGATCTACGGAGATGTGACGTGCAGGACACGTATCGGGGAAGTCGAAAGGGCCTTTGGGGGGCAGGAGGGTGAAGATTGTGCTGAACCTAACTAGCTCAACCCAGCTTCTGAGGTTTCTGGCTTTCCTATTGGAAGGAGCTTCTCCAAGGATGTCCGTTGGAGATGAGCTTTCAGTAATTATGGCCCAGTTCTGTCTAATATGAATCACTCTGTGATAGTCAGCAGTAAAAGTCAAGATACATCTGTCTTTAAATTTGTTGTCCATAGATTTTTTTAAAACCCTGGCTGGTGAATTTGTACTTTTTAGTTCAATTGTAGATTTCAGAATACTTAACATACTGCTTTCTTATCCCCTCACCAAACAACCACTTTCAAGATAATTTAGGTTCTTGAGGAAGGGTTCCATTTTCGTGGTGATCTTGGCCTACCTGTAGCCCTGGAATTTAACGTTATATTTTGTCCTGGTGGGGTGGGTACTCTTATGTAGCAAGAGGTTTACTCTGGTAGGTTTTTTTATAAAGATGTGTCCATTTTACCCTGGATCAAGTCTTTAGTAATCTGTGTATCTAAGAAGACTGCCGCGGTGAGGCTATGGAAGAGGTGAAATGCAGGAAGCTGAAGGTTTGATTCAGATACTTGATAAAATCTTCTAATTTAGCACCATCTCCTTTCCACACAACTAAGATGTCATCAATAAATCTCACATGCACTGTGATATGTTGCATGTATTCTCTGTTAAAAACATAATCCTACTCCCACTTGGCTAGGGCTATGTTGGCTAGGCTAGGAGCCATAGCCAGCAACCCCAGCAGGTTTTTTGAAAGGGAAAGCAACGCAAAGAACTGGACAGAGGCATGACACAGATGGAACAAGATGTTCTTCGTGTTTCACTGTTGCAGTCATCACTTTTGAGTTATTTGATTGCAGTAGCCCTCAGTCGGCCTGATTAACAAAGTCTTTGGTTCTGCGTTGGTTGCTGTCCCTTCTTCCATGACGTTAGGTCGTCAGGGTAAAAAACATGCAGCCCACGCCATTACATCAGTCTTTTCTTGCCGTGCGCAGAAGCAGTTTGCAAGTGCCGGTCGGCCGACTCCTGAAATTTTCGTTTCCGAGTTTCAGAACCGAAGTCTTCAACTAAAGCTAAGTACCCCGTTGGGGAAACTTTTTCTTGCTCCTTACCAATGTCAGTAAAAGTTAATAATTGCATTACTTGTGGAAAGCAAATACCTCATCTGTCGTCGGTATATTTTCGCCTCAAAATATTTTGGCGCTCGGTTTAATTATCCAGAAATATTGTCAGTTAGCCATCCGACTACCGGGGTTACGAAAAAACGCAAGGATAAAGATAGGCTGCCGAGGTCCAAAACTGCATATGACGCTTCTCCTAAGCCAGTCGCCAGTTCGCCGGTACTCAGTGAGGCGCTTTCGCAGCCCCTTATACCTGCTACTTCTGATTCGCAGGCCTCTACTAAGACCCATTTGGAATCTGGTATGCCGCGAGGTGATTCAACTATGGAACCTGCGGATGTCTTTACCTTGCATGGGTCCGGAGCTGCTGTGCAGGCACCGGCTTCTGAGGGTGTATTCAAGCCTACGGACTTGCATATTAAACCGACGCCTCCTTCTTCTTTTAGGCCTAAATCTCGAACCATGCCTAATAAAAACGATGCCCAGGCTGCATGCTCAGGCCTCTATGCCTAAAAAACAAATAAGAATGGCTGAAGATCTTATAACTCGAAATCAGGGGAAGCCAGCCTCCCCCTTCTAAGAGACCTAGGACTAAAGTTGTTTATGAATCTTCTGACCAGGATTCTGATTTTTCTGATTCTTCTGATGATCTGGATTTGCCCTTATCTACTTAAGAGGATTCTGATGCAGAGGACTCTGTTCCCTCTGCTTCCCCTCCAAAGGATTTTTCTTTTGGTGAAACCTTACATACTCTAAGGGAGTGTTTCCACTGGGAAAGCCAGGATTTTTCTGATTCAAAAAAGAGGCTTGGGGATTTCTTACTCCTTGCCTCATCATAGGCCTTCAGCTATTCCTCCTGTACTAGACATTGTTGATGATGCTTTTTTGGAATCTAGTTTGGCCCCTGATTCCTTGCCTCCTGCTCCCAGAAAACCTGACGGATATTACAGGGTTCCTGATTCACACAAGTTCCTTTTCAAAAATCCTATTGCGGATCCAGAGATTATTTCACAGGGACCCAAGGGCATTAAGGCTTCTACTGCTAAAAATCCTACCCCTCCAGGGCGCTGGCTGGATAGATGGGGTAAGAAGGTTTACACTTCTGCAACCTTGGCCATTAGGGCTTTAAACTGCCATTTTCGTATGTTAAAGTATCAACATCATGTTATTGGATTCCTTAAACAGAAAATGATGTTGATTCCTGACTGTATGGAAAATAAAGAATTACAGGATTTAATGCATTCTGCTAAACAGGTTGGAAAACATACTTTGCAATGTGGATTTGTTTCTTTAGAGGCCTCTTGCAGGGCTGCTATTACTGGTCCTGTGCTCAGAAGGCATGCTTGGCTTAAGGAGCAATCTTTACCTGATTATGTTAAAGCTAAATTGTTGGATGCTCCCTTAAATCAGGACCGCCTGTTTTGCAACAAGGCTGATGAAGTTCTTAAAAAGATGGAAGATAAAGCTAAAATCTATGCAAACTGTTAAAGATTTCTTACTAGTTCAGCCTCTAGATTTAGTAGGCACTGGCTCTCTAAGAATTGGTCCTTTCCAGCCTCTTAAGGTCTTCTCAAGCCAAACCCAGACATAGCAGAAACCCCATGTTTCAGTCCCAGGAAACACACAAGACTAAGCAGTGGGGAGTTTCCGCACCCAAATCAGGGAGTAGTAAGACTCCCCCCTATGGAAAACAGTTTCAGTGACTTGCTTCTAAAACTTTCAAGCACTTCCCAACTGAATACTCCTTTAGGTGGAAAGATTGGTCTGCAGGCCAAAAACTGGGAACTCATTACCCAGGACAATTAGGTTTTAAATATAGTGCCCCAATGATACAGATTTCACTTCCACACCTTACCAACACCAAGCAGGTGGCCAGATCTACCCCCAAATCAGTGGACAGAGGCCCAAAAACAAGTACTCTCTCTCTTAAGCATGGGGGCTATTCAGTTGGTACCAGAAGGAGAAAAGGGACAAGGGTTCTATTCAAGACTTTTCCTGGTACCCAGAAAAGGCAATACTATCCTGGACTTTTTGTACTCTAAATACCTTTCTGGTGATTCCAAAATTCAAGATGCTGACTCTTCAGCTGCTTCTTATGCTAGGCAAAGATGCATGGTTGGCAACACTAGACTTAAAAGAAGCATACCTGCACATCCCTATCTGGGAGTCTTGCAGAAAATACCTACGCTTCAGTGCAGGCTACATGCACTATCAGTTCTCTGCACTGCCCTTTGGCTTATCTACTGCGCCTATGGTATTCACAAAGTGCAGGCAAAGAAATATTCAAATATACCCATATCTGGACAATTGTCTAATTCAGGCAGAAAGAAAGCCAGGACATACTTTTGAATCATTTGGCCTTTGTTCAGAGGGTACTGACTTGTCTGGGGTACACCATAAACTAAAAGAAATCACAACTGGTACCCTGTCAACAAATTATATTCCTGGGTGCAAGCTTGAATACAACTTTCCAGATGGCTTTTCTCACGCCAGAGAAACGGATTCATTTGACAACTTACTTCAAACAAGTGGCCACCAAAACCCAGTTATCTGCAAGGCAAATTCTGCAAGCCTTGGGGTTCATGGCCTCCTGCATTCTTCTAATTCCATATGCAAGGCTGCATATGAGGAAACTGCAATGGTATCTCAAAAGCCTATGGTGTCAACATTCTCAGGATCTAGAAGCAACGATTCCCATCATACCTTGCCTACGGCTAGAGTTCCTTTGGTGGGCAGAGGCCTGCCACCAAAACAGGGGACAACCATTCACAATACCCCCTGGCACCCAAACCTTAACAGACGCATCAGACTATGCATGGGAGGGCCCACCTGGCAGGTAAGTGCATTCAGGGCAAATGGAACCAAAGTCAAATGCACCTGCATGTCAATCAAAAAGAAATGTGCTCTGACAGCCTTCACGGACCACATTCTTCCAGGACAATTAATGATGAAGACAGACAACACCACTGTTATGTGGTACATAAACAAGCAGGGGGGTACACATTCTTACCCCCTCTGCAGACTAGCCATGGCATTGTGGAACACAGCCCTGAGCTATCAAGTACATTTACAAGCTCAATTCCTGCCAGGAAAGCTAAATACACTGGCAGATGAACTAAGCAGAAACCTCATGGACCCACACGAGTTGAAACTGGAACCAAGGATTTTCAAAATGCTGACAAGCAAATGGGGGGAGCCCAGATGTAGACCTGTTTGCCTCCCCCAAAAACTATCAGTTGGACAAATTCTGCACAAGGACTCCCCACAAACCAGCTTGGAAAGTGGATGCTCTGTCCTTCAACTATGCCTTTTCTCCTCTGCCTCTGCTCTACAAAGTACTACTAAAGATCAAACAAGACAAACCAAGGATGATTTTGATTGCACCAGACTGGCCATGACAACACTGGTACCCCCTCTTGCACTGTGTGTCACTGTGAGGCCCATGGCACCTGCTTCAGACTCCTACTCTATTGTCTCAGCAGGAGAACCAAATTCTGCATCTTCAACTTCAAACACTGAATCTAGAAGCCTGGCTAATTACATAATTTCTCCTTTACCATCCCTCAGTAAACCAGTGATGGATATTATTTTAGAGGCAAGGAGGCCTAGTACCAGAAAGTCTTACGCTGAAAAATGGAAAAGATGCTATGCCTGGAACCAATCTCAAGGGATGAGCACAACAGTGCCCAATTTGTCAGATTTTACAATACTTAACTGAGATGCTTCATAAGGGCCTGTCTTTCGCCATCAAAAATTCACGCCTCAGCCATCTCAGCTCATTATAACACAGAACCACCCCTCTTCTCTCATCCACTGCGTAAGCAGTTCCTCAGAGGGGCCAAAAATCTACGACCACCCAGGAGAGCTCCAACTCCAGCCTGGGACCTCAACTTTGTGTTGGAAAAGCTCACCCTTCCTCCTTTCGAGCCAGCTACCACTGCAGACTTAAAATTCCTTTCTTGGAAAACAGCTTTCCTTTTAGCAATCACTTCAGCAAGAATGGTATCTGAATTACAGGCCCTCATGGCAGTGGAGCCTTTCATCATCTTTCATGCGGACAGGGTGTCCCTCAGGGCCAATCCCTCCTTCATGCCCAAGGTGGTATCCGGTGTGGCCCTTAATTAGTCCATACATTTGCCAACCTTCTTTCCTAATCCACAGAACAAAGGGGAACAGATTCTGCACTCCTTAGACATGCACAGACATCTGCTTGAAGCACGTAAATTTAAATGAATTTTAGACGCATCTGTTGTATTTTTGTATGCATATTCTTCAGAAGAATTTTCAATATATATTTTTTGCATATTTTTTATTATTATTTTTTCTATAATAATTATTGTCTCTCGTTTCATTTTGTATTTGTGTAATCTAATGTAAAATAATTCATGCATTAACAAGTTTTTAAGCAGCTAACATAATATGTTATAATAGAGTGGTCTGAAAGTAAAGTTCTTGACCTTTATTGAAGCTGTTTTTGAATTTTATTAACTTGGATTTAAAATCTCAAGACACATGTTGAATTTCAGAATGAAAGTTTACTCATTTTGATGTAATTGGTTGGTTGCAGTGTCCGATTTTGAATGAGGCTGCCTATAGAAAAACATTAAACTAGTTCCACTTTAAATTGTCAAGATATATGCCAAATTTTACAATGATGATTTAATTGATTGATTGATTGATTGATGATCTAGATCACTATTGATTTTGAATGTATAAAAAGCCAGTATTTCAACAATGTAGATAGATCTGAAGAAGCGTGCCTTGGGAGTACACGAAAGCGCTCATCTGTTTTAATAAACTTGGTTTGTATTTTACTTTATCGTGGTGGTCCGTCTCCGGTTTTATATATCAACATGCACAGACAACTTAGATTCTACTTGGACGGAACTAAACCCAAAGGAAATCTGATCAACTGCTGGTGGCATTGGCTGCAGGGGCAGAGGGGAAGGCTATTTCGAAGCAAACCTTTTCCAAACGGATAGGCCATTGCATTCATTTTTGCTACAAACACCATGGAAAACCTATCCCACAGGGGATCAGACCCCACTCTACCAGGGTTGCATCTAACTCTGCAGCCTTTCTCAGAGGCGTCCCTACCAGGGACATCCTACAAGCTGCTACCTGAAGTTCTGTACATACATTCACCAAGCATTACCATCTGCCAAGGTTCTCTAAATCCAGAGCTGGCTTTACCACTGCAGTCTTGCAGGGCTTTTTAGCTGGTCCTATTTCTATTTAAATTCCTCCTCCCATCCTTAGCTTTGGGAATCTACCCAAAAGTGATGACTACAACAGTGAAACATGAAGAACATAGTACAGTTGTGTACACGTACCATAAATGTAGATGTTTGAGTGTATTCACTGTTGCAGTCCTGGTTACCCTCCCTCCAGCCCCCTTCTTTTTCTTTTTTGGATATACCTCTACTTTTCTTTACTATCTTCAAAAGCTTTTTGGTGTATTTGCTTTTTTTGTTGGAGGTATAACCTTGTATATTTATAGATTTAATTGCTTCCTATTAAGGGGGCACCTGACATCTGGGGCAAGAAAACTGATGTAATGGCGTTGGCTGCATGTTTTATACTCCTGACGTCATGGAAGAAGGGACAGCAACCGACGCAGGACCCAAGACTTTGTTAATCAGGCCGACTGAGGGCTACTGCAAGCAGATAACCCAAAAGTGATGACTGCAACAGTAAATAAACTCAAACATCTACATTTATGGTAAGTGTACACAACTGTACTTTCCTCCACCACCACCATCTTCACAGATACCCTTGGCTACCAGCACACCTCGGAGGTCCAGGGAGGGGCAAGGTTACCTAGATTAGAACCAGACCCAGAATCACAGAATGGACCACAGTAGTCAGTTATGATGGAGGAACACCTGAACCAGAACCAACGCCAGACAACATGGCTGCCAAGAGCAACATCTGGAGCACCGAGAACCACACCACCAAGAGGGACATTGCCATAAGTACAGACATCATCCACAACACCAACAGCAGGACCAGTACCATTACCAGTACCAATGTCAGAGCTCTAGAGGAGGACAATACTATCAGAGTCACCAGAAAGACTACCATTACAATCCCACGAGACCCCAAAGGGCACAGGAGGAATTTCAGTGATTCCCAACCCCAACCAAAGCCCCACCAGAAGACTGGAGAACCAAGCAATGGACAGGAGTAAGGGAAATGAAATACTTGGGGGAGCCCAACTACACCACAGGATCCAGAACCAGATGGAGAAACCAACCACGGTGCCCTTTTGTGTGGAATCACTTAAAAAAAAAAAAAAAAAGAGCTTACCGGCATTGAGATTAGTGCGCTTTCAAAAGGATCAACTTTTGTTCCCCACTGCAGGTCTGACTTAGCACAGGCACTTCTTGATTTAAAATCCAATGTCAGAAAATTGAATCTGAAACTTCTGTAGCATGGCAAATCCGAGAGCACTGAGAAGAAAAAACTATTGAAACAATAAAAAGACCCAGTAATTACTGCCCTCCCTTACAGTAAACTTTAGCAGCCTTTGAGATCAAATGTGAAAAGGACATCAGGAAAGTACTGCAAAAACCAGCACAGCGAAAAGTCTACAACCTTAAAGGTAAGTAAAAAGCATTGTTAGAGCTAGGCAGAGACAAGGGGGGAGGTGGTGGTATTCTTACTAACACCCACTCCACAAAGGGGGAGCCACCACGGACCCCGGGAACTACCGCCACATTAGCCTAATGAGCCTGGTCTGCAAGGCCATGTATCATCATGAAACTTATAAACAAAGACATTGGTAATCTCCAAACTCTGGACCCCACCCAATTTGGGTTTGTAAAAGGCAGGTCATGTCTCCTAAACCTGATAGACTGCTTTGAAGCAGTCACCAAAATCCGAGGGTAAGGTGGTTCACACAGCCTATCTAGATCTTGCCAAGGCTTTTGACACCATCCCTTACTCTGGAATTATAGATAAACTCACTAAACTAGGTATAAATCCCTATGTCACAAGATGGGTTGCCAGTTGGATCACTGACAGAACCCACACTGTGAAAGTAGCAGACTCCAAATCCGACTTCATACCATTGACAAGTGGAGTACCACAGGGTTCAGTCCTGGGTCCTCTCTGGTTTGTTATCTACTTTTCTGAAGTACAGGCTAACAGAGAAGGTCTTTAGCTAATGAAGTTCACAGATGACTGCAAACTAGGAGCCATAATCGAAACTCCTAACGTTGTGGACATCCTACAAAAGGGCCTAACTGAGACAGATGCCTGATGTCAAAGCCATGGCCTCAAGCTCAATGCCAAAAATTGCATTGTCATCCCCTTTGGTAAAAAGTCTGTACCCATGAGCTACCACATAGGTGGTAGTCGTCTTACACCGAAAGTGTGATGAGACCTTGGGACACAGGTGGATAGTAGTCTCATCTTTGATAATCACATTGCCACAGTAGTCAGGAAATCCTTCTATGTGGCACACCTCATCACAAAAGGTTTCTCATCCAGGAAAAAAGAGGTCATTGTTCCCCTCTACTTGTCACTCATTAGACCCATTATAGAGTACAACCCCCTTTTTGTTGTGTACCGCACAAGACATCTACAACAACTGGAAAGGTTGCAGAAATGCCTCACAAAGAGGATTACCAGCCTCAAACAGATGCCCTATGCAGACAGTCTCAAAAAACTCCAGCTTTACTCCGTCACATATCGCCTACTCAGAGGCGATCTCTGCCTAACATACAAAGCTATGTCAAACCCAGAGCTGTTGGACATGCTCCAACTAAAGAAATCCCAATCCCTCCAAGCTACACGCTCCAGGGACCTAAACCTTGTCACCACATTAAACAGAATATGCTGGAGGGATAGATTCATGTCCCGGAGGCTTCCCTTACTCTGTAACAAACTACCTGTCTATATCAAACAAAGGTCTTCATTAGCACTCTTCAAGAAAAATCTTGATGATTGGATGGGAAATAGGAAATTCACCCCAGGGATCACCTCTGTGGCTCTGCTCGACAGGGGCACAGGAAAATAATTTTCTTGGGTGGCGAAAGCCAGGGTACCTTTTTGGCTAGGCTTATATAGGCCCTAGGGCCAATAGCCTAGTACCTACCTATGAACCTATAACCAGAGTCTAGAAGAAATGTTGAGTGACACTGACTATTATGAATGTTTAACTTTAGAAGAGATTAAGGCATCATACAACAACTGATACACAGCCTTGACTGGCATGGTATGATGATGGTTTGTTAAAAGATGACTTGTTTTGATTATTTACAAACATTGCCCTCCGCTTGACTAAATTCTTTGGAATCCCTATGCCACATAAAAAGAGAGAAAACCCTTCTTACAGGTCAGTGATTGCAAGTGGAGAATCCCTGACTGAAGCTGCTGGCCATCTTCATGGATTTTTTGTTATAACCTCTCTGTAAGAACATTATTTCACACACAAAGGATTCTAATAATTTTTTAAGTAAAATAAAAAAACATTACAATTGATGCTAATAGCATGTTATTAACAATAGATGTTGAATCATTACTGTACTTCCACATAATTATTGTATGGAAACAGTGATTGATTCTTACAGGAAAAACAATGACATATCAGCACAACATGAAGGAACAGGTAAACTTTTAGATACGGTGCTTAACTACAATTTTTTTTTCAAACAAAAGACTGGTATAGCCATGGTGGCAGCTATGCCCCTAGCCTAGTCAGTATAGTCCTAGGCAAGTGGGAGGAGGATTATGTTTTTAACAGAGAATACATGCAACATATCAGTGTACCTGCGCTTTATTGATGACATCTTTGAGTGGGAAGGAGACGGTGCTAAATTAGATTTTATCAAGTATCTGAATCAAACCACCAGCTTCTTGCATTTCACCTCTTCCCACAGCCTCACCTTGGCAGTCTTTTTAGATATGCAGATTACTAAAGACTTGCACCAAGGTAAAATGGACAAAGATCTTTACAGAAAACTTACCAGAGTAAACCTCCTGCAACATAATAGTCTCTCCATCCCGCCAGGACAAAATATAATGTTTAAGTCCCAGGGCTACAGGTTGGCCAGGATCACCACGAAAGTGGAACCCTTCCTTAAGAGCCTAAATGATCTTGAAAATGATCTTTTGGTGAGGGGGTACGAAAGCACTATGTTAAGAAGCATTCTGGAACGTATAATTGAACTAAAAGTGCAAATTCACCAGTGCTTAACAGTCCTTGTATGAGGGTTTTAAAAAAATCTGTAGGCAACAAATTTAAAGACAGTTGTATCTTGACTTTTACTGTTGACTGTCACAGCATCATTAATATTACAGAGAACTGGGCCATATTTACTGAAAATAATGTATCTAATGTACGTCCTTGGAGAAGCCTTTTCCTTTGTGTATAGGAAAGCCAAAAACATCTGGAGTTGGGATGAAGGTAGGCACAGACCATTGGATACATGCACCAGTAAATGTGGAGCCAACTGTGTTTTAGTCTGCACATACAGAAGGAGACGTGTTTTTCTACCACTATTTAAAGAAACTGATTAAAGTTAACGTAGGAGGTGACTGTAACTCAGTGCAGGTGGTTTACAGGGCAAGCTGCAATGACTGTGAAGCATTCTATGTGGGGAAAACACTCAACAGACATAAAAGAAAGATTTTTGGCCATCTTTCCAAAATTAGAGCTAAGGGCAAGAATAGTGCATTGGCTCGGCACCTGTGCTTCACAAAGGATACAGTGGCGTTAAATTTCAAGATGTGAAGTTGTTCAATCTCGCCGTTCATTCTTTACTGATGGGTTCGGAGCTGATCCATCAGCTCCGATATGGCCGTTTGGAAAGCTCAGGGTTTACCAGTAGCTCGGGACCAAGCCCCTTATCCCACGATGCACTGCTGAATTACCTCGGATCTAGTTTGCAGCAGCACGGATCTCAGTGGTTCCAGCTCGCTCAAGTCGATTTTCAACAAAAACATCGCAAGTTATCTAATAATTTTTTCTTATTCTTCTTAGATTAGTCTTAGAGTAGTTTCTGTAGTTTTCTATAAGATCCCTTACCCTTCGTGTGCCTTTTGAATAGCTTTGTTGTAGTGGCCTTGTGTTTGGCCTGGTTGTTTCCTTAGTTGTATAGATATATAGATATACATATTAGCAGTGTTGCCCCTTTTTTCTCTGGGGCCATTGTTTAGAGTGTGTGTTTGCATGTGTGTGTGCATGTGTGTGTGCGTGTGTGCGCGCGTGTGTGTGTGTGTGCGCGTGTGTGTGTTTTCTATTGTTGTTATAGCTTTTACCTGTTTTTCTAGGCTAGTTATCTTGAGCCTATGAGTGTTTTTTGTGGTACATAACGGACTGTGACTTTTAGTTTTTATTTAGGCTTGTGTGGCTTTGTTTGTAGTGTTAAGCCTAAAGCAATATTCTTGGATATGTCTGAGGACAAGGACAAACACCCAAAGTCTAAATTCAAGAAATGTCCAGACTGCGGGCAAAAGATGGCTGACTGATGGGCACACGTTCAGTGCATATATTGTTTAGGTGCTCTGCAGTCGAGATCCAAAACCGACGACAAAGCTTCTCCTAAGCCAGTCGCCGGTTTGCTGGTACTCAGTGAGGCACCTTCGCAGCCCCCGATACCCGCTACCTTCGAGTCGCAGGCCTCTACCGACACCCATGTGGAGTCCGGCATGCCACAGGATACTCAAGGTATTGGACCAATGGATGTATCTCCCTCGGATGGATCCGGAGCCGCTGAGCAGGCCACCAGCTTCTGAGGGTGTATTCAGACCTCAACGTTTGTACATCAAACCAACGACAGCTGCAAATCCAAAGACAAAAGCAACTTCTAAACCTAAAAACCGACGCACGAGCCATGTGCACAGGCCCCTATGCCTAAAAAACAGATGATCAAAATGGCTGAAGACCTTATTACCTTGATCAGGGGTGTACCCATCCTCCTCCAGATAAGAGGCCTAGGCAAGGCACTGATTATGAATCTTCAGATCAGGTTTCTATTTCTTGTGATTCCTCTTCTGATCAGGAATTATCTATACCTCCCTATGAGGATTCTGATGCTGAGGAGTCTATTCCATCTGCATCTCCTCCTGAGGATTATTCATTTGGAGAAACCTTGCATACTTTGAGAGAGCTTTTTCACTTTGAGAGTCAAGACTTCTCAGAATCAAAAGTGAGGCTCAGGGATTTCCTTCTTCTCCCTCAGCACCAGCCTTTGGCCATTCCCCCTGTTTTAGACATTGCGGATGATGTGTTTTCGGAGTCGAGCTTGACCCCTGACTCCTTACCTCCGGCTCCCAGTAAGCCTGACAGATGTTACAGAGTTCCCGACTTACATAAAGTTTTATTTAGAAACCCTGCTGCTGATCCTGAAACTATTTCACAGGGTCCAAAGGGAGTTAAGGCCTCAACAGCAAAAAAACGTACCCCCTCTGACAGAGATTCTAGGGCACTGGACAGATGGGGAAAAAGGTTTATAGATCTGCAACCTTGGCAATCAAGGCCTTAAATTGTCAATTTCATATGCTTAAGTACCAACAACATATTATGGGATTGCTGAAACAGAAAATTATGTTGATTTCAGAATGTGCAGAAAATAAAGAATTGCAGGAATTGTTGCATGCAGCTGAACAAGTTGGAAAGCATACTTTGCAATGTGGTTTTGATTCTTTAGAGGCCTCCTGCAGGGCCGCAGTTACTGGATCTGTAATTAGGAGGCATGCCTGGATAAAGGAACAAAATTTGCCTGATCATGTTAAAGCTAAATTGCTAGATGCACCTTTACAGCATGAATCTCTGTTTAGTATTAAGGCAGAAGAGGTTTTAAAGAGAATGGAAGACCAAGCTAAGTCTATGCAAACTGTTAAAGATTTCTTACAAGTGCAGCCACCAAGATTTAGTAGACACTGGCCTACAAAAAAATTGGTCCTTTCCTGTGTCAGACAGAGCTCAAAGAGGCAAATCCAGACGCCCTAAGGGTTCCAGGTACCAAGACTCATACAGGTCAAAGCAATGGGTCGCATCCACCTCCAAATCTGGAGGAGATAAAGCGCAAACGTACAGAAAGCAATCCCAATGACTTCCCTCTGCCTACACCAAGCACTTATCTTTTGGCAGCACCCATAGGGGGAAAATTTGCACTTTTTGCTCAAAATTGGCAGTTAATAACCCAGGACAAGTGGGTACTAAACATCGTATCACAGGGATACAAATTCCATTTCCACACTCTCCCAATGACAAATGGTTGGCCAGATCTGCCACAAAAATCAATGGGCAGAGGCACAGAAACAGGTTACGTCCCCTCATGGATATGGGGGCCATTCAGACAGTACCAGAACAGGAAAAAGGACAAGGTTTTTACTCGACTGTTCTTGGTACCCAGAAAGGACAAGGCCTGGTGGCCAATACTGGATTTATTGATTTTGAACACATACCTGGACATTCCAAAATTCAAAATGCTCACTTTGCAGCAGCTTCTGCCCATGCTGGGCAAGAATGCTTGGCTGGTGACTTTAGACCTAAAAGAGGCATACCTGCATGTCCCAATAAGACAGTCATGCAGAAGATACCTCAGATTCAAGGCTGGCTTAATGCATTACCAATTCTCTGCACTGCACTTTGGCTTATCTACTGCACCCAGGGTCTTTACAAAGTGCCTGGCACCAGTAATTGCATTTTGCAGACAAAGAAGTATACAAATATATCCTTACTTGGACGACTGCCTCATTCAGCAGAGAACAAGGACACTCTTCTACGACACCTGGCGTTTGTGAAAAGGCTTCTAACATGCCTAGGGTACACAATAAACAAAAAGAAATCACAACTGGTACCCTCTCAAAATATAACATTCCTGGGTGCAAGCTTGAATACAACTGCCCACATGGCTTACCTCACGCCAGACAAACAAAGGCAACTGACTACTTACTTCAAACTGATGGCAACAAAAACCCAGTCTTCTGCAAGACAAATTCTGCAGGCTCTGGGCTTCATGGCATCCTGCATCCTACTAATTCCATATGTAAGACTGCATATGAGGAAACTTCAATGGTACCTAAAAAGTTTATGGAGTCAACATTCAGAGAGTCTGGAAACAATGATTCCTCTCATTCTCTGCCTGCAACAGGAGTTTCTATGGTGGGCAAAGGCCTGTCAACAAAACATGGGATGGCCCTTCACTCTACCCCCTGCCAGCCAAACCTTAACAACAGACGCATCAGATTATGCCTGGGGGGGCCCACATGCCAGGAAGATGCATTCAGGGCATATGGGCACCAAATCAAATGCATCTACATATCAACCAGAAAGAGATGCTAGCTGTTCAAAATGCCCTAACAGCCTTCAAGGACTTCATCCAGGACAACTACTGATAAAGACTGACAACACCACAGTCATGTGGTGTATAAACAAGCAAGGGGGCACACACTCGTACCTCCTTTGCAGATTAACCATGACACTGTGGGACACAGCTTTGACCTACCACATACATCTTCAAGCTCAATTCCTGCCAGGAAAACAAAACGCACTGGCAGACGATTTAAGCAGAAACCTTATGGATCCTCATGAGTGGAAACTAAATACACAAGTCTTCAGCATGATAACAGAGAAATGGGGGAGCCCAGACATAGATCTATTTGCCTCTCCTCAAAATTATCACCTGAAAAGATTCTGCACAGGGATATATCACAGACAAGCATGGAAAGTGGACGCCCTGTCCTTCAGTTGGAAAAACCTGTCAGTTTACGCCTTTCCTCCTCTGCCTCTTCTACCCAAGGTCCTCCTAAAAGTCAGGCAAGAGAAGCCAAAGATGATATTAATTGCCCCGGACTGGCCCCGCCAATACTGGTGCCCAATCCTAAGGAACTTGTCTCAATACCCAGTGTGGACCTTGCCTCAAAAACCACAACTACTGTCCCAGCAAAACAATCAGATCCTGCACAATCAACTACAGACTCTGAACCTGGTAGCATGGCTAATCCTGTAATCGTACAAATGACACCTCTCAGTGAAGCTGTGATGGATGTCATTTTGGAAGCCAGAAGGCCTAGTACTAAAAAAATCTTATGCTGACAAATGGAAGAGATTCTGTGCTTGGAATCAAGCACAAGGAACTGATACAGCAGAACCACATATTCCTCAGATATTACAATACTTAACTGAGATGCCTGACAAAGGCCCATCTTTGTCATCCATCAAAATCCATGCCTCTGCCATTTCGGCTCATTACAATACAGAGCCACCAATCTTTTCTCATCCTTTACTAAAGCAGTATCTTAGAGGAGCCAAAAATTTAAGGCCTCCTAGAAGATCACCATTACCTGCATGGGACCTCAATTATGTGTTGGAAAAGCTCACCCTGCCTCCATTTGAACCAGCTGCTACCGCTGATATAAAGTTCTTATCATGGAAGACAGCTCTGCTACTAGCAATTACTTCAGCAAGAAGAGTTTCAGAGCTACAGGCCCTCATGGCTGTAGAGCCTTTTATCATATTTTACCCAGAGTGTCTGAGGACAAATCCTACCTTTATGCCTAAGGTTGTTTCCAGTGTGGCTCTTAACCAAACAATTAATCTGCCAACCTTTTATCCAAACCCACAGAACAAAGGGGAGAGAATTCTGCATTCCTTGGACATACACAGACAGCTAAGATTCTACTTGAGCAGGACTAAAGCTCTAAGAAAAACTGAGCAATTACTAGTGTCATATGCTGCAGGATCAGAAGGAAAGGCTATTTCAAAGCAGACAATTTCCAAGTGGATCAGCCACTGCATCCATGTCTGCTGCTTACACTGTGGTAAAACTGTGCCCAAGGAAGGGTATTAGGTCTCATTCCACCAGAGCTGCAGCTACTTCAGCAGCCTTTCTCAGAGGAGTACCAATCAAAGACATTCTAGAGGCTGCTACTTGGAGTTCTGTTCACACCTTTATAAAGCATTACCATTTGCCTCTCTACTCTAAGTCCAGGGCAAGCTTTGCCACTGCAGTGTTGCAGAGCCTTATAGCCGCACCTAATGCTGTTTAGCTCCAGCCTCCCAACCATAGCTTTGGGATTCTACCCAAATGTAATGACTGCAACAGTGAAACACGAAGAACATAGTACAGTTGTGTACACTTACCATAAATGTAGATGTTCAAGTGTATTCACTGTTGCAGTCCAGGTTACCCTCCCGCCATCCCCCTGTCGCTCTACAATTTATCTTTCCTTCTCTGTCTTCTACAACCTATGTGGTGTATTTGTGACTGCAACAGTGAATACACTCGAACATCTACATTTATGGTAAGAGTACACCACTGTACTTTTTGGAGCCTGCCCTCAGTTCTGGAGCCAGTATCTGAGAGACCTGCATCTCCACTCCTTCAAGTGGCACTGTCTGTGCACTGCTGTATGTCTTCTGTCAGCCTTTTGGATTTGGATATGGACCGTTTGGTGCAGAAGCACTTACGGACACCAGGCCTTGCTAAATCGTTGTCTGTTCTGACCCTAGCGTCGGAACCGAAGACCACCACCCTGGATTTGACTGTGCCTCCTCCAAGCCATATCGGACCTTCAGAACCGTAGGGGGCCGACCTGCTTATCGTGGAGCCTTTGGAGCCGAGCCCTGCTCTGGTGTCATCAGTTCCATCTACTGTGACTTCCTCGGTGCCAACCATGGACTCTAGGGGCCGACATTCTCCTGTCTGGTCCGGGGAGGATAGTCACACCGACTTGGTGCAGACTCTTCCTCTCGGGGCCTCTGCTCGGAGCCCGTGGCCTCGGTGCGGGAGTGGCTGGAGGTTCCTTCGAGTCTGTCGACTCCTTCTCATTGGAGCCGTGATGCCTTTGAAGCCATGAGGAGAGCCTTGTCCCCAAAGACATCCTCAACACCAGGTCTGTCCTCTTCTTCCCCCAAAGCGCCTGTGTCAGCTTCTGCATCCATCGTCCAGGCCAAGCGTAGAGACCTTGAGCCTCAGGTAGCCCCACAGGGTGCCCTATGCTCTTACGAGTCCTCCCCAGAGGCTCCCACTGAGGAGGTCCCCAGGAAGAGATTGTGCAAGAGGAGACGCTTGGGACTCCCCACAAGAGTCTTTGACATCTGACACTGACTTGGATGAGTCAGAAGGGTCCCCACGATCCCCCTCTGAGGATATCTCCTTTGCGGAGATGCTAGAGATCCTTAGGCAAAGGGGTGATTGGCAGTCCAAAAGCCCCTACTGAGGACGAGTCAGTTCTGAAGGCTTTTGGGTCTCAACCTTCCACCTCTTGGGTGTCTCTGCCCTTCAATGAGCTCATGCAGCTGGTCTCTCAGAGGGCGTGAGTGTCACCGGAGTCCATGGAACCTGTCCCTCAGAGGCCTAACAAGTTCATTTCTGTCCTCGTAGATAAATCTTTTTTGTCCAAGGGGAGTCCCTGTTGATGCCATGGTGGTGGCTGCGGCCACTCAAAAGGAAATGTCTGAGACTTCCTCGTCTGATCCATCCTCCTAACAGAGAGTCCAGGCTCATAGATCGATATGGGAAACGCATGTTTAGTTCAGCGACTTTTACACTCCGATCCCTGAACGGTTTGACCCATTTCACCAGACTGCAAGGAGTTGTCCTTAAGGAGTTGCGAGATGCTCTTCAGGGTACTGTAGCTGAAGGGGCTTCCGACAAATTTGCCACCCAGCTTGCTACCCATAATTCCATTGTGAACTCGTCCATGCTTCTCATATATGCAGCCGATGGGACTAGTATGGCAGCAGGTACAGGAATTGCTTTAAGAAGACATTCCTGGATGCGCTTGTGTTCCTTCGCGGAGCCCTTTAAGTTTTCATTTATCATCACCCCTTTTGATGGCTCATCTCTCTTTGGGCCTAAAGTGAAGGAAACTCTGACCAGGTGTGAATAGGAGGGAAAAGCTCTGTCTGCCGTCTGAGTCAGTTTTTCCACCCCCTACTCGGCCTTACCCCAAAGGCCAAAGGGGAGGAAAAATGTGTTTCCGAAAAGCCCAAGGAGCCTTTCAGGACACACGTGGTGAACCCCCCTCTAGGGGCAGAGGAGGGGTAATAATGGAAGACGCCGCGCTCGCGGCAGAGGGGGTCCGCAACACCAGGGTGATAGAGATCACTTCTCTGGTCAACCCTATCAGCGCTCCTGAAAGGAGGCCCGACTGTCCTGCTCTGGAGGCAGTCGGGGTTGCTTATCTTTGTACCCAGACGCCTAGCAAGATATAACAAACTATAGCTGGGTACAAAGTATTATTTCCAGAGGGTATTTCATACCATTCACCACTCCACCCACACCCTCAAGGAGAATCCCGGACGTTCCACCAAATTACAGGGAACAAGCAACTATAGAGGTCCACAAGTTGCTAGAAAATAGTCACCCAGCCATTCCCAACAGGCCAAACAGGATCCGGAACTTTCTCAAGATTCTTTTTGGTTCCAAAGAAAACGGGACTGGAGATCTATTTTGGACCTCAGTAGACTCTACCAATTTGTGAAGAAAGAAGTTCCGGATGGTCACGCTACAGTCTATACTTCCCTTTTTAGGGACAGACAGTTGGATGTGCTCGATAAATCTCAAGGATATGTACTACCACACAAAAATGGCCAGGCCATCCAGAGATCGTCTGCATTTCCATTTCGAGCCCTGCCCTTTGGTCTCACTGCACCCCCCCCCCCCAAGAGTGTTCACCCAATGCATGGCAGTGGTCACGGCTCACCTGAGGCATCTAGGATTCCAGGTGTTTCCGTACCTAGACGATTGGCTCCTTACCTCCACCACCAGACATCAACTGATTCAGGCAAGGGAATACACTCTGACACACTGCAATCACTTGGGCATTACAGTCAACTCGGAAAAGTCTGCCTTGTCGCCATCGCAGCATATCATCTGTATAGGGGCAGAGTTAGACACTTCAACCACCACTCTACGACTACCAATCGAGAGAGTCTTTCTTCTTCGCCAGCATGTCAGCTCATTGGTATCGAAGGACAAAGCACCAGCCGCAGAAGTTTTAAAAGTATTGGGTTTGATGGCAGCAGCGATCTTGGCCATACCATTAACAAGGATGCATATGCGGATTCTTCACTGGCTGCTATTCACTCAATGGTCTTATCAGGAACTTCCAGTGAATCACATGATTTTAATTGCGAGCTCTTGCAAGAGACATCTCCAGTGGTGGTTGACGTCTTTTCATGTAACCATAGGACGCCCCTTTGTACTACCCCCTCCAGTAGCCACAGTGACCAGGGACGGCTTCCCTGATAGGGCTGGGGGAGTATTTTCAGGGAAAGACTGCCCAAGGCACATGGACGGATCAAGAGTCACGTCTGCATATCAATGTTTTGGAGATGAGAGTAGTACTTCTGGCGCTGCAGTACTTCCAGGACTCTCTTCCTCTAGGAAGAATTGCAATTCAGACAGATATGTCAGTGGTCTGGTACATGAACAGGCAAGGCGGGACCAAGTCTTACCCCCTTTGCCGAGAAGCCCTCAGAGTTTGGCAGTGGGCTGTCTCCTCCCAGTGCTTTCTGTTGGCAACCTTGTCGGCAATCTTGTTGCCGCACGAGTGGTCTCTCAAACAAGAGATTGCGGACAGGATTTTCCGCAAATGGGGCCAGCCTTGCTGCGATCTTTTTGCCAGTCACATCAACACGAAATGCAGAAGCTACTTTGTCCTGATTGCCCCTCCAGGAGAACTCCCGGGAGATGCACTCGTACACAATTGGCCCCTGGCTCTCCATTTTGCATTCCCTCCAATCCCGCTAATACCCAGACTTCTTCAGATAGCAAAGTCGCTGGGAAGGACCATCACTCTTATAGTCCCTCATTGGCCTTGCAGATTTGGTTCCCATTTCTTCATCATCATCTTTTGGAGGATCTATGGATGCTGGACCCAGTTCTGGACCTTCTGACACATCTGTCGGGGGACCTCCATCCTTCCTTGCAGTCACTGAAGCTAACAGCTTGGCTGCTCCAGTTCCCTTCCCTGCTATATTTAACTTTCATCTCGGTGTTGACGGGCTAAACTTAATGTCTTACAAATTGTTCAAGGCCTTTCTCAAAGGCACCTTTCACATGAGGCCTCCAGTGAAAACTCCTTATTCTCCTTGGAATCTATACTTTATGCTTTCTCATATAATTCTTCCCCTGTTTGAACCAGCATCATCTTGTGATCTCAAATTTTTATCATGGAAAACTTGGTGGCTATTACTTCTGCCCACAGAGTGTCAGAACTTCAGGCGTTATCTATCAGCCCTCCTTATTTGATATTTCATGCTGATAAGAGTATCTCTTAGGACAAACCCCTCCTTTTTGCCCAAAGTTTGTTCGGAATCTAATATCAACCAAGTAATTGAGTTGCCAGTCTTCTTACCTAACCATTCCAATAAACTAGAGTATATGCTGCACAAACTTGACATTCACAGACAGCTCAGATATTATTTGGACAGAGCAAAAGATGTTAGAAAATCAGACCAGCTGTTTGTGTCTTTCTCTGAAGCCAGAAAGGGTAGACCAGTGGCTAAAACAACACTTTCTAAATGGCTGATTGTATCACTTTTGTTTATTCAGCTACTAATATGCCTTTACTACACAAGATTAAAGCTCACTCTACCAGAGCAGTTTCTACATCTTCTGCATTCCAAGCCATATTCCCCCTCGATAACATTTGTGCTGCAGCCACTTGGTCTAAACCCTCATACCTTTATCACTCATTACAAAGTTGATAAGGCCTCCAGGGACAGGACTTCCTTTGGGTCTGCGGTCCTGAAGAATGTACTCACATGAGCCACCTGAGATTGAGGGTGCTAGGGATGCTACCCATCAGTAAAGAATGAACGGCAAGATTAAACAACTTCACATTAAGAAGTTATGTACTCACCATAACGTTCCATGTGAGTTGTTCCATCTCGCCCTTCATTCTTGTGTCCCTCCCATCATCCTCCACCTGGCTGATAGTTGGCCTAGAGGCTGGTCTCATCCTGGTTGCTCAATTCTTCCTCTCTATGGGAGGGTAGTTCTCTTATATGGATATAGTACACGCAGCAAACCAGATCTGAGGTAATTCCATCAGTGCATCATGGGATAAGGGGCTTGGTCTCAAGCTACTGGTAAACCCTGAGCTTTGCAACCGGCCGTATCGGAGCCGATGGATCGGCTCAGAACCCATCAGTAAAGAATGAAGACGAGATGGAACAACTCACATGGAACAGTATGGCGAGTACATAACTTCTTATTATTGATCGTGTGAACCTTTTGGAACTGGAAGGAGTCATCCCTAATCTTTTTAAAAAAGTGAACTATTGTGGCAGCTGAAACTGAACTCTTAGAAAACCAGGGCTTAATTATTATTGCTCCATAAAAAGCATACTAGAACTCTGAAAACTGTCCTACTGTTTAAAAGTCTATCAAATCTGATATGGGACTTATCGATGACATCACAAGCTAATATTGTTATAAAAATTTATCAAACATTATAAATATTTTACAATGAAAATAACTGACATTGGTGCTGTTTTCAAAGTGCTTTCTTAGATGTCATAGTTGAACAGATCCCCAGGGCTTTAATGCTTTGTCTTTAACATTTTTCACTGTGTTTTTACCTTCGCAATCATAGCTATGGTTGTCAACCTACTTAAGTGTTCACTTATAGAGTTATACCCACGTTCATTAATATTATATGTTTTTTAGACACAGTCCTGATGAAGTATTTATTTGGTACAGAAGCGGTCTTTGTTAAAGGTGTTTCGGTTTATAAGTTACTAGTATTTATTCTGATAGATGTCTAGTGGTAGATCTTTTTGTTGGTCATTCTTTTAGTGAGTTGGTTTCTTAATAAAGTTTGTATTAGTAGGTTAGCCTTAATTAGCTGTTCTTGCATAATTTATTTTAATTTGTCTGTAGCTTTTTAGTTTCAGTTCTAAGGTAGCACAGTCTCAGTTTACACTATGGGGTTAAGGGGGAGGGAGACTTGGAATGAGTTTAATGCTTTTATTGCTGTTAACAGCGGTGGTGCAGGTGGCCACGGTGGTGCAGCGGTTAGTGTTGTTGCCTCACAGCAAGAGGTTCTCCAGTTTGATCCTCAGCTGGGGTGCCTTCTGTGCGGAGTCTGCATGTTCTCCCAGTGGTTGCGTGGGTTTCCTCCCACATCCCAAAGACATGCTATAGGTGGATTGGACACTCTAAATTGGCCCTAGGAGTGAGTGTGTGCCTTCCGTGGAAGGTTGGGCGCCGGGCTGGCAAATCGACACCGTAAAATCCCACTGCCAATCATAAGTGGACAAGTGTTCCGCTGTGGCGACCCCTAACCGGTAAAAGCCGAAAGAAGAAGAAGATTGATGTTAACAGAACCACCCTCTATAACCACTCCCTTGCTCCAAATAACCTGATCATATGTGTGTGTGTGTGTGTGTGTGTGTGTGTGTGTGTGTGTGTGTGTATATATATATATATATATATATAATGTATGTATGTATATATATATATATATATATGTGTGTGTGTGTGTATGTATAATATATAAAATGAATATCTTCAGTGCTTTTTATTATACTTAACTAGGATCGCTTTTGTGTTTCAGTAAATAATATTCCATTTTTAACTCATCTGTGGACTACCTATTTTATTATTTTGTAGTACGTATTTTAAAGTTCGATTTTTATTAGTGAACTAGGTGCATAACCGATTTCAAGGAGTGAGAACTTCAAACCCTCCACACTGTGAAGTTTCTGGTTGGTTTGAGTAGAGTTTTTGGAAGCTCCTGGGTATTTGAAGCAACTTACTGTTTTGCTGTAATTTACAGTGATGCATAAGTTTAGTGAGCCCATGACTGAAAGTTGCCAAATGTTTGCTGCTTGCATGTTCATTATTGAAATGTCAGGTCTACTGCATATTGTTATCAGCAGAGTGAAAAGCAGTGGTCTTGTAATGGATCCAGAAGTGTCTCTGCTGTAATTTTGTTCCCCATTTTATTGTGTATAGTTTGTGTGTTAGTGGAACCATGACAAGTTCTTGCTTCATCTGCGGCATCTGTTGTTCATAACACTTTTAAAAGCCTTTGACACATCCAGGTGTAAAGTTGGAAGGAATGAATAGTCCTTGGTTTATTTATTTTGCACCATTTCTTATTGTGTGTTGCCAAAGCTCTGGTGGGTGTTTAGAATGGTGTAAACATTTGAATATACTCTTCCGTTTGTTTACTTTTTTACGAATATCTTACTAAGTGTATAGATTATAATTCTCAGTCAGTACTAGCACCTAGGCTTATTTATTTGTTCTGCTTTTGTTTAGGGGAACCACATTTGCAGATTTCCAAAGCTGTGGTGTAACTTTTTTAGGTATTCTTTCCCTTGCTGAGCCAGGTGGTCAGAGTATTATATGCTGTTCTTTGAAAATGTTTTAAATTAAGGTCGTCTGGTCATGGGAGAAGCACTAGGTTTGATTAGCATTTTTTAAAACATAATTAAGCTTGTTTGTAGGACTGCTCTTTAATTTGTATTCCAGCTAGTGACACATGTCCTTGAATGTATCTGCAGCAGCTTTGCAAGCGGAGAGGACATATGCATTGCTGGTAGATTTGTCTGGAGTGTTGAACAGTTGAACCCCTTGAACCTTTTAGGTGACCACAGTGGTATGGAGCACTATGTGAATGAAATAATTATTTTGGCAGTCTGCATTTTTTGTGATGCAGACATTTCTTGAGATGTGATAGGTGTTAGTCTTCCCATGTTATGAGGCTATCCTTTATTGTGTTATGATACACATAAGGATATTCCCTGGTTCAAATTTTGAGTGTTCTGGAAAGCAGTAGCTGGCCCATTTGTTAGCTGTTTCTGGCTCAGTTAATATTGCCATGGTTTGTAACCAGAAGGCATAATTCATCAGTATATTTGCAGTTTCAGCGTCAATGTGTATCTGACTAGGTGATCAGTCCATGCTTTAAATTTTACTGCGTATTGATGCCTAATATACTGAGGTGGATGAGTTTGTCATTTGGCAGATGCCAGATTGTATCATTGTGTGAAACAAGTAGTGCCTGAGTAAGCTCTTCAAGATGGATACTACCATGGATTGTCGGTAGAGTGTTTCGGCTTGGTCTAAAAATAAAATGCCATTGTTACCTTAAGTACAACTCAAATTTATTAATTGTGTTACTGAGATGTGGTTTCAGTGACGTGACATCAGCTGTCTTAACTAAGCTGCAGTTTAATGCTTTGATTCAAATCTAATAGCTTTGCACTTACATTTTGATTAACCCAATCATTACATTTCTTCCTTGTTGAAGAAATACTGGAAAATGCAAGTGTTTGTCACACTAGACTTGCTTACAAAATGTAACTTGTATAGATGCATGGTCCAACACTTACCTGGTTTGTTTTCTTTGATGTTCATCGTGTTTCACTATTGCAGTCATTACACCTGGGTTATCCTGCTGGCAGGCTACCCGCAGTCGGCCTGAATTCCAAAGTCTTCGTCCGGTGTCGGTTGCTGTCACTTCTTCCCTGACGTCAGTGCGCCAGGGGTATAAAAGATGCAGCCGACACCATTTTATTCAGTCTTTCTTGCCGCGCGGTGCCCGAAGCAAAAGTTTGCAAGTGCCGGTCGGCCGACTCCTGAGATATTCGAAATTGAATTTCAGATCCAAAGTCTTCTATAAAGCTAAGTACCCTGTTGGGGAAACTTTTTTCTTGCTTCAGACCGATGTCAGAAAAAGTTAACAATTGTATTTCTTGTGGGAAGCAAATACCTCATAAGGATTTTCACTCTTACTGTATTCCTTGCCTAGGCCCTGACCACGACGTTGCTAGTTGTCGGTTTTGTGCTACATTTAACCAACCCACTATTAAGCGTCGGTAAGATTTTGCTTTTCATTACTTTGGCCGAAGGTTTAACTACATAATGCCGTCGGAACAGCCGACGACCGGAGTTCATAAAAAGCCCAAGGAAAAAGAAAAGGACAGGCATCCGAGGTCCAAAACCAACGACGAAGCCTCTTCTAGGCCAGTCGCCGGTTCTCATTGAGGTGCTTTCGCAGCCCCTGACACCCGCTACCTCAGAGCCACAGGCCGCCTCCGACTCCCACGTGGCGACAGCTAGGCCTCTGGATACTCAAGGTATTGGGCCTTTGGAAACTAATCCCTCAGATGGGTCCGGAGCCGCTGAGCAGGCATCGGCTTCTGAGGGTGTTTTTAGACTTGCACTTTATATCAAGCCATCTTCAGCATCAAAGACAAAGACTAAAACAGTTTTAAAGACAAAGAAACAAGTACAGCACTCTCCTGGACAGACTTCCATGCCTAAGAAACGGATGCTCAAAATGGCAGAAGACCTAATTACTTTGATCAGGGGTTCCCATCCCTAGCACTTTTTTCACAAAATTGTCACATGATTACCCAGGACAAATGGGTCTTAAATATAGTCTCTCAGGTCTACAGATTCCACTTTCACACCCTTCCAAAGGCAAAAAGGTATGCCAGACCTGCCACACAATCAATGGGCAGAGGCACAAAACCAAGTTTCATCTCTCATGGACATGAAGGCTATTCAGCCAGTGCCACGACGAGCAGGGACAAGGATTTTACTTAAGACTTTTCTTAGTACCAAGAAAGGACAAAGCATGGAGACCGATTGTGGACCTGTCTATTCTAAATACTTTTCTGAACGTTCCGAAATTCAAAATGTTGACTCTGCAGCAGCGTCTGCCCATGCTGGGCAAAAAGGCTTGGCTTGTAACTTTGGACCTCAGAGGCATACCTGCATGTCCCAATCAATCTTGCAGAAGATACCTCAGATTCATAGCTGGCTCAATGCACTACCAATTCTCTGCACTGCCCTTTGGCTTATCTACTGCGCCCAGGGTCTTCACAAAATGCCTGGCACCAGTAATTGCGTTTTGCAGACAAAGAGGAATTCAAATATATCCCTACTTGGACAACTGCCTTATTCAAGCAGTGGCCAAAGACATTCTACTAAAGCATATATGGCGTTTGTAAAATATTACTAATTTGCAGAGGATACACAGTAAACGAAAAGAAATCAAAACTAGTACCCTCTCAAGAGATAATATTCCTGGGTGCAAGCTTAAATACAGCTGCCCAGATAGCTTATCTCATGCCAGACAAACAAAGGCAACTGACTTCTTACTTCGAAAACATGGCAACAAAGACCCAGTTATCTGCAAGAAAAATTCTGCAGGCTCTGGGCTACATGGCCTCCTGCATTCTGCCAATTCCGTATGCAAGACTGCATATGAGGAAACTACAATGGTACCTAAAAAGTGTTTGGACTCAACATTGCCACAGCCTGGAATCATTAATTTCACTCATTCCCTGCCTGCAACAGGAGTTTCGATGGTGGGCACAGGCCTGTCACCACAACAAGGGACAGCCATTCACTATACCCACAGCCAGGCAAACACTAACAACAGATGCATCAAATTATGCCTAGGGGGGGGGCACATGGCAGGAAAATTTATTCAGGGCACATGGCCCCGAAGCCAAAGGCATCTACACATCAATCAAAAACAGATGCTAGCTGTACAAAATGCCCCGACAGCCTTCAAGGACCTACTACATCCAGGACAGCTGTTGATAAAGACGGACAACACCACAGTCATGTGGTACATAAACAAGCAGGGGGGCACACATTCTTACCCCCTCTGCAGACAAGCCATGGTTTTGTGGAACACAGCATTGACTTACCAAGTACACCTGCAAGCACAATTCCTGCCAGGAAAAACAAATGCTCTGGCAGACGAACTAAGCAGAAACCTCATGGACCCTCATGAGTGGAAACTAGGTCCACAAATCTTCAGCATGATAACAAGAAAATGGGGACGCACAGACATAGATCTTTTTGCCTCCCCTCACAACTGCCAACTTCAGAGATTCTGCACAAGGACTTATCACAAACAAGCATGGAAAGTGGATGCTCTGTCATTCAGCTGGAACAACCTTACAGTATATGCCTTTCCTCCACTGCCTCTCCTCCCCAAGGTACCCCTAAAGGTCAGACAAGCGAAGCCACAAATGATTCTTATTGCCCCGGATTGGCCACGCCAACACTGGTACCCAATCCTAAGGAGCTTGTTCCAAGGCCCAGCCTGGACATTGCCTCAAATTCCTCATTTACTGACCCATCAAAACAGTCAGATCCTGCACAGCCAACTCGGAACTCTAAATCTAGCTGCATGGAGGATATTGTAACCACTCAGAATACACCTCTCTCTAAAGCGGTTATGGTTGTCATTTTGGAGGCCAGGAGGCCCAGCACCAGAAAATCTTATGCAAAAAAATGGAAGAGATTCTGTGCTTGGAACCAGGCACAAGGAATGGACATGCTTGTTCCAAATATTCCTCAGATTTTACAATATCTAACTGAGATGCTGGACAAAGGCCTATCCTTCTCAATTAAGATCCATGCTTCTGCCATTTCAGCTCATTACAATACAGACCCGCCAATTTTTTCATATCCATTGCTTATGCAGTTCCTCAGGGGGGCCAAAAACATTAGACCTCCAAGGAGAGCACCAATCCCTGCATGGGACCTCAATTTTGTCTTGGAAAACCTCACACTGCCTCCATTTGAGCCAGCCAGTACAGCTGAGATAAAATTCTTATGGAAAACAGCTCTGCTCCTAGCAATAACCTCAGCAGGAACAGTCTCAGAGTTACAGGCATTAATGGCTGTGGAACCTTTTACTATCTTCCATCCGGACAGGGGTTCTCTAAGGACAAACCCAACATTTATGCCTAAGGTAGTGTCCAGTGTGGCTCTTAACCAAACCATTAATTTGCCTACTTTTTACCCAAACCCGCAGAATAAAGGGGAGAGACTTCTGCATTCTTTGGACATACACAGACAGCTACGCTTCTACTTGGACAAAACTAAAGCTTTCAGAAAGAATGAACAACTTTTAGTGGCATATGCTGCAAGATCACAAGGAAAGGCCGTCTCAAAGCAGACTATTTCAAAATGGATAGGACACTGCATTCGTTTCTGCTATTCACAACATGGTAAGTCAGTGCCTAAGGGCATTAGACCACATTCTACTAGGGCACCAGCCACCTCAGCAGCCTTCCTCAGAGGAGTACCAACCAAGGATATTTTGGAGGCTGCAACTTGGACTTCAGTGCACACTTTTACTAAGCACTATCACTTGCCTCTTTACTCTAAATCCAGAGCAGTCTTTGCCACTGCAGTCTTGCAGGGCCTTATAGCCACTCTTAATTCTTTTTAGACCCAGCCGCCCAACCTCAGCTTTGGGAGTAAACCCAAGTGTAATGACTGCAACAGTGAAACACGATGGACATAGTACAGTTGTGTACGTACCATAAATGTAGATGTTCGAGTGTATTCACTGTTGCAGTCCAGGTTACCCACCCACCATCCCCCTTTCTTTGCTGGGACTTATCTGTACTTCTCTATCCTATACAACCTATGTGGTGTATTTGCTTGTAGATGAAGGTATTGTTTATTTTAGTGCATGCTTTTATTAGCAATGTTTTTTTAGCCTACCCTTTTGGGGGCACCTGACATCTGGGGCAAGAAAAACTGAAGAAAATGACGTCGGCCGCATCTTTTATACCCCTGGCACACTGACGTCAGGGAAGAGGCGACAGCAACTGACGCCGGACCACGACTTTGGAATTCAGGCGGACTGCGGGTAGCCTGCCAGCAGGATAAACCCAAGTGTAATGACTGCAACAGTGAATACACTCGAACATCTACATTTATGGTAGGTACACAACTGTACTTTCTTACCATGTTACAGAATGCTTTTAATATGTAATGTCTGTATAGTAGTTGCAAAAAACACACACACACACACACACACACACATATATATATATATATATATATATATATATATATATTTTTTTTTTTTTTTTCTTCATTTTGTCCTATTTTCATTATGCCAGTGAGCCCAGATAATGCCTATATTACTCTGAAGTATCTGCCCTCACCTACTGTCCTGTGGTATATTGGACCTCCAGACACACTTTCCCATGATGTTCCAGTCTTCATCCACTACCATGACATCTTATTCTTTATCTCACTGCTTTTTGTGGAATGTAGACTGCTGCCAGTGTAATTCTCATGCCCTGGCAACAACTTCTCCCACTGTAAATCTTCCTTGCCTATTCTTCATCTGTCCTTAGTTTTTATTATGATACCCTTTTTAAGTTAATATCAAGACCACTTTCTGTTGCCTTCTTTCTGTTCCAGCAAATAAACCCTCTTTCCTACTTTTCTTTACAAAAGTTTCATATTCTTTATTTAGCTGTTTTTTGTAACAGTATTATTTGTGTTCCTGTCTAGGTCTGTATCTTGTCTTATTTTTTCCTGTCCAAATTCCCATTAAAGTCGCAGACTAGTTTGCCAAATTGTAACATGGTAATGCTCACCTATTCTACTGCATATACAGTACAAGGTAAGGCTCTTAAAAGTTTCTGTACGATAAATTAATAAAATCAGCTGATGTGACTTAAACATCAACACACACATTTAATTTTGGAGAAGAACCATTCTGTGAGGTATCATTTTCAGCTGTTAGTGGCAGTGAAAAAGCTGTTGAATATATTTATGAGAAAAAAACAATGACCCCTGAAACTGTTTCTGTAATTAATAAGCCGTTTCTTAGAAGGAAAAAGTATTGTTAAATAATTCAGAAATTATATGCTAATAAGGAGGACGTACATGCTAAAACAGGAGGAAGAGCTACATCTGTTAGAATGTAGATCTCCTGTGAATATAGCACCCGAGGCAGGTCTACTTCACAACACTGAAATTTTATAACGTTGAATTTCATAACATTGAGACCATAACATCAAAAATCTGAAAACTCTTAACTTTGAAAGTGTGCTTCATAACATTGAAAATTACATTGCGCAAGTAAATAATATCACCTCCACCACCACCTAACTAACAAACACACCTTCAACTACATTTCTGCAGGGGTCAAGCCCCCTGTACCCCCCATGTGGGGGGGGCTCTGACCCCCACACACCCCGTAAATTAAATACACTACAATGGAAAGTTGATTACCTAACCTCAGTGTATGGTGATTTGTGATACAGTGAGGGTAGGAAATTAACTTTTTTCCATTGTAGTGCAATCTTGGAGTTGGTAAATTTAATTTACTGGGGATGTGTGGAGGGCAGAGCCCCCTACGTGGGGGGTGCAGGGGAACTCCCCCCTGCAGAAACATAGAAATTGTTTGTTAGGTGGTGATATAGGTGGAGCAAGTGTTATTTACCTATGCATTGTAGTTTTCAGTGTTATGAAGCACACATTCAGTGTGCAGAGTTTTCAGTGTTTTGGGATTTAGATGTTTTGGTTAAATATATCCAGAAAAATCTGAAGTTGCCTTCATTTCGTTTTCAACCTATGGGTCTCTGATCTGTCCTCGAATCCAACTTGGTCATATACTCCAGCCTTGGAGCAGAAAAACTGAGCTCCTCCTCTCCTACCCATCATGCCTCACTCTGTCTCTGCCCCCAGATCTTGTTTGCCGCTCATTTGAACAACCACAGGGTCTGTTGCCTAACTCCCTCCAAGGAGTTTTGCAGTGTGTTTGGTTGTGTAAGTGCATCTTTTTCTTTAATATTTTCTATCTCCTGATATTTTAGTTCGTAAAAAAAGTTTGTTATTGTAAAAAAAAAAAGTGTAAGGAACCTTGTTTTATTGCAGAGTAATAGTAGGGTTTTTCTCTCTCTTTCTGTCTTTTTCCCTCTTCTCTGTAGTGCCCTTCTGGGGTTTTTTTGGTCCTGCTATGGCCGATTCTAAGCCAGTAGGTTTTAAGAAATGCACAGAGTGCGGGCATAAAATTCCACCTTCTGATGCCAACATGCCACACTCTGTGCGTGGTTTGTCTAGATATGTTTTTTCTAGGTAACGCCCACCTAGATTCTTCCTGTTCTGTATGTGCGGGCTTCAATCAGCATGCGCTGATAGCAGGAACAAGTTAGTCATCAAGAATCTTCTCCCTTCCTCCGCTTCTCCTTCGACGGAGTCCACTTCAGGGGCTGACAAAGGCAAGGACACAAAAGGAAGCGGTCTCCTGATAGAGCTTCATTTCCTGTGGAAGAGCCGCCAGCTAAAAGTCGCTCCTGTACTTCAGCTTCCCCTTGGCTTCGATCTCAGTGTTTTTCACCGGAACCAACGGGTCCTCTCCCTAAGTCTCCCATTTTGCCGTCGCCCAGGCACCACTCCAGGCCAGGGTCAACAGCTTCTTCTGCCAGGTCCTCCTGGAGCCTCTCAGAGTTTGAGGTGGACAGGCTGATGAAATTTCTGAAGGTGCAGATTCATTTGAGAGTTTTGCCAGCCCTGACTCTTGCTGGAGCCGTGAGTGCTCAGCATGCATTCATGCCCATTTCTCCTCCTCCAATCCATCTTTCGGTTTTGGAGCCCTTGAGTCCGAGGATCCTGAGTTTCGAGATGTCTGCACTGATAGATTCCCTGTACTTTGCCGACAGTCACCTTGAGTAGTTTGGCCCCAGTGTCTTCGGGCTTAACTGACTCTGGGAGCTGTAGCTTCAGCGGTGGGTCCGTGGGGTTAGCTTCTGCTGCCAGGCTTTCAGAACTGTCCCTTCCTCTTGGTGCCTCAGTGCTTGACAGTTTGGCTCCAACTCCATCTTCAGTGCCAGGAGTGGCAGGGGTTGTCCAGGCTTCGACGTAGAGGGCCTTGGCCCGGACGCAGTTGCCCTTGGAGTCTCTTCTGCCCTTGGCTTTTTTGATGTAGTAGAGAGGCTCCTCTCAACCCCCATGAGAGTCTCGACGCCCCCGAGTTGGCCATGGTGGATCCCTCTCTCCTGTCTCCTTTGGGACAGCCTGTTCCAAGAAGCTTACAATTGGCTTCTCTTCAAGAGCACCCAGAGTCTTCTGACACCTCTCCAGAGCATCCCCCCAAAGAGATGCACTAGCAGAACACGTGCAAAAAGAGGCAGTTGGATTCCCCACCAGAATCCCTGAATGAAGACACTGACTTGGATGAAGGGGAACGTTCCCCCTGATCCCCACGTGAGGATATCTCCTTTGGGGATATCATGGAGATCTTTCGACAGAAAGGTGGGTGGTCAATCCAGAGACCCAACTCTTAAAAGTCTGTGTTCCTGGAAGCCTTTGGAACACGTCCATCTACATCCCCCCCCATGAACCCCCTGATTGACCTAATATCCTGCAGGGCACGGAAGGAAATAGACATGGTTAACCCCATACCAAAGCACCCAGATAAAATTCTTATCGCGCCTTCAGATAGGCTTCACTGGACTAAGGGTGCCCCGGTTGATGTGCTGGTGGTGGCAGCAGTCACAAAGAAAGAGCTGGCCCAGGTGAGCTCTTCGGTTCATCCCCTGGACAAGGGAGTCTAGGGCAATGGACAGATTTGGTAAGCAGGTCTACTCATCAGTGACCTTTTCTCTGCCCACACTGAATTATCTGGCACATGTGATTAGACTTCAGAGACCTCTGTAAGGAAATCTTTGAGTCTGTCCTACGTTCCGTGTCTGAAGAGGACAAGAAGAGCTCATCCTCCTGAATGGCCACCCTCCAGTCCATCTCCAACACGTCCATGAGGCTACTTTCACATGCAGCAGAGGTTACCTCAAGGGCGGCCAGTTTGACAGTTGGCATTAGGCATCATGCCTGGATGTGGCTATGTGAATTCTCAGAACCCTTCAGGGTGTACTTTATCAATGCATCTTTTGACAGGTCATCTCTTTTCGGTCTCATGGTTAGAGAAGCTCTCTCCCAGTGCAAGAAAGAAGGAAAGACCTTGTCTGCTGCTGGAATATGCTTTTCCTACCCCACATGAATCTGATGCATCTGACTGTGAAGACATGCAGCCCCTCTCCACTTATGAGGATTCTGATCAGCCTCTCCCCCAGAGGGTTTTTTCTTTGGGGAATCCCTGCATACTTTAAGGGAGCATTTCCAGTGGGCGAGTCAGGACTATCCTCAGTCTAAAAAGAGACTCTGGCATTCCTAGATTTACTGCAACACAGACTCTTGGCCATCCCCCCAGTACTGGATGTGGTGGATGATGTTTTCCTTGAATCCAGCTTGACTCCTGACGCCCTATCTCCTGCTTTCAGAAAACCAGACAGGTACTACAGAGTCCCTGACTCGCACGAATATCTTTTTCAGAAATCCAACAGCTGGCCCTGAGGTCATTTCTCAAGGGCCAAAAGGGATTAAAGCAACCTCTCCTAAGAATCCCACCCCCTCAGACAGGGATTCCCGAGGGTTCAGGCGCCTAAGCAGCGAGACATTTCCCTGTGGTATATTTGACTGGGGACATATGGCTGAAGTGACAGTCAGCTGCAGAGAAATATGGCTGTTTGCATATTCCCTGTGGGCAAAGAGAAGAATGTGTTGCCATGCCTACAACTTTAATAACCAAATGCACAGAGGAAAAACAATGCCCATGGTCCCCAAGGGAACATGAGACAGCAGGCAATATGGGGCTGGCCAGAGGGCATGTCAGTGGCAGTAAAAATGCTGTGCACAATGGGCAGTGCCTTTATAATCGGTGTGTATGGACCACTACCCCCTTCACAGTATCTAGGAAACGTTACCGAAAATGCATACTGGAGCATAAATGTGACTACAGTAGCCTGCAGAATTTCCTTCATGCTGTAGCACACTTCTGCATGTTGTACTCGCATAAGTATGTACTGTACATTGAGCACAACACTCATTACTATTTCTGCCTCCATGCATTTGGTTATTAAAGTTGTGAGCATGGCAGTGCATGCTTCTCTTTGCGTACAGGTAATTTGCAAACAGCCATATTTCTCTGCAGCTGACTCACTTCAGCCATGCGTCCCCAGTCAAATATACCAAAGGGAAATGTCTCACTGCCTAGGCACCTGAACCCGTTTCACGAGCATTAGACAGATGGGGTAAAGAAAAGTATACGCCACCTCTACTCATGCTATCAGGGCACTAAATTGACAGTTCCATATGCTTAAATATCAGCAACATGCCTTGGAACTCCTTAAACAAAAAAAATGTCCTCCTTTCCCGCTTGGGCAGAATCTAAAGATTTACAAGATTTAATGCATTCTGCAAGTCAAGTAACTAAACACACTTTGCACTGTGGATGTTCTTAGTGTTTCACCGTTGCAGTCATCGCATTTGGGGTTATCTGCCTACAGGTAGCCCTCAGTCGGCCCAAATACCAGACTCTCGGGATTCTGCATCAGATGCTGTCGCTTCTTCCATGACATCAGGTCATCAGGGGTATAAAACAGGCAGCCGATTCCATTACATCAGTCTTTCTTGCTGAGAAGGACCCAAAGCAGAAGCAGTTCGCAAATGCCAGTCGGACGCTACCTGAAATTTTAATTTTTCGAGTTTTAAACCTGAAGTCTTCTAAAGCCAAGTACCCCGTTGGAGATTCTTTTTTCTTGCTCTAACCAGTGTCAAAAAAAGTTAATAGTCTTGCCTGTGGAAAGCAAATACCTCACAGAGATTTTCATTCTTACTGCGTCACCTGTTTAGGCCCAGACCGCAACGTCCCTCGCTGTCAGTTTTGTGCCTTGTTTAACACCCGAACCATTCATCGTCGTGCTATTTTTCTAGCTAAATTCTTTCGCTCTCGTTCTCCTTATACTGAAATGGCTTCAGTAAGCCATCTGACTCCCGATCTTCCGAAAAAGTGCAAAGATAAAGCAGAGACAGACTGCGTTGGTCAAAAACTGCCGACAGCGCTTCCGTTAAGCTAGTCGCCAGTCCGCCAGTACTCAGTGAGGTGCCTTTGCAGCCCCTGATGCCCACTTCTACAGATTCGCAGGCCTCTGCTGAGACCCATTTGGAGTCCAGTATGTCGCGAGATACTTCGACTATGGAACCTGCAGATGTCTCTACCTTGGATGGGTCCGGATCCCCTGTGCAGGCACCAGCTTCTGAGGGTGTATTCCGACCTACCGATATTCGCATTAAACCAACTTTATTTTTAGCTAAAACTACTGAGTTTTACAGGCCCAGAGTACGCACTACACCTAGAAAACCGATGACCAAAGCGCATGCTCAGGCTCCCATGCCTCAAAACAAATGCTTAGAATGGCTGAAAACCTTATCACCCTAATTAGGGGGAAGCCAGCCTTCCCCTGCTAAGAGAACAAGAATTGAGTTTTTTTCTGATTCTACAGACCATGAGTCTGATGACTCTGACCCTTCTGATTACCAGGACAACATACCCTTATCTACTATTGAGGATTCAGATGCAAAGGAATCCATTCCCTCTGCCTCCCCTCCAGAGGATTTTTCCTTTGGTGAAACCTTGCATACTTTGAGAGCATTTCTGCTGGGAATGCCAGGATTGTCCTCGGTCCAAAAAGAGACTCAGAGACTTTTTAGAGTTGCCTCAGCACAGGCCCCTAGCTGTACCCCCTGTCCTGGATGTTGTAGATGATGTCTTCATGGAATCCAGTCTTACTCCAGACAATTTACCACTGGCCCCTAGAAAACCTGACAGGTACTACAGAGTACCTGATTCTCACAAATTTCTCTAAGAATCCTACTGTGGATCCAGAGACCATTTCCCAGGGGCCTAACGGTATTAAGGTTACTAGAGCCAAAAACCCTACTCCTTCAGACAGGTATTCCAGAGATTTAGACAGATGGGGTACGAAGGTATATACCTCTGCAGCTCTGGCCATCAGGGCATTGAATTGCCAGTTTCATATGTTGAAGTACCAGCAACATATTATGGAACAAATTAAACAAAAATGGTGTTACTTCCACATTGGGCAGAAAATAAAGATTTACAACAGTTAATGTATTCTGCAAACCAAGTTAGTAAGCATACTTTGCAGTGTGGTTTTGATGCCCTAGAAGCATCTTGCAGGGCTGCAGTCACTGGATCTGTACTGAGGAGACATGCTTGGCTGAAGGAACAAACCTTGCCAGACCATGTCAAATCAAAATTACTAGACACTCCTTTAAATCAGGACCGTTTGTTTGGCACCAGAGCAGAAGAGGTTCTTAAAAAGATGGAAGAAAAAGCTACATCTGTGCAAACTGTTAAAGAATTCTTACAAGTGCAGCTACCTAGATTCAGTAGGCATTGGCCTACAAAAAACTGGTCCTTTCAGCCCCTTCCAGGCCTTCTCAGTCCAAACCCAGGGGAACCAGATCACCAAGACTACAGCCTCATGGTATGCAGAGATCTAAACAATGGAGTGCTCCCACCCCCAAAACAGGGAGTGGCAAGCCACCCCCTTATGGTAAAAGTTCACAATGACTTGTCATTTATCCTTCCCAGCCCGGCCCATCTACTTGCGCCCCTAGGAGGAAAACTTGCCCTTTATGCCAAAAACTGGATGTCCATTACTCAGGACCAATGGGTTCTAAACATTGTATCCCAGGGGTACAGATTCTACTTCCATTCCCTGCCAACCACAAGCAGGTTTCCAGACCTTCCTCCAAACCAGTGGGCAGAGGCTCAAAAGTAAGTGCATTCCCTGCTCGATATCAGGGCCATTCAACCTGTTCCAGTAGAACAAAGGGGACAGGGTTTCTACTCCAGACTGTTCCTGGTGCCCAGAAAAGAGGGCTCTTGGCGCCCAGTCCTGGATCTATCAATTCTCAATACCTTTCTGGTGGTCCCAAATTTCAAAATACTAACGCTGCAACAGCTTCTTCCTATGCTAGCCAAGTATGCCTGGCTAGTCACTCTAGACTTAAAAGAAGCCTATCTGCACATCCCCATAAAGTGAGTCTTGCAGGACATTTCTCCGCTTCAGGGCAGGCTCTATGCACTGTCAGTTCTCTGTACTTCCTTTGGCTTATCTACTGTGCCCAGAGTATTCACAAAGTGCCTGGCTCTAACCATTGCATACTGCAGGCAGAGAAATATCCAAATTTTCCCATACTTGGACAATTGCCTGATTCAGGCGGACAGTCAGGAATTACTACTTCAACACCTGGTATTTGTAAAAAGACTCCTCTCTTCATTGGGGTACACCATCAATGAAAAGAAATCACAAATGATGCCTAGTCAAACAATTGTATTCCTGGGAGCAAGCTTGAACACAACTTCCCAGATGGCCTTTCTCAACCGATCTATTTCAACAACTACTTCAAACACATGGCCACCAAAATCCAGCTATCTGCAAAGAAAATACTGCAAGCCCTAGGGTTCATGGCCTCATGCATTCTGCTAATTCCATATGTAAGACCACATATGAGGAAACTTCTATGGTACTTAAGTCTTTTGGTGCCAACATTCTCAGGACCTGGAAACAATCATTCCGATCATTCCTTGTCTAAGGGTAGAGTTCCTCTGGTGGGCAGAAGCATGCAACCACAACAAGGGACTGCCTTTCACTCAATCCCTCGTCGTCCAAATTCTGACTACAGACGCATCAGACTATGCATGGGGGGCTCACTTGGCAGGCAAATGCATTCAGGGAAAGTGGACCCAAGGATAAATTCTCCTGCATATCAATCAAAAAGAGATGTTAGCTGTACAGTATGCTCTGACAGCCTTTAAATATCTAATCCTTCCAGGACAGCTGCTGATAAAAACAGACAACACCACAGTTATGTGGTACATAAACAAGCAGGTGGGAACCCATTCTTACCCAGTCTGCAGGTTAGCCATGGCCCTGTGGAACACAGCTTTGAGCAACCAAGTGCATCTGCAAGCTCAGTTCCTGCCAGGCAAACAGAATTCACTGGCAGACGACTTAAGCAGAAATCTCACAACTTCACATGCGAATATTGCAGTGGGTTCGCTCAGTGGTCCATACAGAAGTTACCCATGTCTCACGAGATCCTCATAACACACACCTGCAAAAAGGACCTACTTTGGTGGGTTCAGACCTCTCGGGTAACAATGGGCAGACCGTTTGTACTTCCCCAACCTGTCGCTACAGTAACCACGGACGTGTCCCAGATAGGGTGGGGGGGGGCATTATCTGAGACAGACGGTCCAAGGGGTTTGGAAAGATCACGAGTACCATTTGCACAACAATGTCCTAGAGATGATGGCAGTGCTTCTGGCGTTGCAAGCATTTCAGAACTCTCTTCCCACGGGGACTATTGCAATTCAGTCAGACGTTATGTCTGTGGTATGGTACATCAACAAACGGGGGAGCCAGATCCTTCCCCCTATGTCGAGAGGTCCAGAGAGTTTGGCAATGGGTGATATCTTCTCAACGCTTTCTGACATCAACGCACATCCCAAGGGAAATCCAACGTTATAGCAGAAAGGCTAAGCAGAGCGATTCTCAGGCCTCACGAGTGGTCTTTCAATCAGGAAGTTGCTAATCGAATTTTACATAAATGGGGCCAGTCTTGCTGCGACCTTTTTGCCACTCCCTTCAATACCAAATGCAACAACTACTTTGCCCTAATCTCCCCTCCGGAAAAGTCACTGAGGGATGCACTTCTTCACAATTGGCCCCTGGGACTTCTTTATGCCTTTTCCCTTGATTCCAAAGGTTATCCAGAAAGCAGAGTTGTTGAGTCGCAGGTTAATTCTCATTGCGCCATACTGACCTCATCAGATTTGATTCTCCTTTCTTTGGCCCCACCTTCAGGAGGACCCGTGGATCCTGGACCCAGTGCCAGCTCTTCTGACGCATCAGTCGGGAAAGCTTCACCATTCCCTCCACAGCCCCAAGCTGACAGCTTGGCTTCTCCACTTCGATCTTAGCCAGACTTCCGGAATTATCCCCTGCAGTTCGTCACATTCTAGTCTCCTCGCACAAGCAGATGACTAGGAAACTTTATGCAAGCAAATGGAAGAGGTTTTCTTGTTAGGCTAACAAAAAACATATAGATCCCTTTACAACATCTATACCTGCAATTCTGGAATTTCTGACAGAAACCTTTAATCAAGGAGCAGCAGCAGCCACTATTCGAGTTCATTTAGCTGCTATTTCTAATTATCACGTGGGAGACTTCGGATCTAGTGTAATGTCCCTTAGACTATGCAAAGCTTTCCTCAAGGGTACTTTAAGACCACCCTTCAGAGAGCCACCTCCTCCTTGGGACCTCAATCTAATATCATCTTTGATCCTGCCTCCTTTCGAACCAGCATCATCTTGTTCATTAAAATTTTTATCTTGGAAAACACTCTTCTTGACAGCAGTTACTTCATCCAGGAGAGTGTCAGAGTTGCAAGCCTTGTCTGTCCGTCCACCCTATTATGATCTTCTTACCGAAAGTTTGTTCTCAATCAAACTTAAACCAAAATATAGAATTACCAGTGTTTTTTCCTAACTATGGCAACAAGGCAGAGTATAAACTCCACCAGGTGGATGTGCATAGACAGTTGCGTTTTTATTTGCATAGGACCAAGGAATTCAGAAAGTCAGACCAATTGTTTGTCTCCTATTCAGAAAGTAAAAAAGGTTTGGCAGTCTCAAAAGTTACCTTGTCCAAATAGCTTACAGAGACCATCACCTATGTCTATGATTCCCACAGTAAAGAACCGCCAGGAAAAGTTAAAGGGCATTCAACTAGAGCTGTATCTACCTCTGTTGCCTTTCAATCCAGACTTCCATTGGATTCAGTTTGTGCTGCCGCTACATGGGTTAGTCCTCATACATCTATTACTCATTACAAAGTAGATGTGGCCTCCCGGAACAGGGAATCCTTTGCTTCCACTGTCCTGAAGAGTGTATTCCCTTGAGCCACCCAAGAAAAAGGTGCTGGGGACTCTGTCCCAACCAGCAAGAATGAAGGCAAGATGGGAAAACATAACATAAAGAAGTTATCTACTCACCATAATGTTCCATGTTTGTTGTCCAGTATCTCTCCTTCATTCTTGCGTCCCTCCCAGCCATCCCCCTCCTGGAAGATCTAGGGGGAATTTCTCAAAAATTGACAGATAAGGTCTGATCCCTTCTTGCCTTTCTTGTTAACTTTGACAGTGTTTCATATATTATCTTTTTGGATAGTGAATATATCATAGGAAACTTTCTCCCTCAAACGAGATCTGGGAAATGGCCACTAAGCACCATGGGATAGGACTTAGCCAGTAGTAACTCTCGAGCTTTGGTATATGGCCGAGTCAGAGCCGAGTTTCGGCTCCAAACCCAACCAGCAGGACTGAAGGCGAGATATTGGACAACAAGCATGGAACGTTATGGTGAGTACATAACTTCTTTTTCACTCTCTAGATGTGCACAGACAGCGCAAATACTATCTGGACAGGACTAAATGCTTCAGAAAGTCTGATCAATTGCTGGTTAGCTTTGCTACAGGGGCAGACGGTGAAGCTATCTCCAAGCAAATCATTTCCAAAGGGATAACACACTGCATCCATTTCTGCTACAAACAGCATGGTAAGGGGGTCAGGACGCACTCCACCAGGGCAGCCTCCACCTCTGCAGCTTTCCTCAGAGGAGGACTGTGTAACGTTTGGATCCTGGAGGCTGCCACCTAGACATCTGTTCACACTTTTACCAAGCATTACCACCTGCCTCTCTTCTCCATATCCAGGGCAGGGTTTGCCTCTGCAGTCTTGCTGGGCATCCTAGCCAGCCCCTAGCTTCCTTGACTGGCTCCATCCATTTCCTCAGCTTTGGGAATCTACCCAAATGTGATAACTGCAACTATTGAAACACAAAGAACATAGCACAGTTGTGTACTCTTAACATAAATGTAGATGTTCAAGTGTATTCACTGTTGCAGTCCTGGTTTCCTTCCCTCCATCCCCCTTTTTTCTCTTTCTACTTTTGTTACCATTCTTCCTTGTTGTTCTCCTTTCCTTATAAGGGACATACTGGTATTTATTTTCCACTGGTGGGGTTCTTCCACCAGAACCCGACCACCTACTTTGGGGGCTCCTGACAGGTTAGGGCAAGAAAAACTGATGGCATCGGCTGCCTTACTTTATACCAATGACGACCTGACATCAGTCCTCAAGTGACAGCAACCGACGCAGAAATACTAAGTCTCTGGTATTCAGGCCGGCCGAGGGTTACCCTGGCAGAGATAACCCAAATGTGATGACTATAACAGTAAATACACTCAAACATCTACTTTTATGGTAAGTGTACACAACTCTACTATGCTTGTACAGGATGAATGTTGATTTTTCAGCTAAAAAAAATTGAAAGGTCCTTCAAGAAGTTGTATCTTGTACATTGGTTTTCAAACCACAGTAAGATAAGAGTTGTAACAGAGGCAGATGGTATGTTGAGAAGGGCTTTGGGGTTTAAAAAGAATAAAACATGAATTTTGGAATAAGGCAAGTTTGGGAAACTGTATGGCATGACTACTTGTCAGCGAGACACTTTCATAAAAATTTTGATTGTCGGGGTTACTTTAAAAAAATTATGGGTATTTGAAAAAAAAATGTGAGATCTAGAAATGCAAAAAGAGTAAATTCTGAAAAAAAGGCGCAGTCTGTATGAAAATAGGAAAATATAAAAGGATGGTTATTTGCATAAAATATGAAAGTGAATGATCTGCCTTTGGTACAAAGGCAAATTCTGCAAACAGAAAGATGCAACATTTAAAAGATGTGAAGAAAGGGAATGCTTAGAAAAGAAGCATTATATTGTAATAAATATCTGTAGCAAATATTTGAAGATGAGTAAAATTGTATGGGGTTAGAAAGTCATCAGAAAAATAAGCAAATTAGAAAGAAAATAGAAGTTTAAAGCAGTATTAAAATAGACATGGAAATCTGGTAGGGACAACGAGAAGTTTTGAATTTTGTTTCAAGTTATTGCATTGAAAATGAAATCTGTTAAGATGTTGGCTTTGAATGGTAAAAAGGGATGGTTGGGGGACAAGAGGCATAATAAACTACTTATCCATTTTTTATGCATATTTAAAATATTGAAGCTATTGCAAAGGCAATGAGGGAATTATTGGATAGCTGACTAAAGGCAAGTCATTTGATCTGTATTAAAGTCAGCATAAGTTTAACTGTTAAGAGAAGTGATAGTGTTCATAATACCAGGTAAAAAGTAGTATGTTCACTGCAAAAGCACACGTGGTGAAAATATTGCGAAGTATAATTTTGAAGAAAGGCTGTATACATTTGGATAGTAGTTTAATGTATACATTTGGATAGTAGTTTAATTTAATGTTTGAGAAGAAAAAGACATTGGGTAAGATGGGGTGTCTCCATAGTCCCTTGCTATTTGGGTTTGATAGTGAATGTTGCTGTTGGTAACATATAAAAATTGTCACGGAAATGGGAAACAAGAGGATGGAATTTAACTCCCCACATTAAATAGATATATTAGTGTAGTAGTGAAGGTATAAAAAATTGTTTGTTAAATATGTTATGGAGATTCTGCTGGGTAGGTTGAGTTTAGTATGACTGTAATAAAACATGGATAAATCAAAATAAAGGACTTCTGATAACATTTTAATAAAGAAGTAATTTGGGAAGTAAGCAATCTATAGCAAATGTTAGGCATGTCTTTGGAAGGAAAACATATTTGATAAATATAGCACTATTGTGTTTGAGAGGTTTATATGAATTTATGGAAAATGCAGAAACTACAATGGAACTTTTTTCCCAGATATGAGCGAACATTAAAGGAGAACTCCACCCTAGAACTAAAAAAATCTGTTTTTTTTTTTTTTTTCACTCTGTTTCCTGGCTTATTTTAACACCTCAAAATCAGTCAAGTGCTTTATTAGTAATTTTAGCCTGTTTTCCACAACATGGCTAACAATGGGGCTTGATGTATCAACTTGATCTTGTTCTCCCTTGACCCTTTCTGTTTCCCATAATGCTTTGTATGTACTCATGCCAGACATAAGGAAGTAACCGTGAATTCCTTGCCATTGTCATATAATGGGATTTGTGTGAGTCACTTATCTTCTTTACCTTCTGTAAAAGGACTTCTTTTCTTTTCCGCCTCTAATCAACCTTATTTATGTTTGGCGCAGAGGTTGTTTTACAATATACTTAGAAGTTATCCAGCTACAGCCAGAAAAGTAGCTAAATTGCAGGCCTTCATTCAGGGTTTTCTTTTATAGTCTGATGACTTGATTCTGCAGGGGTCCCTCAGTGCAGTGACAGTTTTAGCACCTTTGCAGTAGTATGGGCGGAGGGAACTGTCAATTCTTCGACTACAGAAGAACTAAGCAAAGGCCTGCAATTTAGCTACTTTTCTGGCTGTAGCGGAGTAACTTCTAAGTATAGTGTAAAACAACCTCTGAGTCAAACATAAGTGAGGGTGATAAGAGACTGAAAAGTAGTAGTCCTTTTACAGAAGGTAAAGAAGTTAACAAATACTCTCATAAATCTCATTATATGTCAGTGGCATGGGAATTCACAGATGTTCTTCATGTTTCACTGTTGCAGTCATTACATTTGTGTAATCTTCTGGCAGGTTGCCCTCAGTCGGCCTGATTAACAAAGTCTTGGGTCCTGCGTCGATTGCTGTCCTTTCTTCCATGACGTCAGGTCATCAGGGGTATCAAACATGCAGCCGACGCCATTACATCAGTCTTTCTTGCTGCACGGTAGCAGAAGCAATTCGCAAGTGCCGGTCGGCCAACTCCTGAAATTTTCGATTTCGGGTTTCAGAACTGAAGTCTTAAACTAAAAGCTAAGTACTCCATTGGGGAAACATTTTGTTGCTCCTTACTGATGTCAGTAAAAGTTAATAATTGTATTACTTGTGGGAAGCAAATACCTCATAAAGATTTTCATTTGTACTGTATTCCTTGCCTAGGCCCTGACCACAACGTGCCTTGCTGTCGGTTTTGTGCTAAATTTAATCAACGCACTATTAAACATCAGTATATTTTTGCTTCTAAATGTTTTAGCTCGAGATTTAAGTATCCAGAAATGTCGTCGGTTAGCAATCCGACTACCGGAATACCTAAAAAGTGCAAAGAAAAAGACAGAGACAGACGGTCGACGTACAAAACTGATGAAGCTTCTCCTAAGCCAGTCGCTGGTACTCAGTGAGGCGCTTTCGCAGCCCCTGATACCTGCTACTTTTGATTTGCAGGCCTCTATTGAGACCCATTCAGAGTCCGGTATGCCACGAGGTACTTTTAAGTATTGAACCCGCGGGTGTCTACCTTGGATGGGTCCGGAGCTGCTGAGCAGGCACCAGTTTCTGAGGGTGTTTTCAGGCCTAAAGATTTGTATATTAGACCTACACCATCTTCAAAATTAAGGCCAAAAACTACTACTATGTCTAAAAAACTGATGCATGGGTCACGTGTACAGGCCCCAATACCTAAAAAACAAATTATCAAAATGGCTGAGGATTTAATTAACTTGATCAGGGGTATCCATCCCCCTCCTGCTAAGAGGCGTAGGCAAGGCACTGACTATGAGTCTTCAGATCAGGTTTCCATTTCTTGTGATTCCTCTTCTGATCAGAAATTATCTATTCCCACTTATGAGGACTCTGATGCAGAAGATTCCATCACTTCTGCTTCTCCTCCTGAGGATTTTTCATTTGGAGAAACTTTGCATACCTTAAGGGAACACTTTCACTGGGAGAGTCAGGATTTTTCAGAATCTAAAAAGAGACTTTGGGATTTTCTTCTTCTTCCTCAGCATAGGCTTTGGCTATACCTCCTGTTCTAGACATTGTTGATGATGTTTTCTCAGATTCCAGTATGACTCCTGATTCCCTGCCCTCCGGCTCCTAGTAAGCCAGACAGATATTACAGGGTTCCTGACTCCCACAAATTCGTATAAAGAGGCTCAAGGGGTGGCTACGATGTTTATATCCAGGAGTTATAAGTTAGAGAATGTGTATGGAAATTTACAGAAAATATTTAATAATGAGCAAAGAATGATGGAAGTTAGAGTAGATAGACCAAAGGGTAGAAAAACAGGAGTTGTAAAGAAAACATTGGAAAATGAGACTATGTTTTGTCACCAAATATACGATATTATCACAAAGAATGATAAAGGTGATCAAAGAATGTTGGAAACAAATTAGAAGGGATGTCCAGTCATTGTCACAAATAGAATTAGGAATTTCTTACCAAAGGGGGAGAAATTTAAAGGATTTCCTGGTGCATGGAAAATATGTAAGACCAATAGAGAAAATGCTGAAAAATGTGGAAATGAAAGGAACATTTCCTTGTGGTAAATGTTCTATATGTCAATACATAACAACAAAACTAGAGAGAATAGGGGGAAAGAAATTTGATACTATGGGAACGTATTCTTGTTTAAGTAAAGGTGTGATTTATGTTATAATGTGTTCATGTAATAAATATTATATAGGGGAAACAAAAAGGTCTCTGGCAGAACGAATAAAAGAACATGTGAGGGATATAAGAAATAATAAAGTTATAAGTCCTGTAGTGGAGCATTTTAATAAAGAACATAAAGGTGAAATAAACACTATGAAAGTGACAGTGCTAGAACAAGTAATATTACAATATGGAAACGTGGAGTTATTAAAATATGTATTAAGACGAAAGGAGTCTATTTTAATAATGAAATATAATACACTTTTACCAAATGGTTTGAATAAAGAATGTAACTGGCAAAGTGTTATATAGTGTTTTTTAACTTTAAGAATGAAATTGAATGATTGTTAGAATCTAATGGATAATTGACTAATTGAAAAATGTTGGAATTGTATATATAAGGTTGGTCTTTTAGCAAGAAGGTTTTTACTCTGTAAAGGCTACGGCTGAGGCGCTAGAGAATTTGTGTTCTTTAATTAAAAGTGTTTTTTCTGGAAAGTAGAGCTGTTTTTCACTGGTCACATTTTTGGTTGTTTTTTATTACTCTTCAAAAACCTTACTGCTGACCCTGAAACCATTTCTCAGGGTCCCAAGGGCGTTAAGGCTTCTACTGCTAAAAATCCTACCCCTTCTGATAGAGATTCCAGGGCACTGGATAGATGGGGTAAAAAGGTTTACACGTCTGCAACCTTGGCAATCAGGGCTTTAAACTGTCACTTTCATATGCTTAAATATCAACAGCATGTCATGGGCTTACTTAAACAGAAAATGATGTTGATTTCTGACTGTGTGGAAAATAGAAAGTTGCAGGATTTATTGCATTCAGCTGAACAAGTTGGAAAACATACTTTGCAATGTGGTTTTGATTCCTTGGAGGCCTCTTGCAGGGCTGCTGAAACTGGATCTGTGATAAGAATGCATGCTTGGCTCAAGGAGCAAAATCTGCCTAATCATGTTAAAGCAAAATTGTTGGATGATCCTTTACAACAGGACAGGCTGTTTTGTAATAAGGCGGAAGGTAAAGCTAAATCTATGCAAACTGTAAAAGATTTCCTACAAGTGCAGCCACCCAGGTTCAGTAGGCACTGGCCTACTAAGAACTGGTCCTTTCCAGTACGCACCAGAGCCGCTCAGGTCAAACCCAGACATTCCAAAGGCTCCAGGTTTCAGTCACAAGGAACTTGTAGAACAAAGCAATGGGGTGCCTCCACCTCCAAATCTAGGAGTAACAAGGCACCTTCCTATGGTAAACAGTCTCGATGACTTTCCACTGCAATCACCAAGCACTTATCTTATGGCCGCCCCTTTGGGGGGAAAACTGGCACTTCATACACAAAACTGGCAACTGATTACCCAGGACAAGTGGGTTTTAAATATAGTATCCAAGGGATACAGATTTCATTTCCACACGTTGCCAGTTCCAAACGGATGGCCAGATGTGCCTCCAAATCAGTGGACAGAGGCCCAGAAACAAGTTATATCCCTCATGAATATGGGAGCTATTCAACCAGTACCAGAAAAGGAAAAGGGACAAGGTTTTTATTCAAGACTTTTCCTGGTGCCCAGAAAAGACAAATCATGGCGTCCAATTCTGGACTTATCCATTCTAAATACATTTCTGGACATTCCAAAATTCAAGATGCTGACTCTACAACAGTTACTATCTATGCTAGGCAAGGATGCCTGGTTGGTAACTCTAGACTTAAAAGAGGCTTACCTGCATATCCCAATCAGGGAATCTTGCAGAAGATACCCCCCTTTAAAGCAGGCTATTTGCATTACCAGTACTCTGCACTGCCCTTTGGCTTATCTACTGTGCCCAGGGTCTTCACAAAGTGCCTGGCACCAGTAATTGCATTTTACAGACAAGTAAATATTCAGATTTATCCTTACCTGGACGATTGTCTAATTCAGGCAGAAAACAAGGACACTCTTTTAAAATATCTGGCGTTTGTAAAAAGACTTCTAACTTGTCTAGGGTACACCATAAACGAAAAGAAATCACAACTGGTACCCTCTCAAATAATTACATTCCTTGGTGCAAGCTTGAATACAACTGCCCAGATGACTTACCTTATGCCAGAAAAACAAATTCAGTTGATGACTTACTTCAAACAGGTGGCCACAAAAATCCAGCTATCTGCAAGACATATTCTGCAGGCTTTGGGGTTCATGGCTTTCTGCATTCTAATAATTCCATATGCAAGACTGCATATGAGGAAACTTCAATGGTACCTAAAAAGATTATGGAGTCAACATTGTCACAGCCTGGAAACAATGATTCCTATCATTCCTTGCCTGTAGCAAGAGTTCCTATGGTGGGCAGAAGCCTGCCACCAAAACAAGGGACGGTCATTCATTCCACTCCCTGCCGCCCAAACCCTGACTACAGACGCATCAGATTATGCGTGGGTGGCGCATCTGGCAGGGAGATGCATTCAGGGCCAATGGAGCCCAAATCAAATGCCCCTACATATCAACCAGAAAGAGATGCTAGCTGTATAGAATGCTCTGACAGCCTTCAAGGACTATATTCATCCAGGACAACTACTGATAAAGACAGACAACACCACAGTCATGTGGTACATAAACAAGCAGGGGGTACCCATTCCTACCCCCTTTGCAGACTAGCCATGGCTTTGTGGAACACGGCCTTGACTTATCAAATACATCTACAAGCTCACTTCCTGCCAGGAAAGCAAAATACTCTGGCAGACGAATTAAGCAAAAATCTTATGGACCCACATGAATGGAAACTGGATCCGCAAACATTCAGCTTTTTGACACGCAAATGGGGGAGCCCAGATCTATCAGTTGGACAAGTTCTGCACAAGAATTCATCACAAAAAAGATTAGAAAGTGGATGCTGCATCCTTCAGCTGGAAAAACGTATCAGTCTATGCCTTTCTCCCTCTGCCTCTGCTCTCCAAGGGTCTTACTAAAAGTCAGACAGGAAAAAACAAAAATGATTCTGATTGCTCCAGACTGGCCTCGCCAACACTGGTGCCCGCTCCTACGCAATATGTCGCACCTTCCTCCGTGGTACCTGCCTCAGACACCTTACCTACTGTCTCAGCAGAACTATCAAATTCTGCACACTCTGCTCCAAACTCTGAATTTTGCAGCATGGCTAATCAACTAATTTCAACAGTTACATCTCTCGGCAAACCTGTGATGGATGTCATTTTGGAGGCTAGAAGGCCTAGTACTAGAAAATCTTATGCTCACAAATGGAAAAGATTCTGTGCCTGGAGCCAAGCACAAGGAATAAGCACAGCAATGCCCAATATTCCTCAGATTCTGCAGTATTTAACTGAGATGCTTCACAAGGGCCTATCTTTTTCTTCCATAAAAATCCATGCGTCTGCCATTTCAGTTCATTACAACACAGAGCTTCCCCTCTTTTCTCATCCTCTGCTAAAGCAGTACCTCAGAGGGGCCAGAATTTTAAAACCTCCCAGGTTTTACCCGGACAGGGTGGCTCTCAGGGCCAATCCATCCTTTTATCCCTAAAGTGGTATCTATTGTGGCTCTTAATCAGACCATTCATCTGCCAACCTTCTTCCGAAATCCACAGAACAAGGGTGAGCAGATTCTGCATTCATTGGATGTACACAGACAACTAAGATTCTACTTAAACAGAACAAATCTCTAAGAAAATCTGAGCAATTACTGGTGGCATTTGCTGCAGGGGCAGAGGGAAAGGCTATTTCAAAGCAGACTATTTCAAAATGGATAAGCCATTGTATTCATTTCTGCTACATGCACCATGGTAAACCTGTCCCCAAGGGGATCAAATCTCATTCCACCAGGGCTGCATCTACTTCTGCAGCCTTTCTCAGAGGGGTTCCTACCAGAGACATTCTAGACGCTGCTGCTTGGAGCTCAGTTCATACGTTCACCAAACATTACCATTTACCTCTTTTCTCTAAATCCAGAGCAGGCTTTGCCACTGCTGTCCTGCAGGGCCTTATAGCTGCTCCTAATGCTGTATAATTCAGTCCTCCCAACCATAGCTTTGGGATTCTACCCAAATGTAATGACTGCAACAGTGAAACACGAAGAACATAGTACAGTTGTGTACACTTACCATAAATGTAGATGTTCGAGTGTATTCACTGTTGCAGTCCTGGTTACCCACCCTCCAGCCCCCCTGATGTTCTTCGTGTTTCACTGTTGCAGTCATTACTTTTGGGTTATCCTGCTGACAGGTTGCCCTCAGTCGGCCTGAATTCCAAAGTCTTGGTCCTGCGTCGGTTGCTGCCGCCTCTTCCCTGACATCAGGGGTATAAAAGATGCAGCCGACGCCATTTTCTTCAGTCTTTCTTGTCGCGCGGTGCCCAAAGCAGAAGCAGTTCGCAAGTGCCGGTCGGCCGACTCCTGTGATTTTCGTGTTCGAATTTCAGATCCGAAGTCTTCATTAAAAGCTAAGTACCCCGTTGGGGAAACTTTTTTCTTGCTCCAGACCGATGTCAGAAAAAGTCAATAATTGTATTTCTTGTGGGAAGCAAATACCACATAAGGACTTTCATTCTTACTGTATTCCTTGCCTAGGCCCTGACCACGACATTGCTAGTTGTCGGTTTTGTGCTAGATTTAACCAACGCACTATTAAGCGTCGGAACGATTTTGCTTTTCGTTATTTTGGCCGAAGATTTAATTATACAATGTCGTCGGATAGCTATCCGACTACCGGAGTTCACAAGAAACGCAAAGAAAAAGACAGGCAACCAAGGTCCAAAACCGACGACGAGGCTTTTTCTAAGCCAGTCGCCGATTCTCAGTGAGGTGCTTTCGCAGCCCCTGATGCCCGCTACTTTAGAGCCGCAGGCCGCTACCAACTCCCACGTGGAGCTGAGTAGGCCACTGGAAACTCAATGTGTTGGACCCTCTGAGACTATTCCTTCAGATGGGTCCGGAGCCGCTGAGCAGGCATCGGCATCTGGGGGTGCACTCAGACCTACGCAATTATACATTAAAACGACTTCAGCTTCAAAGGCAAAAACTAAAGCACCTTTAAAGACAAAGAAACAAGTACAACAACCTCATGGACAGGCCTTCATGCCCAAAAAACAAATGCTCAAAATGGCTGAAGACTTAATTACTTTGATCAGGGGTTCCCATCCCCCTCCTGATAAGAGGCCTAGGCAAGAGACAGACTATGAATCTTCAGATCAGGTTTCCATTTCATCTGATTCCTCTTCTGATCAGGAATACTCCCTTCCTCCCTATGAGGAAGAATCTATCCCTTCAGCCTCCCCTCCAGAGGATCACTCCCTTGGGGAAAACTTGCATACCATGAGGGAGCATTTCCACTGGGAGAGCCAAGATTTTTCAGAATCTAAGAAAAGGCTCAGAGACTTCCTTTTACTACCACAACACAGGCCTCTAGCTATTCCACCTGTGTTAGACATTGTAGATGTGTTTTCAGAGTCTAGTCTGCCTCCTGATTCCTTACCTCCAGCTCCTGTTTAGCCGGACAGCTACTACAGGGTTCCTGATTCTCATCAATTCCTTTTCAGAAACCCTGCTGCAGACCCAGAAACTATCTCTCAGGGTCCCAAAGGCGTCAAGGCTTCCACTGCAAAGAACCCTACCCCCTCGGACAGAGACTCTAGGGCTCTGGACAGATGGGGAAAAAAGATTTACACTTCTGCTACCTTTGCTATAAGGGCCTTAAATTGCCAGTTTCATATGCTCAAATATCAGCAATATATCACGTCACTGCTTAAACAGAAAATGTTGATAAATTCTGAATGTGCAGAAAACAAAGAAATGCAGGATTTATTGCATGCAGCTGAGCAAGTTGGAAAGCATACTTTGCAATGTGGTTTTGATTCTCTGGAGGCCTCCTGCAGGGCCGCTGTTACAGGTTCTGTCATTAGGAGGCATGCTTGGTTAAAGGAACAAAATCTGCCTGATCATGTCAAAGCAAAATTATTAGATGCTCCATTACAGCATGATACCTTGTTTGGTGTTAAGGCAGAAGAGGTGTTAAAGAAAATGGAGGACAAAGCTAAATCTATGCAAACGGTCAAGGATTTCTTACAGGTACAGCCTTCCAAGATTTAGCAGACACTGGCCTACAAAGAATTGGTCCTTTCCAGTGTCAGACCACAAAGGTGCAGATCCAGACGCCCTAGAGGCAGATCCCAGCCCCAAGGTTCGTACAGGTCTAAACAATGGGGTGCTTCTACCTCCAAAAGTGGAGAAGACAAATCACAGCCATACAGGAAACAGCCCAATGACTTCCCCCGCCTGCGCCAAGCACTTATCTTCTGGCAGCACTTTTAGGGGGAAAACTAGCACTTTTTTCTCAAAATTGGCACATTATAACCCTGGACAAATGGGTCCTAGACACAGTGTCACAAGGCTACAAGTTTCATTTCCATACCCTGCCAAGGGCAAACGGTTGGCCAGACCTGCCAAAAAAATCAATGGGCAGAGGCACAAACACAGGTCTCATCCCTCATGGACATGGGGGCAATTCAACAAGTACCAGAGCAAGAGCAGGGACAAGGATTTTACTCAAGACTGTTCTTGGTACCAAGAAAGGACAAGGCCTGGAGACCAATACTGGACCTATCTATTCTAAACACATACCTGGATATACCAAAATTCAAAATGTTGACATTACAGCAGCTTCTGCCCATGCTGGGCAGGAAGGCTTGGCTTGTGACTTTAGACCTAAAAGAGGCATACCTGCATGTCCCAATCGGAGAATCTTGCAGAAGATGCATCAGATTCAAGGCTGGCTCAATGCATTACCAATTCTCTGCACTGCCCTTTGGCTTATCTACTGCGCCCAGGGTCTTTACAAAGTGCCTGGCACCAGTAATTGCATCCTGCAGACAAAGAGGAATACAAATATATCCTTACTTGGACGACTGCCTCATTCAAGCAGAGAACAAGGACATTCTACTACAGCATCTGGCGTTTGTAAAGAGACTTTTAACATGCCTAAGGTACACAGTCAATGAAAAGAAATCAAAACTAGTACCCTCTCAAGAGATATTCCTGGGTGCAAGCTTAAATACAACTGCCCAGATGGCTTATCTCACGCCAGACAAGCAAAGGCAACTGACTACCTGTTTCAAAATGTTGGCAAGAAAGGCCCAGTTATCTACAAGAAAAATTCGGCAGGCTTTGGGCTTCATGGCATCCTGCATCCTACTAATTCCATATGCAAGACTGCATATGAGGAAACTTCAATGGTACCTAAAAGTGTTTGGACTCAACATTGCCACAGCCTGGAAACAAGGATTACTCTCATTCCCTGCCTGCAACAGGAGTTTCAATGGTGGGCGAAGGCTTGTCACCAGAACAAGGGACAGCCATTCACTTTACCCCCAGCCAGGCAGATATTAACAACGGATGCATCAGATTATGCCTGAGGGGCCCACATGGCAGGAAGATGTATTCAAGGCACATGGTCCTCAAACCAAATGCATCTACATATCAATGAAAAAAGAGATGCTAGCTGTTCAAAATGCCCTGACAGCCTTCAAGGACCTACTTCATCCGGGACAGTTAAAGACAGACGACACCACGGTCATGTGGTATATAAACAAGCAGGGAGGCACTCATTCTTATCCCCTTTGCAGACTAGCCATGACTTTGTGGGACACAGCATTGACTTACCAAGTACATCTGCAGGTACAATTCCTGCCAGGAAGGAAAAATACTCTGGCAGAAGAACTAAGCAGAAACCTCATGGGATCCCCACGAGTGGGAATTGGATCCACAAGTCTTCAGCATGATAATAAGGAAATGGGGATGCCCGGATATAGATCTATTTGCCTCTCCTCACAACTACCAACTAAAAAGATTCTGCACAAGGACTTATCACAGACAAGCATGGAAAGTGGACTTTCAGCTGGAAAAACCTAGCAGTATATGCCTTTCCTCCACTGCCTCTCCTCCCCAAGGTACTCCTAAAGGTCAGACAAGAGAAGCCAATGATGATCCTGATTGCCCCAGACTGGCCCCGCCAGTACTGGTATCCAATCCTAAGGAACTTGTCTCAATGCTTAGCTTGGACCTTACCTCAAATAACCTCATCTACTGTCCCAACAAAACACTCAGATCCTGCACAGCCAACTCAAGACCTTAAACCTGGCAGCATGGCAGATAATGTAGTCATACAAAACACACATAATGTAGTCATTTTGGAGGCCAGGAGGCTTAGTACTAGAAAATCTTATGCTGGAAAATGGAAGAGATTCTGTGCTTGGAACCAGGCACAAGGAATTGATACAGCTGTACCAAATATTCCTCAGATTTTGCAATACTTAACTGAGATGCTGGACAAAGGCCTTTCCTTTTCATCAATTAAAATTCATGCCTCTGCCATTTCGGCTCATTTACAATACAGACGCACCAATCTTTTCTCATCCTTTGTTAAGGCAGTATCTCAGAGGAGCCAAAAACTTAAGGCCTCCAAGGAGATCACCAGTACCTGCATGGGACCTCAACTATGTCTTGGAAAAACTCACCCTGCCTCCTTTTGAGCCAGCCGCTACTGCTGATATAAAGTTTTTATCTTGGAAAACAGCTCTGCTCCTAGCAATAACTTCTGCAAGACGAGTTTCTAAGCTACAGGCACTCGTGACTGTGGAACCTTTTATCATTTTTTATTCAGACAGGGTTTCTCTGAGGACAAACCCGACATTTGTGCCTAAGGTGGGTGTCCAGTGTGGCTCTTAACCAAACTATTCATCGCCAACTTTTTATCCAAATCCACAGAACAAGGGGGAAAGAATTCTGCATTCTTTGGACTTAGACAGCTTCGATTCTACTTGGACAGAACCAAAGTTTTCAGCAAGACAGAGCAATTACTAGTGGCATATGCTGCAGGATCACGAGGAAAGGCTATCTCAAAGCAGACTATTTCAAAGTGGATAGGCCACTGCATTCGTTTCTGTTATTCACAACATGGTAAGCCAGTGCCTAAGGGCATTAGGCCACATTCAACCAGAGCAGCAGCCACTTCAGCAGCCTTCCTCAGGGGAGTACCAACCAAAGACATTTTAGAGGCTGCTACCTGGAGTTCAGTGCACACCTTTACAAAGCACTATCATCTACCACTCTACTCTAAATCCAGGGCAGGCTTTGCCACAGCAGTTCTGCAGGGCCTCATAGCCGCTCCTAATGCTCTTTAGCTCCAGCCTCCCAACCATAGCTTTGGGACTCTACCCAAAAGTAATGACTGCAACAGTGAAACGCGAAGAACATAGTACGGTTGTGTACACTTACCATAAATGTAGATGTTCGAGTGTATTCACTGTTGCAGTCCAGGTTACCCACCCGCCATCCCCCCTATTTTTGCTGGAACTTATCTTTACTTCTCTAATCTATACAACCTATGTGGTGTATTTGCTTGTAGATGAAGGTAAAATATATTTTGGTGCATGTATGTTTTATTTACATATTTTTAGCCTACTCTTTTGGGGGCACCTGACATCTGGGGCAAGAAAAACTGAAGAAAATGGAGTCAGCTGCATCTTTTATACCCTTGACGCCCTGACGACAGGGAAGAGGTGACAGTAACCGACACCGGACCAAGACTTTGGAATTCAGGCCGACTGAGGGCATCCTGCCAGCAGGATAACCCAAAAGTAATGACTGCAACAATGAATACACTCGAACATCTACATTTATGGTAAGTGTACACAACTGTACTTTACTTCCTTATGTCTGGCATGAGTCATACAGAGCATTATTGGAAAGAGAAAGGGTTGACGGAGAACAAGATCACTTCGATACATAAAGCCCCATTGGTAGCCATGTTGTGGAAAACAGGCTAAAATTACAAATAAAGTACTTAGAGTGATTATGAAGTGTTAAATAGGTCAGGAAACAAAGATAGAGTGAAAAAAGTTCTAAGGTGGAGTTTTCCTTTCATTTAAAGAAGGGTTTGTGTATGTGTGTGTGTGTGCGCGCGCGCGTGCACCTGTATATCTTGTGTGTGTGTGTGTGTGTATATATCTATATATATATATATATATATATATATATATATATATATATATATATAGATAGATAGATACACACACACACACACACACACGAGAAAACTGTTTTGGAATTACTGAACCCATTGTCTTTTATGCCTAGAGTATTGAAAAAGATGTTGAAAATGAAGGAGAAAGAGATGCCCTTGTGTTCATCTGTTGCAGTATTGCTGACATAAGGCAAGGCAACGACCTGACATTGGCCAGTATATCGAAGTCTTCTACTACCTAGGGTGCATGGTACGTCTGACGTAGGCCCCTATCAGACAATAAGAGAGACATACTCATGCAGCACCCTCAGAACTTCTTTGCCCGCCAGTCGGATTGCCAGTCCCGGTCTTTGCTCTGCTGCTGAAATTGCTTGCTAAACTAAGGTAAGTGCCCTATTGGGGAAATATTTTTTTTTTTTTGTCTTTTCTGCTACCTTGTCTTTTATTGAGGTTAATGTCATCCAGGAAAGGGAGTGTGACTGTGGAAGACATATTCTACGTAAGGATAATCATTGCCAGTGCCTCTTTTTGCCTCAGGCTTCAGCATAACCACAAAAACTGCTCTTTTTGTCCGTCTTTTGTACCCAAGACCCTCTAAAGACCTCCCTTGTGATCTTCTTAGAAAACCATCACCTTAAGCTTTTAGCCAAGAGTGCGATGGAAACCTTCTCTGACCTGACAACCGAACCTGAAAAACATAGGCCTGAAGCTGTGCCTCTCTATACAGACTTCTCTCCTGAAGCATGTGAGAGCTCGGAGATGCCCGCCATCATGGATCTGGATCTGGATCCTCAGGCTGAGCCTGTTTCGCAGGCCGCCTTGGTACTGGCCGTATACACGTATAGGGAGGCAACTCGGACGTCGACTACTGATGCCCAGGGGAATCCCAGGCTTATTGTGTCTAAAGGCCCTAGGGGAGTTACTCAAATTGTTAGTGAGGATGTCGACTTGGACTCGGTTGAATGTAGGCCTTCGTCCGGCCCACCTTCTTTGCATCGCATGGATACTCCAGCAAATAAGCAAAAAACTAAGCATGTTACACCTCCCCCCACCGACCCCCAAAGAGTGGCAAAATGTTTACACAAGGTCTGTTTAAGGCCTTCCTGTCGTATAGGCATTCCTCTGGTCATCCTCCTTCTCCTCCTACCTGGCTTGACTCCCCACAGAGAAGACCTAGGCCTCAGGCCACTTCTGAGGAAGATTCTTCATCTGAGGAGGACAGAGATCCACTGGATTACCCCCCTCAAATGCCCTCCACTTTAGTTTCTCCTGAAGAAGATTCAAATGGAACAGAGTCTCCTATGGAGGAAGTTCCTTTTGGGAGACCATCTCCAGGTTGCGTGACCACTTCAAATGGGACAGTACAGAGATGTCAGAGTTCCAAAAACATTATTATAACCTCCAAGTACAGTCCTCTACCCTTCAGCCATTCCTCTTGTTATACCAGCCTTTTTAGATGCTTTTGCATCTACTGCCACTCATCCTGACTCCTAGCCTCCAGCTCCAAAAAAAAACAACAGACAGGTACTACAAAGTACCTAAAGTCTGCAATTTTCTTTTCAAGGCCCCAGTTGTGCACTCCCTTGTGTAGTTTCAGTAGCCTCTGATAAGGCCTCCAGGTCACTTCCTTAAAACTCACTCCTCCCTTCGGACAAGGATAACAGACAGTTGGGGAGGCTGGGCAAGAAAATCTTTACCTCAGCTACCCTGACCTTCAGAGCTCTGAGCTACCAGACCCACATGACCAAGTATAATCTGTAACTCGTGTCTCAACTTTTAAAACTTATTTCAGACATGCCAGACTCTGAAAACAAGGCCTTGGCATCCTCTAATTGCTGCCTTTTCTCAGGTAGCCAGACATTCTATTAATTGCAGCTATGATGTTGTAGAAGCCGCCTCAAGAGCTGCAGCTTCCTCTTCTAACTTACGAGGGTTTCCCCTGGCTAAGGCTTCAGCCACTTCTTGAGGGCATTAAGGCAAAAGTCATGGATCCCCCCTTGGACAACTCTGGTTTGTTTGGTAAACCCTCTGCAGAACTACTCAAATCTCTGCAAGGAAAAAGCTAGGAACTTCAAGACCTTAAGCACATTGTGGTATCCCCTTTGCCTAAATTTCACAGAAATTACTCTGCAAAACAAGTCTTTATATGCAGGAAATCCAGAACCCCACAATCAAAACCACAAAAAAGGCCTAAGAAAGCTAATCAGTTTCCTTCTTCATTTTCCTCCTCTTCTCAGCTTGTTAAGCAGCCCTTTCCTGATAAGACTCTTCCAGCAGTCAGGGCACCCCTCCCCTCTCACAGCATCTAACCCTATTCCTTCCTTTCTGAGAACTCATCACTCAAGACTCTTGGGTGTTAAGCACCATCAAGAAGGATACTTCATAGTCTGGCACAAGGTGCCTCCCTTCAGGGGTATACCCCAAAATCCAGAAGAACAGGAGCCTCTTTTTCCTGGAGTCCTGCAAAACCTACTCAGATGGGGCAGTATCGAGCCTGTTCCCCCAGGAAAAGAGGGAAGAGGCTTCTACTCATACCTCTTGGTTCTCAAGAAGGAAGGTCCTTGAAAACACATACTAGACTCTCCTACCTATGATTTTCTTATTGTTCCCTCATTCAAAATGCTTACCCTGCAAACCTTTTTCCCTCTTATCCTCCTTCAGGCATTCCTAGCCTCCATAGACATCAAGGATGCTTACCTGCATATACTCATCCACCCCTAGGTACAGGAGACAAGGCCATGTCCAACCCAGAATTGATGGACATGCTCCACCTAAAAAAAAAAAAAAAAAAAAAAAAAAATCCCGGAGAGCCACACGCTCTAGAGATGTAAACCTCACCACAACGATAAATAGGACATGCTGGAGGGATAGATTCCTATCCCAGAAACTCCCTATGCTTTGGAACAGGATTCCAATATACATCAGGCAGAGCCCCTCACTAACACTCTTCAAGAGAAACCTTGACGAGTGGATGGGAAGCAAAAAATTTACCCCAGTGATCACTGCAGTGACTCTGCTGGACAGTGGCGCAGGGAACTAATGGCTCTGCTGGACAGTGGCGCAGGGAACTAATGGCTCTGCTGGACAGAGGCACAGGGAACTAATCTAAAGGGATGGCGAAAGCCAACACATTCTGTCTAGGCTTATAAATGCCCTTGGGCAGATAGCCTAGTACTTACCTGTGAACCTATGTGGGATTCTTGCAATATCTTTGGACTCTTTGCTGCAGCGAGTGTCTTAACAAAATGGCTAGCACCTGTGGTCGCCTTTTGCAGACTCCAAAGTATCCTTATCCTCCCCTATCTAGACTACCTTTTGATTCAAGCCATTTCCCAAATGGAATTGAACAAAAATCTCCAATTGACAGTTGCCATTCTACAAAGCCTGGGATTTACCATAAATTTCTAAGTCATCCGTGGTCCCATCGCAGGATCATGTCTTTCTGGGGTACAAATTTCAGTCCCAGAGTATGGTGGTGTCTCTTCTACCTACCAAGGCACATGAGATTTCTCTGCTTTTTGCAGACATTCTCCCCGTCTATCTGATGTCTGCAAGACAGTTCCTGAGAATTTTGGGGTTGATGGCTTCCAGCATCCCTATGCTTCCTCTAGTAAGGACATACATGAGGAAATTCCAATGGTTCATAAAGTCACTGTGGTCTCAACATGCCCACCCTCTAGGATACGAAATACCACTTCTACCTTGTCTCAAGAAGCAGCTTCAGTGGTGGATAACACATCCATCTCTAAACCCAGGCCTCCCCATTCACCCACTGCCACCAACTCAAGTACTGTACAAGGATGCATCGGACATGGGCTGGGGATCAGCCCTGGACCACCACACAACACAGTACAAGGTCAGTGGACCCCCCCCCCCCCCCCAGAGGAGAGATCACATAAATGTCAAGGAAATTAAGGCACTAATCTGTACCCTTCAAACCTTCCAACCTCTGCTCAGACCAGGGAGTTTACATGTACACACAGACAACATGACAGTCTTGTGGTATATCAACAAACGGGGGGGACTAGATCCTATCTCTTGCAGACTAGCCATACAGGCCTTAGATCTAGCACATGTACAAGATATCTCCTTGCAGGCAGTCTACATCCCTTCCAGTCAGAATGCTGTGGCAGACACAATAAGCAGATCCAGAACATAGGCCCACAAAAAGGTGCTTCACAGGGATGTGTTCCTGGACATTGTCCCCCAGTGGGGTATTCCACAGATACTTGTTTGCCTCCTCCCTGAACAAGCAGCTTCCAAAGTTTTGTTCCAGAGAACCCCATTCTCAGGCATAGAGAGTGAACGCCCCATCGATCTCTTGGAAGGGGAAATTCCTGTATGCATTTCCCCCCTGCCACTTATTCTGAAAGTCCTGCTGAAAATTCAACAGGACAAACCAGAAATTTTGCTGGTGACTCCCTGTTGGCCAACACATCTAACCATGGGGAATCACCACAAGTTGCCCCACAGAGTGGATCTACTAACACAGAACAAGGACCCACTCATCCACCCACACTTAGAGACCTTCCAGCTGACCCTGTGGATGATAAGAGCTCTAATTCCTTTCAGACACCTTCATTCTGAGGACTTGCTTCAAGTCCTGCAGGAGGCCAGGAAACTTAATACCAGAAAATCTTAACTCTCCAAATGGAAGAGGTTCTCGCTTTGGTGTCTTACCAAAAGCCAGGACCCGCTTAGTCTTGTGAGGTCAGCAGACGTGTATGTAATCCCACAATTGCAGATCTGTACATATAATCAATTTCAAGGAGGCCCATCCCTCCTTCGGAACAGGGAATGTATAATCTTTGTATGCACTGATTTTTATAAATCATTTGGTGAACATGAAGCATCCTTGTTTTCTTATCTAATCTATCCAACACGTTTTGGGGCCAGTCAGTAACTCCAAAACTGTAAGTTAGGACAGGAAGAGCAAATTGGTTTATGTATTGGGTTTTGTTCCTAGAGGTCAGTGCTGTTTTCAAGATTGTCTTCTGAAGTATTCCTTACTAAGTTTTATTCGCATTTGTTCGTGTTTTATTGTTAATCCTTTGTCAGTTCCCAAATATTTATACACTCCTCCTTGCTTGAGTTTTTATATCACATTCTTGTCCTAAACTGATATTTTCCTGGCATTGCAATTTTCCTGCTTTAAAGGTTGCTTTTGCACATTTATCAAGACCAAATGACATTCTTATATCATCTGAAAAAGTTTTGACAACTTGTAGTTGTGCTTTCAGTTCCTCATTTGATAAGCTGTGCAGTTTTAAATCATCGACAGAGAAGGTGAGAAGTCTTTACACTGTTTTCTAGGAGCCAGATATCTGTGTGAATTGCTTAATGCGGGATTATCTTTCTCCTCCATAAAACACGTCTGTCAGCTCTCTCTCCCTGCCACTTTCTCCACCCTTAGCTACCATTTTTGAAGCATAACATTTCTTTAAAGGAGTCCTTCACATCAGACCTCCCAGGAGACCTTTATTTCCACCCTGGGAACTCAAATTTGTGCTGGAGAAACTGACTCAAGCCCCTTTTGAGCCAGCTTCTTCTAGCTCTCTCAAACACTGTACTTGGGAAAACTGTCTTCCTGGTGGCTTTTACCTCCACCAGGCAGGTTTCAAAATTAAAAGCCCTTATGGTATCTCCTCCTTTCCTGTCCTTCCACAAAGACAGGGTTTCCCTTTGAACCAATCCTTCCTTCATGTCAGAGGTAGTCAATGATTTGTCCTTAAACAAAGGTATTCATCTCCCCACATTTGTCCCCTCTCTCCGAGCAGTAATGAGAGGATCCTTCACACTCGTGATGTACACGGACAACTCTGGGTTTACTCACATAAGGCTAAACCCTTTAGGAAATCAGGCCAACTGTGTGTCTGTCCACGCCAGGGCTCTGGGATTGTCTGTGTCCAAACAGACCAGCTCCAATTGGATATCCAAATCCATTGCCTTTTGCTATTCTCACCATGGTAAAATTCTTCCAGGCTCGGTCATATCTTATTCCACAAGGGCAAAGTCTTTGGGGGCTTTCCCCAAAGGGCTGGACACTATAACTCTATCTTAGAAGTAGCTACTTGGACATCTGTCCACACCTTCACCAAACATTATAAGATGGATTCCATTTTCTAGATCCAAGGCAGGATTTACCAGGGCCATTCTGCATGGCATCATAGAAAATTCCTCTGCCACTCCCTCCTCCTTTTATGCATGACCGTTTGTACTCTCCCTTATGCCAGGAATACTGTGACAGATGGATAGAAGGACATAGATTAGTTGCGTAAGAAAGTAGCATAATGTTAGATGTCCTTCTTTTCTCCGTTGCAATATTCCATCCCTCCCTCCTCCCCCCCACTTCTTGGCTTTCTTGGATACATTGATCCTCTTTCCCTTAGACTGTTTCTCCCCCTGGGGCTTCAGTTCTGAGGGTGCTGCACACGTATGTCTCTTTTATGGTTGACATCTGATAGTGGCCTATGCCAGACATACTGTGTACCCTAGGTAGTAGAAGACTTTCATATACTGGCCAACGTCGGGTCATTGCCTTGGCAGGCAACTCCCTTATGTCAGGAGTACTGCAACAAAGAAGAGGAGGACATTTATTGTTACAGTAAGTTGTTACTAATCTTTCACCACTGAGAAACAGAGGAATTTGGCTTGTTGAGTTCAGGGAAAGAGTACGTGAAGCTGCTGGCTGTATGAAGCTTTATAGAAATTTAAAACTTGGACGATCTGTGAGAACAGCTTCTAATTAAAAAAAGGCAGTTGTAGGAAAATGTAATGCAGTACTGTGAGATAAAAAGTTGGGAATACCATTAGGATTATAAAAAAAAATGCATAAGGAAAGAATGAAATTAGTAAAATAAAAGATGAAGTGGAAAGATTTATTTTGCATGTTGTCTCATAAAAAGATCACAGTGAAAGCACAAGTGAAGTAGAAAGCGATGAAGGTAAAATCATGTTTAGCAGAAGGGTTAACAGACAAAACTTTGAAAAAAGATCATCTGGTGAAGTCCAGTTTGTGGATGAAAACGATTGTCATGACTGAATAAAACTGAGTTTGTTTGGTGACAAAATCAACTTGATTTTTCATTAATTTTTTAAACGTGTATTTACTTTTGAAGTTTTGGATTGCTGTTAAGATTACTGAATGCTCAAAGTTTGTGACTGCTTCAAGTCTTGGAGCAAGCAAAGTGCAGACTAGTTGACCTGAGAGAGCGAGTAGCCAACATTCTTATTGTATCGCTCATTTTGATTTTGTAATTGTTCGTCCTGTGACTTAAATTTTGGATATACATAAGGGTCCTGGTCGTGAGGTAGATGTTCCAGAACCACTGGTGATCTTTCTTTTGGTTAGAATAACGGACAATTCATCACTCTAAACAGCACAACCTAAAACTGGTAATAGAGTAAAAGTGAGAGAGGATTCTCCTAGAGTTCATTTCCATAGTTCAAACGACAAAGAATTACCATCACAATTTAGAAGTCCATTCCAGTTGTTTAAATCTGCAAAGCACTCTAAAGTAAAAGCATAGGACAGCTTTAAAAGTAAAAAGAAACCAAAAGCCTTAGTGATTATATCTAATTTAGATAGAGCAGCAAAAACAACTTCCAAATAAAAAAAAATTATATATAAGCTATTAGGAAATCTATTTCTTTCAAGAAGGGGGAGTGCCAGAAATTTTGACATGACCCATGCCCTGAGCATTTCAGAATGTCTTTTTTCATGAATGCTGACCATTTTTGGCTTTTTTTCTGATTGTATCTGCCTTTATCTCCTAAATGAACGTTTTATTGTTGAAATTTCCAAGGAATGTTATGGATGTTAATTACATATAAATTCCTGTTAGTGTTAGGATCCTATCCTCAAAGGCAGAGGAGCAGATGAACCTTGGGTTTTAATGAAAAAAACATAGGGAAACATATATTAATAGAAAACAAAACAAACCATATTAACATTTTCCATTTACATACATTGTCATGTTTTCTTTCTTTATAACTATCATAATTCCATGATATGAATTGCTCAGTTCCTGCCTTTCCATTAACCTCAATCCTCCTCAACCTTTTTTCTGCATGTATTGTTCCTACAGTTTCCTGCTCATTCCCATTTCTAAAGATCCCTCTCTCAGTTCTTTTAGCTCTGTTACATAATTCATTATTTCAAATACAGTTGGTTTATACTTCTGATTTGCATTTTCTAATAACTTCATTTTTGACAACTAACAGAATGCCTTCACACTTCCTGTGTCCCAGCTGAAGACTTATTTTGAGAGTTACAGCCATTTGCTCATCAAATATTTCTGACAGAATACTCTGCAGGGAGTTTTTAAAGTCTGTCAACTCATTACTATCCCAAAACAATTTTTTCCCCGTTACCTCTTTCTTCCCCATCACACCTCCACCATTTGCTATCTGCCAAAGGAAAAAATGTTTAAAAGTATGTATGCAAACTCTTTCTAGCAAATATAAACCTTCTGGACTTTACCTGCTTGGGAGCCATATATATATCCTCCCACTGTTCCCTTGTAAATTATTTTCCAGTCTGTCTTCCCAATCTTTTCTAACTTCCTTTGATTCTTATAATTGTCATGCAATATTTTATATGCCTTACTAAATTATTTCTTTTTATTTTAACAGCAACTTCTGTTGTAGATTCAACTAAAAGATCTACCAGAGCAGATCTTGGATTCCCATATCCCCTTCTGTTTGCCTATACTCTTAATCAGTTCTTTGTAGGGAAGGCAGCCTGTAGCTTGTAGTCCAAATGTCTTTGTGGCCTCATCCCTCTCTTTTAGCTCTCCCACTTCAGTTGTTTGCTGCCAATACCTTGATTCATTTGACAGTTTTCTCCAGTAAATTCCATCCCTCTCTTGCCTATTTTCTGCACCCCTACTTGCAGTTATCCCTATTAGCAAAATCTCCTTTCTCCATTTTCATGTTGGCTTGGTTCTTAGAATAGTTTCTGCTACTCTGAGTGTAGTTGTAATCTCTATGGTTGTTACTCTGTCGGACTGTATTTCTGATGATATGTGGAGTTCTGTTTGTGGAGTATATGTATAAAAGGCCATATTTCAATCTCCTTTTGAGGTTTCAGCTGTTTGAAAGCGTGCCATTTTAGTCATTGCATTTTACTACTGAAAAAATATATATTTTTTTCCTGGTGACAAAGGATTTTTACTTCTGCTCTAATGGGAGTTCTGTAAATAATTACTGTGCCAATTTTGTATTCTGTTTATTGAGAAGAAGTTCAACATAAAACTCACAGTGGAAAACGAGAATAGTCCAAAGTGTCAGACTGTGATAGTTGAAGCCATATTGGAGCCTGCATGTGCTACATAACCTATATATATATATATATATATATATATATATATATATATATATATATATATATATATATATATGTTTAATAAATCTTGACCTGTTTGACATGTCATTGTAAAATTTTCAAGTGCTAACAATGAGGTGTTCAGCTACAAAATGTATGAAAGAAAGCTTTTCTGCCCACCAGAATTTCAGTGCAGATCAACACTGAATTTTGCCATGCTTTAGTTGCTTGAAAGTATGGTATTTGACACTGTGTGTTACAACTAAAAAAAAAATTTGAAATGATTGCATTCTGTGTATACAAAAGAACTTTAGCATAATACTCATAGTGAAAATAGAGAATATTGCAAAATGTCAGATCATGATAGGTTCCAGATGTATATGTTTGTCTCATTTCACTAAGTATAAAAAGGCTGCACCTTAGTCTGTCTTTGAGATTTCATTATGAAACTTTCAGGCAGTAATAACACTCTGTACAGCTACAAAGTGCTCCTAAGGCTGCTATTCTACCTTCAGTGATTTCATTGCATTTTGTTGCTGAATTTAGCCCTACCACTTCAGCTGCTTGAATGCATGACATTTTAACTATCACATTACATTGAAAATCTATTTTTCTTCGTGAGGTATATAGGATTCTTAATTCAGATGTAATGACAATTCAATAAAGAATTATTTTAAACCAAGACATTCAGCACAACACTTAGGATAGAAGTAATTAAAAATATCATTAATATTGAAGACATGGGATGCCTACATCTGGAACCTATGTAATATACATGTTTCTGTCCTACTTTGAGATTTCATAATGAAACTTGCATACTAAGAACGAGTGTTCAGCTACAGAATGCATGTAAGACTGCAATTTTACCCTAAGGTTTTACTGCGGCTCTTCACTGAATTTGAACACTTTACTTCAGCTGCTTGAAAGTCTGGCATTTTAGCCAAAACATGATACTAATGGGAAAAAACTTTCTCAAGAAACATGGAAGATTTTTACTTCTTATGTAAAGATAAGTCAGTAAAGTATTGTAGATCATTAATATTTTCTGCGTGTTACAAAGAAGTTCAACACAGCATACACAATAGAAGTTAAAAATATTAGGTTCCTTTACAGTTACAGACGTATGCAGACCGCTGAAGATCTTGGTCTATTTTCTTAGTAGACCAGAGCATGGGTTAAGTGACTTGCACAGAGTTGCAGTGTAGGCTGCTAGATGCTAAAGAAATCAAACCATCCTTTGTACAGTGGCCATATTGCTGTTCATTTGGATTTCATTATGATATTTTCAGGCAGTAACAAGAAGTTCTGCTTCAAATGAACCCAAGACTGCTGTTCCATCCTTAGGGAATTCAGTATTGATTTCAGCCCCACCACTTTAGGTGTATGGTATTTTTTCCATTGCATGTTACAGTTGAAAAATACATATCTTTCCTGGTGAAGTACATAAGGTTTTACTTCAAAGATAGAATCAGATGTGGTAAAGACATATTCCAGACCATTACTGTATCCTGCATACTGAGCCAAAATTTCAACATTGAAAACTGAGAATAAGGCAAAACTTCAGGCTTTTAACACCAAAGGCATATGGGCATTTGTATCTGGAACTTGTGTATGAAAGACTACTCATGAGCTCTCCTTTTGATATTTCATTGTGAAACTTTTCAGGCAGTAACTGAGTGTTGAATTGCAAATTTGACTGACTTTTTTTTTTGTATGTATGTTTTTTGCCCACTTGCCAGCACCTTTACGAAGTTCGTGTTTCACTGTTGCAGTCATTACTCTTGGGTTATCCTGCTGGCAGGCTACCCGCAGTCGGCCTGAATTTCCAAAGTCCTGGTCTGGCATCGGTTGCTGTCGCCTCTTCCCTGATGTCAGTGCACCAGGGGTATAAAAGATGCAGCCGACGCCATTTTCTTCAGTCTTTCTTGCCGTGCAGTGCCCGAAGCAAAAGCTGTTCGCAAGTGCCGGTCGGCCGACTCCTGAGATTTTCAAATCCGAATTTCAGAACAGAAGTCTTCATTAAAGCTAAGTACCCTGTTGGGGAAACTTTTTTCTTGCTCCAGACCGATGTCAGAAAAAGTTAACAGTTGTATTTCTTGTGGGAAGCAAATACCTCCTAAGGATTTTCACTCTTACTGTATTCCTTGCCTAGGCCCTGACCACGACGTTGCTAGCTGTCAGTTTTGTGCTAGATTTAACTAACGGACTATTAAGCGTCGGTTTGATTTTGCATTTCATTACTTTGGCCGAAGGTTTAATTTTATAATGCTGTCAGAACAGTCGACCAGAGTTTACAAAAAATGCAAGGACAGGGAAAAGGATAGGCATCGGAGGTCCAAAACCGACGACGAGGCCTCCATTAGGCCGGTCGCCGGTTCTCAGTGAGGTGCTTTCGCAGCCCCTGGCACCCGCTACCTCAGAGCCACAGGCCGCTTCCGACTCCCACATGGAGCTGACTGGGCCTCTGGATACTCAAGGTATTGGACACTCGGAAATCATTCCCTCAGATGGGTCCGGAGCCACTGAGCAGGCATCTGCTTCTGAGGTGTCTTCAGATCTACACAGTTATATGTTAAACCATCTTAAGCTTCAAAGTTAAAGACTAAAGCAGCTCTAAAGACAAAGAAACAAGTACAGCATTCTCCTACTCAGACTTCCATGCCTAAAAAGCAGATGCTTAAAATGGCCGAAGACCTAATTACTTTGATCAGTGGCTCCCATCCCCCTCCTGATAAGAGGCCTAGGCAAGAGACAGAATATGATTCTTCTGATCAGGTTTCTATTTCCTCTGATTCCTCTTCTGAACAGGATTATTCTATTCCTCCACATGAGGATTCTGATGATGAAGAATCCATTCCTTCAGCCTCTCCTCCTGAGGATTATTCTTTTGGGGAAACCCTGCATACCATGAGGGAGCATTTCCACTGGGAGAGCCAAGATTGCTCAGAATCTAAGAAAAGGCTCAGAGACTTTCTGCTACTTCCTCAGCACAGACCCCTTGCTATTCCACCTGTTCTAGACATTGTAGATGATGTATTTTCAGAGTCCGGCCTGTTCCCTGACACTTTAATCCCTGCACCTGTTAAGCCAGACAGATACTACAGGGTCCCAGATTCTCATAAATTCCTATATAAAAACCCCACTGCTGACCCAGAAACTATATCTCAGGGTCCCAAAGGGGTCAAAGCTTCCACTGCAAAAAACCCTGTCCCCTCTGATAGGGATTCTAGGGCACTGGACAGATGGGGGGAAAAGTTTACACCTCTGCTACCTTGGCTGTAAGGGCTTTAAATTGTCAGTTTCATATGCTTAAATAACAGCAATACGTAATGTCACTGCTTAAACAGAAAATGTTGACAAATTCTGAATGTTCAGAGAACAAGGAAATGCAGGATTTATTGCATGCAGCTGAACAAGTAGGAAAGCATACTTTGCAGTGTGGTTATGATTCACTGGAGGCCTCTTGCAGGGCCGCTGTTACAGGTTCTGTTATTAGAAGTCATGCTTGGTTAAAGGAACAGAATCTGCCTGATCATGTTAAAGCAAAACTATTAGATGCTCCATTACAGCATGATACTTTGTTTGGTGCTAAAGCAAAAGAGGTGTTGAAGAAAATGGAGGATAAAGCGAAATCCATGCAGACAGTTAAGGATTTCTTACAGGTACAGCCACCCAGATTTAGCAGGAACTGGCCTTCAAAATATTGGTCCTTTCCAGTGTCAGACAGGCCACAAAGAGACAGATACAGACGTCCCAGAGGCAGATCTCAGCCCCAAGGCTCATACAGGCCTAAACAATGGGGGTGCTCCTACCTCCAAAAGCAGAGAAGACAAATCACAACCTTACAGGAAACAGTCCCAATGACTTTCCTCTGCCAGATCCAAGCACTTTTCTTTTGGCAGCCCCCTTGGGGGGAAAACTAGTACTTTTTTCACCAAATTGGCAAATGATTACCCAAGACAAATGGGTCTTGAACATAGTGTCCCAAGGCTACAGGTTCCATTTTCACACCCTACCAAGGGCAAAAGGTATGCCAGACCTGCAATACAATTAATGGGCAGAGGCACAAAGGCAAATTACAGCCTTCATGGACATGAGGGCCATTCAACAAGTACCACAACAAGAGCAGGGGCAAGGATTTTACTCCAGTCTTTTCTTAGTGCCCAGAAAGGACAAAACCTGGAGACCAATACTGGACCTGTCTATACTAAACACGTTTCTGGAGGTTCCAAACTTCAAGATGTTGACTCTACAGCAGCTACTGCCCATGCTGGGCAAGAAGGCTTGGCTCGTAACTTTGGACCTAAAAGAGGCATACCTGCATGTCTCAATCAGACAATCTTGCAGAAGATACCTCAGATTCATAGCTGGCTCAATGCACTACCAATTCTCTGCACTGCCCTTTGGCTTATCTACTGCACCCAGGGTCTTCACAAAATGCCTGGCACCAGTAATTGCATTTTGCAGACAAAGAGGAATTCAAGTATATCCCTACTTGGACGACTGCCTTATTCAAGCAGAGAACAAAGACATTCTTCTAAAGCATCTGGCGTTTGTAAAAAGATTACTAATTTGCCTAGGGTACACAGTAAATGAAAAAAAAATCAAAACTAGTACCCTCTCAAGAGATAATATTTCTGGGTGCAAGCTTAAATACAACTGCCCAGATGGCTTATCTCAAGCCAGACAAACAAAGGCAACTGACTTCTTACTTCAAAAAGTTGGCAACAAAGACCCAGTTATCTGCAAGGAAAATCCTGCAGGCCTTGGGCTTCATGGCATCCTGCATTCTACTAATTCCATATGCCAGACTGCATATGAGGAAACTACAATGGTATCTAAAAAGTGTTTGGACTCAGCATTGCCACAGCCAGATGCATCTTCACATCAATCAAAAAGAGATGCTAGCTGTTCAGAATGCCCTGACAGCTTTCAAGGATCTACTTCATCCAGGACAGCAACTGATAAAGACGGACAATACTACAGTCATGTGGTACATAAACAAGCATCGAGGCACACATTCCTACCCCCTCTGCAGACAAGCAATGACCTTATGGGACACAGCATTGACTTATCAAGTTCACCTGCAAGCACAATTCCTGCCAGGTGAAACAAATACTCTGGCAGACGAACTAAGCAGAAACCTCATGGATCCCCATGAGTGGAAACTGGATCCACAAGTCTTCAGCATGATAACAAGGAAATGGGGATGCCCAGACATAGATCTATTTGCCTCCCTTCACAACTGCCAATTAGAGATTTTGCACAAGGATTTATCACAAACGAGCATGGAGAGTGGACGACCTATCCTTCAGCTGGAAAAATCTAACAGTATATGCCTTTCCTCCACTGCCTCTCCTTCCCAGGGTACTCCTAAAGGTCAGACAAGAGAAGCCAAAATTGATACGGATTGCACCAGACTGGCCACGCCAGCACTGGTACCCAATCCTAAAGAGCTTGTCTCAAGGTCCAGCATGGCTATTGCCTCAAACTTCTCACTTACTGACCCAACAAAACAATCAGATCTTGCACAGCCAACTCAGGACCTTAAATCTGGCAGCATGGCGGATAATATAGCCATTCGGAACACTCTACTTTCAAAAGCTGTTATGGATGTTATCTTGGAGGCCAGGAGGCCCAGCACCAAAAAATCTTATGCAGAAAAATGGAAGAGATTCTTTGCTTGGAACCAGGAACAAGGCATTTGACACGTATGTACTAAGTATCCCACAGATTTTACAATACCTAATTGAGATGCTGGACAAAGGCCTTTCCTTTTCATCAGTTAGGATTCATGCCTCTGCCATTTCAGCCCATTACAATACAGAACCACCTATATTTTCTTATCCTTTAATAAGGCAGTACCTCAGAGGGGCCAAAAACATCAGGCCAACAAGGAGAGCACTAATTCCGGCATGAGACCTCAATTATGTCTTGGAAAAACTCACACTGCCTCCTTTTGAGCCAGCCTCAACAGCTGATATAAAATTCTTATCCTGGAAAAAGCTCTGCTCCTAGCAATAACCTCTGCAAGACGAGTCTCGGAGTTACAAGCACTCTTGGCTGTGGAACCTTTTATCATTTTTCATCCAGACAGGGTTTCCCTGAGGACAAACCCAACATTTATGCCTAAGGTGGTGTCCAGTGTGGCCCTCAACCAAACCATTCACTTGCCTACCTTTTATCCAAACCCACAGAACAAGGGTGAGAAAATTCTGCATTCTTTGGACATACACAGGCAGCTACGCTTCTACTTGGACAGAACTAAAGCTTTCAGAAAGACTGAGCAACTTTGTGTCATATGCTGCAGGATCACAAGGAAAGGCTATCTCAAAACAGACCATTTCTAAATGTGTAGGCCATTGCATCCGTTTCTGCTATTCTCAGCATGGCAAATTCAGTGCCTAAGGGCATTAGGCCTCATTCTACCAGAGCAGCAGCCACTTCAGCAGCCTTCCTCAGAGGAGTACCAACCAAAGACATCTTAGAGGCTGCAACTTGGAGTTCAGTGCACACTTTTACAAAGCACTACCACTTACCTTTTTACTCTAAATCCAGAGCAGGCTTTGCCACTGCAGTTCTGCAGGGCCTCCTAGCCTCTCCTAATCCTATTTAGCCCAGCCACCCATCCTCAGCTTTGGGATTCATCCCAAGAGTAATGACTGCAACAGTGAAACACGATGAACATAGTACAGTTGTGTACCTACCATAAATGTAGATGTTGGAGTGTATTCACTGTTGCAGTCCAGGTTACCCTCCCACCGTCCCCCTTTCTTTTGCTAGGGTTTATCTGTACTTCTCTATTCTATACAACCTATGTGGTGTATTTGCTTGTAGATGAAGGAAACGTTTCTTTACTGCATGTATGTTTATTGGCATAATATATTTAGCCTACCCTTTTGGGGTCACCTGACATCTGGGGCAAGAAAAGCTGAAGAAAATGGCGTCTGCTGCATCTTTTATACCCTCGGTGCACTGACGTCAGGGAAGAGGCGACAGCAACCGACGCCGGACCAGGACTTTGGAATTCAGGCCGACTGCGGGTAGCCTGCCAGCAGGATAACCCAAGAGTAATGACTGCAACAGTGAATACACTCGAACATCTACATTTATGGTAGGTACACAACTGTACTTTTTCTCTCTATCAGACACTGCCTTTTTCTTGCAGTTCAAATGGGCCCGTCATTCTGTCAGACATGAAAAGGGTGCTTTATGCCTTCACCTGTATCCCAGGGATAAAGGCATATGTATATATAATTTTTTTGAAGTGACCTAGCCCTACTTCTTATAGGAGGGACATGTGATCTGGGTCCCAGCAAAAGTCCATATTGCCTTCCCCATGGAATGCATGCATATGCACACTTGGGCAGTTGCTGACACATGCTTCCAGACCGCACATTTGCATCACCAGCCCTCCTCCATGGGATTGTGGCAGTAACTGGCCAGCTGCACTCTTTCAGGAGTTAACTTGCACATGTTCTCTTGTCATTTCAATCAGATGAGCTGCTAACCAAACTTGGAATACCTTGTTCTTAGTCGGGGCTTTATCCTTTTTCCCCACCATAAGTGGCTGCTGAACATATTTGAATCCAGCACTTTAGCTGCTTGAAAACATGGCATGTTACAGTTGAAGAAATATTTACAGTTTTTCCTTCTGATTTGATAACTCTGTACAAAAATATTCTAGACATTTTATATCCTACATACTAAGAACTTCATTACAATGCCAACAATAGAAACTGGGAATAATAAAAAAAAGTTGAACTGTGATACTGAAGGCATATGAAGACCTGCATCTAGAACCTTAAGACCATGCCTTTGTCTGTTTTTTGAGATTTAATTATGACATTTTTAAGTGGGAGCAAGAGATTATACAAATGCAAAATGAATTTACACTGCTATTCAACCTTAAGTGATTTCACTGCAGCTCAACACTGAATTTGACTGTAGATATTTAGCTGCTTGAAAGCATGGTACTTTAATCATGGCGTGTTACAGATGGTGTATGTGTATATACATGTAAACATATGTATTGATATATTACACACGTGTGTGTGTATGTATGTTTTTATATATATATATATATATATATATATATATATATATATCATATCTGTATAAAATCATTGTATTGAAATGTCTCAACTCATTTAATATGTGGTCAGTATGTCTAAAACCATTTACTCTAAAACACAAATGTCAGGAAAATAAATGTATCTGATGATGATATCAGTTTTCTTTCTATCCTCAACTTATGGGTTCAGATATGATCCCTCAGTTCCGACTCGGCAGTTTGCAAAAGCTCGTGGAAACAAGAAACTCTCGAGCTTCTCCCTTACCCACAGTCCACCAACCCCAGTTACCTCAGATCTCTTGTGCCACTTGAAAGCAAAAGACTGTTCTAGCTACTCTCGTGCAGATAAGTGAATTTTTTTTTTTTCCCAAAACCAATATTTTCATTTCTCTCTATTTTGGTATACCAAAAAACAATATTTTTCATTTCTCTTTGTATTTTGGTAACACACACACACACACTTGTAATTTTTCCTAAAACTTATTTTCTATTTCATTAAACTCCCTTGCCACTTTTTAGTGCAGTTGTACTCTCTCGTACACTTCTGTGGTTTCATAGCTCTTTACCATTGTTGGTATTATTTCCCTTTTCTGCTACCCCTTAAAACAAAAACAAAAAAAAAACTTTGTGTTATTTAATAAATAGTGATGTAATGTGATCCTATCTCGCCTACATTCTCTACAGATGGGTTCGGAGCCGATTCTCGGCTCCGACTCGGCCGCTATACAATAGAACGCAGTCTCTTATTGGCTGAGTTACCTCATATCCCAGGATGCACCACTACCACTTCCCCACATCTCGTTTGCCGCTTTCCAGCATAGACGTGGTCTCGGACTTGGCTGAGCTAAGTACCTTTAGTCAGAAAACTTTTTCTGTCTGAATTTTCGTAAAACTTACCCAAAAGCTGTTTTAACAGCTATTGTTGTGTGACTGCTTTTTATATATATTTTGTGGTAAATTGTGTTTGTTTGTTAGTGTACGGTCCCGTTTAAGTTAGAGAGGCCTACCCTACCCTAACGGTCCCGTTTAAGTTAGAGGGGCCTAACCCTCTAGGCGTTTAAGTTAGAGCCTAGGTTGTCTGTATTAACTTGTTTTTTTCTTGTAGTCTCTGTTAGTGTTTTTTTAGAACCATGTCTAAAGAACATAGACCATCCGGTTTTAAAAAATGTATAAAATGTAATTACAAAATGTCTATAACTGATGACCATTCCTTATGTGTTTATTGTTTAGGTTCCAAGCATCTTCAGGAGTCCTGTAGCGTTTGCCACGCTTTTTCCTCTCGCGTCCTCCAAGAGAGGAAAAATAAGTTGATCTTGAAAGGGCTTATTGCCCCTTCCTTTGAGGAAGCCCTATCTTCCTCTTCTTCTTCACCTTCTGGGAAGAAGAAAACATCTTCGGTTCCGACCAGCCCATCGGATCCGGCAGCAAAAAAGTCTCGGCAGGCTTCTCCGTCGGCTCCACAGACTTCGGAGCCGAGGGCGGAACGGTCTGCCTCGATGTCTCCAGCCTCGACTCCTCGGGTTTCGGAGTCGAGAGCTCGGGCGTCGAGAGGCGTGTCACCTTCATCGGCTCCACTGCCTTCGGAGCCGATGGGGGTTGCCCGCTCAGACACTTCCCCTTCGGTGCCGAAGTCCACATCGGCTCCGAGGGAAATTGCAGTTGTACTGGAGTCTCCCTCGGCGCCGATAATTCTTGAACCATTACGGAGCCGGTCCTCCAGTCTTTCGGAACCGGCGGAGAAGTCGACTCGGACCAGGTCTGTCTCTTGTCGGTCATCAAGGATGTCCGATTCGGACTTAGACAGGGTGCTTCAGAGGCTCTTTCAGTCTCCAGTCTTCGCAAAGTTGATCTCGGCTCCAGCCCAGTCGGCTCTGGAGCCGATCTCCCATCCTGCCACATTGATTCCTCCTCCAACAGCCTCGGCGCCGTTGGAGTCGGTGTTGGTGGAACCGGTGGATGTTATTTGGTCGGTTTCGACCCTAACTTCAACCCCGTCCCTCGGGTCGGGGTTCGGTACGCGGACCTCCTCTGTCGGCCCCGGGGGGGACGCTTCGGGCCCGATTCTTTTGGTTCCGAGCCTCCCTCTCGGTGCGTCGGCTGCGGGGGCTCCGACTGCTGTTGTGGTCTCGAGGGCTGGACCTTCCCAGGACTCTGGGGGTCCAGCCTTCGATGCCATGGGAAGTGCCTTGGCCAAATCCTCTGTGGCCACTTCGACCTTTTCACCATCACCTTCCTTGGGCATGGAGACTGGCGCCTCTGCAATCCCCCTGTTTTACGACAGCGGAGCCCCTGGGTCTGAGGTTACCCCCATTGGGGGTTCCCTTCTTCCTGGAGGTCCCTCCGACACGCTTTCGGAGGAACCTCCCAGGAAGAAACAGTGTAAGAGGAAACACGTCGACTCCCCTGATGAGTCTCTCACCTCGGACACCGACCTCGATGCGGAGGGGTCCCCAAAGTCGTCCTCGGAAGATGTCTCCTTTGCGGACATCCTGGAGATCCTCAAACAACGAGGCGACTGGCAGTCCAAACCCCCTTCTGCTGAGTCGGTTTTCCTCAAGGCCTTCGGGGCTCAGCCCTCCGCCTCCTGGGTGTCTCCGCCCTTCGATGAGCTTCTGGATTTGATCTCTCGAAGGGCGTGGGAACACCCGGATTCTGTGGAACCGGTGCCAGCTCGCCCCAATAAGTTCCTCTCAGCTCCCCCGGACAAGGACTTTTTATCTAAAGGCGTGGCTGTAGACGCTATGGTGGTGGCATCTGCCACCCAACAAGATGTGGCAGAGGCTTCGACGTCCGTCCATCCTCCTAATAAAGAGTCTAGGAGCATGGATCGGTACGGCAAGCGTACCCTTTCTTCAGCGGCCTTTACGTTAAGGTCTCTGAATTACCTGACACATTTCACTAGACTGCAGAGGGATCTGATCAAGGAGCTTTCGGATATCCTCTCTGGTAACTTACCTGAGCAGTTGACCCAGACGGTTAACTCCCAGTTGGCTACCCTATCTTCATTATCTAACTCGTCCATGAGGCTCATATCTTATGCAGCCGAAGGAGCGAGTAGGGCGGCGGGAACAGGTGTTGCTCTACAGAGACAAGCCTGGCTACGCCTGTGTCACTTTGCGGAGGCCTTTAAGTCTTCCTTTGCCGACGCCCCCTTTGATGGGTCCTCACTGTTTGGACCCAAGGTAAAGGACACATTGACTCGTTGCAAACAGGAGGGTAAGACTTTAACTGCCGTAGGAGCCCGGTTTTCCGTTCCCTTCAGACCTTATCCCAAGGCTCGAAGGGGAGGGAAAATGTGGTTCTGCAAATCTCAAAAGCCTTACTCGTCGCAGCAGAGCGATTCCCCTCCTAGAGGCAGAGGAAGGGGAAATTTTTCAGGGAGACGCCGTCCCAGAGGCGGCGGAGGCCCCCGCAACACTGGAGACCGCGAGTCCTTTCGTGGCTCCTCCTCCTTCCAGCACCCCTGAAGGAGTACCCGACTGTGCAGCTCCGGAGCCAGTCGGGGGTCGCTTTTCGAAGCACCTAAAGGCCTGGGAAAATATTACTCGGGACCAATGGGTGCTTTGGATCATCACCGGAGGTTATACCATCCCCTTTGTTCAACCCCCTCCACCAGTCCAAAGAATCCCGGACCCACCACCCAGTCAACGGGATCATGCAGCCAACGAAGTATCAAAGCTGCTTCAAAAAGGGGTCATCCAACCTGTCCCCGCAGACCAGGCCGGATTAGGGACTTACTCAAGATTCTTTTTGGTGCCAAAAAAGACCGGGGACTTGAGACCCATTTTGGATCTCAGCAAACTAAACCGATTTGTAAAAAAGTCCAAATTCCGGATGGTCACTTTGCAATCCATTCTCCCGCTTTTGGAGAAAGGTGTTTGGATGTGCTCCATAGATCTCAAAGACGCCTACTATCACATCCTGATAGATCAGGCGTCGAGGAGACACTTACGCTTCAGCCTAGGAGACAGTCATTTTCAGTTCCGAGCACTGCTCTTTGGTCTCACCACAGCCCCCAGGGTGTTCACCAAATGTTTGGCGGTGGTGACTGCTCACTTGAGAAGTCTAGGATTCCAGGTGTTTCCATACCTAGACGACTGGTTCCTAACTGCCACCTCCAGGCATCTACTCTCGGAGAACCTAGCAGCCACTATCACACTAGGCAACTCCTTAGGAATCACCTTCAATTGGTCAAAATCTGTATTGCAACCATCTCAGCGTATTCTGTTTATTGGTGCAGAAATAGATTCAAGGCAGATGCAAGTCTATCTCCCTACGAAAAGAATAGCGACGCTCCAGCGTCAGGTTCAGGCTCTGCTCCTCAAACGTCGTGCTCCAGCAAGAATGGTCCTACAGCTGTTGGGCTCCATGGCAGCCACCATTCTTCTGGTCCCTTTGGCAAGGTTACACATGAGGATACTTCAGTGGCTCCTATCAGTCCAGTGGTCTTATCAAGACCTTCCCCTCAGTCATCACATACTGATCACAGACACGTGCAAACAGGATCTTCTTTGTTGGCTTCTATCCTCCAACCTGAATCTAGGGCGACCCTTCGTTCCCCCACTCCCCTCTGCCACGCTGACTACGGACGCCTCCCAGACAGGTTGGGGGGGACATTATCTGGACAGGTCAGTCCAAGGCACGTGGCACTCCGACGAGAGTCTTCTCCATATCAATATCCTGGAGATGAGGGCGGTGCTTTTAGCGTTGCAAGCACTGCACGATCACCTCCCCCAGGGTACGATTGCCATTCAATCCGACAACATGTCGGTAGTCTGGTACTTAAACAAGCAAGGAGGAACCAGGTCCTACCCCCTTTGCAGAGAAGCCATGAAAGTATGGAATTGGGCGATCGCTACCAAGCGTTTCCTAGTGGCAACGCACATTCCGGGGAAATCCAACGTGATAGCAGACAGACTGAGCAGAACTATTCTCTCACCTCACGAGTGGTCCTTGAACAACAGAGTGATATCGCAGATATTCACAAGATGGGGAGTTCCTTGTTGCGATCTCTTCGCAAGTCCCCTCAACGCGAAATGCCAACACTTCTTCACTCTGACCCCAGTTCCGGGGGAGATTCCCAAGGACGCTCTAGTCCACGTTTGGCCCACCGGTCTGCTATATGCCTTTCCACTGGTTCCCCTTCTCCCCAAGGTGATTCAGAAGGCGATTCGCTTGAGAAGCAAAATGATACTAATCGCCCCATACTGGCCTCGACAAGTCTGGTTCCCCTTTCTTCACAGATGTGCATTGGAGGGTCCTTGGTTCCTGGACCAAGTTCCGGACCTTTTGACTCATCAGTCAGGACAGCTCCATCAGTCCCTCCATTCATTGAAGTTGGCAGCCTGGCTACTCCTCTTCCAACCATAGTTAGGAGCCATACTTTTGCCCCTGAAGTTATGCACATCTTGTCTTCGGCCCACAAGACTTCTACGAAAAAGATATATAGCAATAAATGGAAGAGGTTTGCTATTTGGGCCCAACTCCGAGGATTAGACCCGATGACAGCCTCGGTATCAGAAGTACTGAAGTTTTTAGCTTCCCTATTCAACCAAGGTTGCTCAGTGTCTACCATCAAAGTACAATTGGCGGCTATTTCAAATTTTCATGAAAGTGTGCAGCCTCCTTTAATGAGCAACAAGTTGTGCAAAGCCTTTATTAAAGGAGCTTGGCTTTTACGACCCCCTATATCCCAACCTGCACCTCCGTGGGACCTTAACGTGGTATTAGGTGCATTAACCTCATCCCCCTTTGAGCCGGCAGCAACCTGTGACCTAAAATTACTTTCTTGGAAGACTGCCTTTCTAGTTGCTATTACTTCAGCCAGACGAGTTTCAGAACTTCAAGCCCTATGTGTTAAACCACCATACTTGGTATTTCACAAGGATAGAGTATCTCTTAGACCAAACCCATCTTTTATACCAAAGGTTTGTTCTAACTTTTGTCTACAACAATCACTAGAGCTACCGGTCTTCTTCCCCAAGTATCGAATAGAGCTGAATATACTTTTCACTGCTTGGATGTGCACAGACAATTACGTTTCTATTTGGTTAGGACACACAAAGCACGAAAATCAGATCAACTGTTTGTGTCCTTTTCGGATAATAGATTAGGCAAAGCCGTCACAAAAGTCACTATTGCCAAGTGGATCAGGGACTGCATTAATCATGTTTATCTCATCTCAGATATGGAACTTATAGCCCCAGTGAAAGCTCATTCTACCAGGGCTATGGCCACTTCGGCAGCTTTTCATTCCAAGCTCTCTATTGGTGACATTTGTGCGGCTGCCACGTGGACATCTTCACACACCTTTGTTTCTCACTACAAATTAGATGTGGCATCCAGGGGTCGAGCTTCCTTCGGTTCCACAGTTCTCAGGAGTGTTTTCCAGCGAGCCACCCGGGAATTAGGTGCTAGGGACGCTGTCCCATCTGTAGAGAATGTAGGCGAGATAGGATCACATTACATCTTTTAGTTATGTACTTACCATAACTTTAGATGTATGGGATCCATCTCGCCTACATTCCTAATAACCCACCCTCCTTCCCCCTGCCTCGTAGACCAGGAGAGACTGGACGATCTGAAATTGAACTTCTTTCCTCTCTTGAAAGACCTGAGAATGTTATAACAATAGTATGTTTCTGTGAGCATGAGTGCGGACAAACAAGATCTGGGGAAGTGGTAGTGGTGCATCCTGGGATATGAGGTAACTCAGCCAATAAGAGACTGCGTTCTATTGTATAGCGGCCGAGTCGGAGCCGAGGATCGGCTCCGAACCCATCTGTAGAGAATGTAGGCGAGATGGATCCCATACATCTAAAGTTATGGTAAGTACATAACTAAAAGTTTTTCTCTCTTAAATTGTCTAACTAAAATAATCCTTCTTTTACCTTTCTTCAATATGGTTGATAAAGACAAAAACATGGTTGGCTTTAAAAAATGTGAGAAATGTGGACACAAAATTCCCTTCTCAGATACCCACACACTTTGTGTGTACTGTTTGCATACACTCCACCTTGAGGAAAACTGCAATATGCCATGCTTTCAACCCCAGAGCATTTGTTGAATGTAAAAATTAAATGATCCTTAAGGGGTTGCTTACCTATTTTAGCGAGGCATTATCTGGAGCTTCCCCCTCTTCTAGCACATCTTCGGGAAACACCTTCTTTGAATCCGTCTTCTCCTTTGGATCCTAATCGGAACAAAATTAAATGTTTTGATCCAACTTCAACCTCGGATCCAAAACTGAAGAAGACCGTTACCTTGGATACAAAACCTAAATTGACCAGGATAAGTGTACTTTGGATCCGACTGCAAACATCACATTCAGCACTTGATTTTCCTTCTCTTCCAAGAACTAGATATTCTCCTTCAGGGACCTAGTCCCTTCTAGGTTCCCTCACCTTTTTTAGAGAGACTGTAGTCCTCGTCACTGGTTTCCACTCGCACTTCCACCCCACTGAGAAGGTCCCTAAGAAGAGGAAACACTTGGACTCCCCCGTGGAGTCTGTCACAGAAGATGCAGAGTTTGAGGAAGGTGAAGGATCCCCATGGTCACCTTCTGATGTCCAGTTTGGAGACATCCCTGAAATCCTGAAGCAGAGAGGTGGCTGGAAGCCCAGCAACCCTTCATCTGAGGAGTCTTCATTCCAGGAGGCATTTGGTAAGTGATCTGCCTACCTCCTAGGTCCCTTCGAGCACCGACAAAACCACAGATTTGGTGGCTCAATGTTGAGCCAATCCCTCGGAGACCAGACAGAATTTTGGCAGCCCCTGAAGATGGACAATTTTGGATGAAAAGTGTACCTGTCGATGCCATGGTCGAGACAGTGGCCACTAAGAGGGAACTATCTGAGGAGAGCTCACTGTCCATCCACTGAACAAGGTGTCTCAACTGATGGACAGATTTGGGAAAGAGTGTCTGTAATTTCTGACATTAAATTAAAAACATTTCTCTCCTGTACTGAAATGCCTGACTTCCTCACTGATTCTTTTTTTTTTTTTGTTTAACTGCTGCACCTGCATTGCCAGTAGGTGATGTAGCACCTTCCTGTCATACGTCACTTATCCCAGCTCTAGCGACGTTACATCACTACTCCCTTCCCATAATGCACTGCGCTTGTTAAAACACACACACACAGGCTTCTGCGCCATTTCTCTCCCATCCTCTCTGCCCCTTAACACGGTGGTGTGATACGCTGACCAGGTAAGCACTCTACTTGAGCGGAACTGCTGTCTAAAGATTCACTGTCATGTTAGTGCAACTGTATTCTGTCTTCATTTGCCAATCTACCAAGTAGTCGTCCGTACATTGCATAAAGTGTGCCCTTTGGCCTGTATGGCATTTTTCCCTGAAGCTGATTATTGAACAAAGTTTTAATCTAACTTAGCAATGTATAAGCTTTTGTGATTTGCGTTTTTGATTCCTTTTGCAGTTGTCCGTGAATTTAAATATACTGTGCCCTATTATTGAATTTTCTGATGCTGTGAGCTGTCGGTAAAGACTGTAACGTATGTGCCCACTATAAGACTGTTTGTACTTTACTGCGTTAGTGTCTGTCCCTAAGCGACTGCATTTATTTATGAAGTAGTTGCAAACTGTGTGCATCTTGCCTGCAAATTAGCCGTTGACTGGTATTAGTAGGTAGTCGCACACCACGTAGCCTCCATATATTTATGTGATTATTTTTAGCGTTGTTAGACCAACTAAACCTCTTCAGATAGTGATATCCTAGTCTTCACTGAGTAGCAGGTTGTTGCTAATGTTATGCAAATACTGCATACAAGGTTTATATTGAAGATAATTGCTCAACAACATTACCAGTTCTGTAAACTGTATTTTACTCCCTACTCTGGTTGCTCTTCATTTTAATCGATCTCTAATCTCTTTTACCTTGCTACCTCTTTTCTCCTGTCTGTCCCTACAGTACTCCTGTTGTAAGCAAACATTTCCCTCCTACTCCCCTCATTTCTTCTTACTATTCACATCCCTACTTAGCCTTATTCCTGTATTATAACTTAGCCCTCACTACTGCCTTGCTTCAGCTAAATCCTGCTCTTACTCACCTCATCCTTATCCTCTATCTCTTTGTTTTTCAGGTCTCTGCCACCACACAATTTAAAGACTTTGTTTAACTCCAGTCAACTTTGAAGATCACCCACTCCCTTTATGGGTGTTGTTCCATCGGTGGAATTCCTATCCAGCAACAGTGCAGTTAATTAACAATGTGTGTTACACCCCACCCCACTACCCCTGCTCTCTCTAGCCTTTAAGTCATTCACCTTCCCACATAACCTTACACCCAGCCACTTTCTCTGCAAGCTCTTTCCCTCTACTCTGTTGTCTCCTACTGGCACAGTCCCTCATACCTCTACCTACCACTTCTGTCTGCTTCCTTCCTCTGACCTCTTTCTCCCACATAGAATCTCTACTCTGAACCTCAAGCCCGGAGCCTCCCCTTTCCCTACCACAGTCTCTTAATTTACCTCCCTAGCCTTGCTCCCAGCCTAGCGATGGTCATAGATTTGTGCAAAAACAAAAACAGAAAGTAATTTCTGACATTAAATTAAAAACATTTTTCTCCTTTAGTGAAATACCTGACTTCCTCATTGATTTTTTTTCGTTTAACTGCTGCACCTACAGGAGGGTGCTGCCCCACTCCGTTCGCCCTCGCTAAAGCTCAGGCTCACTTCACTCCCCTACCAATTACATTTATAGTTATAGACCACACCCCCCAACATGTCTTACTCCCAGTTATCCAATTAAATCTCACCTATCATCCCCCATACAAACACACTTCACCACACCCCTATTCAACACCTAACCGTTACACTTACTGATAGCACTCCTACACACACTCAACTCCTTCTACAACTCAATAAGATGTCCTATATGCATCACACCCAGCTACTAAAAGTGTTATTTTACTCATTAACTATCTTCTCTCTCCTCCTGCTGTCCATCCTTTCTTCCTACCACACACAACTTTGTATCCCCTCCCCACCACCATGGCAGACAGAATCCATAGGCAGTCCCATAAAACTAGGACATTACCCTATCACATTGCCACCTTACCTCCGCCCAACCTTTTTCCTTCCTATATAATAATCTAGCCCTCAGTCCTCCCCAAAACAAGCTAAGATATTACACAAACGAAACAAACCATCTATACCTATTGCAAAAACTCACTTGCTGTGGGGACATTCACCCTAATCCAGGACTCAACAAATCTAACTACACAAACTTAAATAGCCAAATCCTCTATATCTAAGACCTATCTCATCTCTCCTCCTTTTAAACATTAATGTAAGAAGTATACTTAACAAAAAGCAGGACCTTCATGCTTTGCTAGCTCTATACAAACCAGATGTTGTGTTAACGGAAACCTTGGCTTAAACCTGAACATCACAATAAGGAAATTACTGCCCCTGGCTACAGTATTATACGTAGAGATAGAGCAGGAAAAAAGGGAAGAGGTGTAGCAATACTATTCCAAGACCACCTCGATATTGAACAATTTGAGTGCAATTCCCAAGAAGTCAAAGATGTATAACTAACTGTAGCCAAATTAAAACTGAACTCCAACAAACAAATTATTGCAGGTAGATATATCCCACCAGGCAATAATGCTACCATACTGGAAAGCCTACTAAACTGGTTGTCATCCTCCCTTCCGCAAAAAACGATACTATTAGGTGACTTTAATATTGACTGCTCTGACTGTTCCAGCCAAAATCCCACTACCTACATTAATCTCCATGGATTTACTCAAATTATGTCTGCCCCCACAAGAATTGACAAAACCTCCAAACGCCAGTCCTTCTTAGACTGGATTCTGCTGTCAGACCCCACTCTGGCTCAACAATCAGGCTGTCTTCCTGACAGTCTGAGTGACCATCAAGCAACTTACCTAATTAGGAACTGCTCCCACCACAATAAACAACCCATCCTCAGAGTAGTACATAACAAAAAGACCTTCAAAACTAGTGACCTAATCAATTCACTAAAATGCTGTAAATGGACTCTCTTAAAACAACCATCTCTAGATGAAGCCGTGCAGTACTTTAACTCAGCCTTCCTAAACATCTTAAACTGTCATGCACCCCTCAAAACCATTAGAATCAAAACTAACTACGGCCCATGGCTAACAAAAGATACTAAAACAATAATGAAAGAAAGGGACAAAGCCTGGTTAAAATTTCACAAACAAAACCACTACCTTGAGACGGAGTTATCTCAAACTCTGCAACAAAGCCAAAAAACTAATAAAACTTGACAAAAATAATTACCATAAAACCATGCAGGAAAAATATGCTCACAACCCTCAAAAATTCTGGGCCACTGTGACGCCCGTTCACTGGCCCAGCAATCAAGGAACCTCAATCCTCGCCACTAACACCAGTGAGGGGTGTCCATATAGGGAAAGGATAATAAATACACACACAGTCAAGTACAGTTTCCCTTAAGAGCACACAGAGTTCACCGTCAGTCTGGGGCTGGTTTCTCCCTTTCTCTCCAGGTCCCCAATAAGACTCCCCACTGGCGCAGCTATAGGGTCCAGATCTCAGCTTAGTAGGCAAGCTAAAATCTCCAGCACCCTCTGTCCAACCAGTGCTTCGTGTTCCTGCCCAAGTAGCTGACACATGCACACTTTGAGATAAGAGTTATATACAACCCAACAGGCGCTCCTGGGGAAGGCTGGCACAAGTTCTCCAGCTGCCCCTTTTCTGCCCAGTTTAAAAGATAGTACCAGCTGCCACCACCCACTAATAGTTGTCAGCTACTCAAAGGTCCTTAAAAGGGTGTCCAATTATTACTGTGCAATATTATCCAAATGGTAAGTGTGACCTAACAGTCAAGACTTATTTGGAGTGACTTGGTACAGCATCAGTATATGTATGCAGTGTACTCTTAGAGCTTAAATTATCTCTACACAAAACAGCCACAGTTGAAAGGTTTAAAAATATTTCATAATGAATAATAAAAACACAAGAAATGCTTATTAATACACAGTGCTAGTCAAGAGTTCAAAGATCACAGAGAATTGTTTAAAATAATACCGTAGAAATGTTGACATCACAGAAAAACAAACTAGTCTAATCTTCCTATTTCCTAGATATATCTAAGAGAAGACACTTTGTGTTTCACTGTTGCAGTCATCACATTTGGTTTATCCCTGCCAGGGTAGCCCTCGGCCGGCCCGAATGCCAGAGGCTTAGTATTTCTGCGCCGGTTGCTGTCGCTTCAAGACTGATGTCAGTTCATCAGTAGTATAAAGTAAGGCAGCTGACACCATTACATGAGTCTTTCTTGCTGTGGAGCCCGAAGCAGAAGCAGTTCGCACGAGTGCCGGTTGGCAGCTACCTGAGTTTCATCTACCGATTTGAAGCTGAAGTCTTCTAAAGCTAAGTACCCCGTTGGGGATCCTTTTTTCTTGCACTAACCGATGTTAGAAAAAGTTAACAATTGTCTCGCCTGTGGAAAGCAAATACCACACACAGACTTTAATTGTTACTGCGTCACTTGTTTAGGCCCAGACCACGACGTTCCCCGATGCCGCTTCTGTGCTTTGTTCAATGCCAGAACTATCCATCTTCAGGCCCTTATTGTAGGTAGATATTTTCGCTTACAGTCCTCGAACTACAGCAGCTCTTCCAAAAAAAGTAAAGACAGAGACAGACAGCACAGGTCCAAACTTACTGACGACGCTTTCGTTAAGCTAGTCATCAGTTCTCCGGTCTTCAGTGAGGCGCTTCCGCTGCCCCTGATGCCTGCTTCTGTGGATTCATAGGCTGCTACCGAGACCTTTCTTCGACTAAGGATCCTGCGGTCGTCTCTACCTTGAATGGATCCTGAGGAAGTCCTTAGCACTACCGATTCTCAACACAAACCGACGTCTTCTTTTGGAACTACCATTGTTTCAAAAACTACCGAGTTTCATAGGCCCAGGGTACAAACCACACCCAAGAAACCGACCACCCAATCTCAGGCACCTGCTTCTTTGCCTCAGTCTCAAATGCTTAAAATGGCAGAAGACCTTATCATGCTGATCAGGGAAAGCCAGTCTACCCCTTCCAAAAGTAAAAAAGATCTGTCCCCTGTAGTTTTGACTGAACAAGAGTCAGATGACTCTGATGCAGCTGAATATGAAGACATGCAACCCCTCTCTACTTATGAGGATTCTGATGCAGCAGATTCCATCCCTTCCGCCTCTCCCCCAGAGGATTATTCCTTTGGGAAAACCCTTCATATCTTAAGGGAGCAATTCCAATGGAAGAGTCAGGACTAACCTCAGTCTAAAAAGAGACTCGGGGAATTCTTAGATCTTCTTCCTGTTTCACTGTTGCAGTCATCACACTTGGGTTATCTGCCTGCAGGTAACCCTCAGTTGGCACGAATACCAGAGTCTTGGGATTTTTGCGTCGGATGCTGTCTTCCCTTCCATGACATCAAGACGTCAGGAGTATAAAACATGCAGCTGACGCCATTACATGAGCGTTTCTTGCCACGTGGGAGCCCAAAGCAGAAGCGGATCACAAGTGCCGGTCGGCCGCAACCTGAAATTTTCATTTTTCGAGTTTCAAGCCTGAAGACTTGTAAAGTTAAGTACTCCACTGGGGATCCTTTTTTCTTGCTCAAACCAGTGTCAGAAAAAGTTAACAATTATCTTGCCTGTGGAAAGCAAATACCTTACAGAGATTTTCATTCTTACTGCATCACCTGTTTAGGCCCAGACCACGACGTTCCTCGCTGTCGGTTTTGTGCCTTGTTTAACGCCCAAACTATTTGTCGGGCTATCTTTGTCGCTAAATTCTTCCTCTCTCGTTCTCTGTATTCCGAAATGGCTTCAATAAGCCATCCAACTACCGATCTTCTGAAAAAAACGTAAGGATAAAGACAGAGACAAACCACATAGGCTGGTACTCAGGTGCCTTCACAGCCCCTGATACCCACCACTGCAGATTTGCAGGCCTCTGCTGAGACCCTTTTGGAGTCCGGAATGCCGCAAGTTGCGTTTTTGACTGTGGAATCTGTGGATGTCTCTACCTTGGATGGGTCCGGAGCCGCTGTGCAAGCACCAGCTTCTGAGGGTGTATTCCAACCTTCTGATGTTCATATTACACCGACATCTTCAATTTTGACTAAAACTTCCGAGTTTCTTAGGCCCAGAGTTCGCCCTACGCCTAGAAAACTGATGACTAAAGTGCATGCTCAAGCTCCCATGCCACGGAAACAAATGCTTAGAATAGCTGAAGACCTTATAACTTTAATTAGGGGAAGCCAACCTTCCCCCTCTGTAAGACAAAGGATTGATTTTTTTTCTGATTCTGTAGACCGTGAGTCCAATGAGACTGATCCCTCTGATTACCAGGACATTCCCTTATCTACCTATGAGGATTCAGATGCAGAGGATTCCATTCCCTCTGCTTCCCCTCCAGAGTACTTTTCTTTTGGTGAAACCTTGCGTACCTTAACACAGCATTTCCACTGGGAATGCCAGGACTACCTACAGTCCAAAAAGAAACTCAGAGAATTTTTAGACTTGCCTCAGCACAGGGCTCTAGCTATACCCCCTGTCCTGTATATTGTAGATGATGTCTTCATGGAGTCCAGTCTTACTCCTGATTCTTTACCACTAGCTCCAAGAAAGGCTGACAAGTACTACAGAGTACCTGACTCTCACAAATTTCTCCTTAAGAATCCCACTGCAGATCCTGAGACCATTTCCTAGGGACCTAAAGGTATTAAGGCCAATACAGCCAAAAACCCTACCCCTTCGGACAGGGATTCTAGAGCTTTAGACAGATGGGGCAAGAAGGTATACACCTCTGCAACTCTTGCCATAAGAACTTTTATTTTTTTTAAATTGCCAGTTTCACATGTTGAAGTATCAGCAGCATATCATGGAACTAATTAAACTGAAAATGTTGCTTCCAGATTGTGCAGAGAATAAAGATTTACAAGAGTTAATGCATTCTGCAAATCATGTTAGTAAACATACTTTGCAGGGTGGTTTTGATGCCTTAGAAGCATCTTGCAGGGCTTCTGTCACTGGGTCGGTACTGAGAAGGCATGCTTGGCAGAAGGAACAAATCTTGCCAGACCATATCAAAGCAAAATTGCTAGATGCTCCATTAAACCAGGAATGCTTGTTTGTTACAAAAGCAGTAGTAGTTCTTAAAAAGATGGAGGAAAAAGCTAAATCTATGCAAATTGTTAGATTTCTTGCAGGTACAGCCACCTAGATTCAGTAGGCATTGGCCTTCTAAAAACTAGTCCTTTCCAGTCCCTCCCAGGCCTTCTCAGCCCAAAAGCAGGGGCAACAGATCACCAAGACTACAGTCTCAGGGTATGCAAAGATCTAAGCAATGGAGTGCTTCCACCTCTAAAACCGGGAGTGGTAAGCCACCCCCTTATGGAAAAAGTTCACAATGACTTGTCTATCGTTCTTCCCAGCCATGCCCAAGTACTTGCACCCCTAGGAGGAAAAATCACCCTGCATACTAAAAAATGGGATGTCCATTACCCAGGACTGATGGGTCCTAAGCATTGTATCCCAGGGATACAGATTCTCCTTCCACTCACTGCCAACCCCAAGTGGAGTGCCAGACCTTCCTCCAAACTAGTGGGCAGAGGCTCAAAAGCAAGTATTTTCTCTTCTCAGTATCAAGGTTATTCAACCTGTTCCTATCCAGACTGTTACTGGTGCCCAGAAAAGAGAGCAGCAACAAGACAAACTGCTTCTCTTGCCTAACAAACTGCTACTTCACTGTTGTTCTTGTTTGTCACTAATAAGCCCAGAAAAGAGAGCTCATGGCGCCCTATCTTGGATCAGTCCATTCTCAACACCTCCCTGGTGGTCCCAACATTCAAAAGGCAAACACTACCACAGCTGCTTCCTATGCTAGCCAAGGACTCCTGGCTGGTCACCCTAGACTTAAAAGAAGCTGATCTGCACACCCCCATAATGGAATCTTGCAAGAAATATCTACGTTTCAGGGCAGGCTCTATGCACTGTCAGTTCTCTGCACTTCCCTTTGGCTTATCTACTGTGCCCAGAGTATTCACAAAGTGCCTGGCTCCATCCATTGCATACTGCAGGCAGAGAAATATTCAAATTTACCCATACTTGAACGATTGCCTGATTCAGGCGAATAGTCAGGAATTGCTGCTTCAGCACCTGGCATTTGTAAAGAGACTTCTAACTTCTCTGGGGTACACCATCAGCAAAACGAAATCACTTCTTGTGCCCAGCCAAAAGATTGTATTCCAGGGAGCAAGCTTTAACACATTTTCCCAGATGGCATTCCTCTGTCCAGAAAAGCAGGTTAATTTGACAAACTACTTCAAACTAATGGCCTCCAGGACCCAGCTATCTACCAAAAAAATACTGCAAACCCTAGGGTTCATGGCCACATTCATTCTACTAATTCCATGTGCAAGACTGCATATGAGGAAACTTCTATGGTACTTAAAAAAGTCTCTGGTGTCAACACTCCTATGACTTGGAAACACTGATTCCTATCATTCCTTGTCTAGGGGCAGAGTTCCTTTGGTGGGCAGAGGCTTGCAACCACAACAAGGGACTTCCTTTCACTCAACCCCTCGCTGCCCAAACCTTGTCAACGGGCAAGTCAGACTATGCATGGGTGGCTCACAAGGGCATTCTAGGCAAATGGAGCCCAGAACAAATTCACCTGCATATCAGTCAAAAAGAAATGTTAGCTGTACAGCATGCTCTGACAGCCTTCAAATACCTTTTCTTTCCAGGACAATTCTTGATAAAGACAGACAACACTACAGTTTTGTGGTACATAAACAAGCAGGGGGAAACTCATTCCTACCCCCTTTGCAGGTTAGCCATGTCCCTGTGATACACAGCCTTGAGCAACCAAGTGAACCTGCAAGCTCAATTCCTGCCAGGCAAACAAAATACACCGGCAGACTTGAGCAGAAAGCTACTGGACCCACACGAGTGGAAACTGGGACCCAACTCATTCAAACTTCTAATCAACAGGTGGGGGACACCAGAGGTGGACCTCTTTGTCTCCCCCCCCCCCCCCAAAAAAAAACATCAATTGAGCAAACTTTGCACCAGAAAACCCCACAGCCAGGCACGGCAAGTGGATGCCCTATCCTTTATATGGGAAAACCTCTCAATTTTTATGCGTTTCCCCCTGTGCCCCTCCTCTAAAAAGTACTACTCAAGATCAAGCAGGACAGAACAAGGACAATCCTTATTGCATCAGATTGGCCATGCCAGCACTGGTACCCATTCCTACGCAGTCTGACAGCAGTGCCATCCTGACACCTACATCAGACCCCCTTCCTGCTGTCCCAGCAGGAGGGACAAATTTTGCATCCTCAGCAGCAAACACAGAACACAACACCAGCAACCCTCAGCAAACAGGAGCTGGATGTCATCCTTGAGGCCAGTAGGCCTACTACTAGGAAATCCTATTCAGAAAAGTGGAAGAGATATGTTCTTGGAGCCAGTCTCTAGGAAAGAGTACAGTAGTGCCCTCCTTACCTCAAATTCTAGATTACCTAACAGAGCTGCTCCACAAAGGCCTTCTTTTTCTCATCAATTAAGATTCATGCCTCGGCCATCTCAGCTCATTACAATACAGAGCCACGTCTCCTTTCTCACCCTCTGATCAAATAGTTCCTGAGAGGAGCTAACAGTTTAAGACCCCCAAGGAGAGCTCCCAACCCTGCCTGGGACATTGTACAAGAGAAGCTCACGCTCCCCCCCCCCCTTTTGAACCTGCTGCTACAGCAGAGTTAAAATTCCTCTCTTGGAAAACAGTCTTGCTTCTAGCCATCACTTCAGCAAGAAATGAGCTTCAGGGACTAATGGCTGTGGAACCCTATTTATTTTCCAGGCTTACAGGGTATCCATCTGGACTAACCCTTCATGTATGCCCAAGGTGGTATCCAGTGTGGCCTTTAACCAATCCATCCATTTACCAACCTTTTTCACTAATCCTCAGAATAAAGGGAAGAGAATCCTGCACTCCTTGAACGTGCACAGACAGCTCGGGTTCTACCTTGACAGGACTAAGCTTTTCAGGAAAATCTGGCCAACTGCTAGTCAGCTTTGCTACAGGGGCCAGAGGGCAAGGCCATTTCAAAGCAAACCATTTCAAAATGGATAGCACACTGCATTCATATCTGCTACAAACACCATGGAAAAACCTACCCCGCAGGGGATCAGAATTCATCCCACTAGGGCTACCTCAGCTTCTATAGCATTTCTCTGGGGAGCCCCTACCAGGGACATCATGGAAGCCGCAACCTGGAGTTCTGTACACACCTTCATCAAGCATTTCCACTTACCTGTCCTTTCTAAATCCAGAGCTGGATTTGTCACCGCAGTCTTACAAGGCCTGCTAGTCAGCCCGAATACTTATTGACTGCCTCCACCCTTACTCAACTTTGGGAATCAACCCAAGTGTGATGACTGCAACAGTGAAACACGAAGAATATAGTACAGTTGTGTACACTTACAATAAATGTAGATGTTCAAGTGTATTCATTGTTGCAGTCCTGGTTACCCTCCCTCCAGCCCTCTGACTTTTCTAGACTTTCTACTTATTATCTTTTTGCCTATGTCTTATGGCTATGGTATTTACTTTTTACTGGAGGTGATCCATACCATGTAATTGCTTCCTATTTTGGGGGCTCCTGACATCTGGGGCAAGAAAAAATGATGTAATGGTGTCAGCTGCATGTTTTATACCCCTGACGTCTTAGACGTCATGGAAGAGGCGACAGCATCCGACCCAGAAATCCCAAGACTATGGTATTTGGGCCAACTGACGGCTACCTGCAGGCAGATAACCCAAGTGTGATGACTGCAACAGTGAATACATTCGGACATCTACATTTATGTAAGTGTACACAACTGTACTATCTTCCACAGTACAGACCCTGGGCCATCCCCCCAGTCCTGGATGTGGTGGAGGATGATGTTCATCGTGTTTCACTGTTGCAGTCATTACACTTGGGTTATCCTGCTGGCAGGCTACCCGCGGTCGGCCTGAATTCCAAAGTCTGGTCCGGCGTCGGTTGCTGTCACCTCTTCCCTGACGTCAGTGCGCCAGGGGTATAAAAGATGCAGCCGACACCATTTTCTTCAGTCTTTCTTGCCACGCGGTGCCCGAAGCAAAAGCAGTTCGCAAGTGCCGGTCGGCCGACTCCTGAGATTTTCAAAATCGAATTTCAGATCAGAAGTCTTCAATAAAGCTAAGTACCCCGTTGGGGAAACTTTTTTCTTGCTCCAGACAGATGTCAGAAAAAGTTAACAGTTGTATTTCTTGTGGGAAGCAAATACCTCATAAGGGTTTCTACTCATACTGTATTCCTTGCCTAGGCCCTGACCATGACGTTGCTAGTTGTTGGTTTTGTGCTAGATTTAATCAACGCACTATTAAGCGTCGGTACGGTTTTGCTTTTCATTATTTTGGCAGAAGGTTTAATTACATAATGCAGTCGGAACAACGGACGACCGTAATTCATAAAAAACGCAAGGATAAAGACAAGGGTAAGCATCCGAGGTCCAAAACCGATGACAAAGCCTCTTCTAGGCCAGTCGCCGGTGCTCGGTGAGGCGCTTTCGCAGCCCCTGACTCCCGCTACCTCAGAGCCACAGGCCGCCTCCGACTCCCATGTGGAGACAGCTAGGCCTCTGGATATTCAAGGTATTGGCCCTTCGGAAATTAATCCCTCAGATGGGTCTGGAGCCCTGAGCAGGCATCGGCTTCTGAGGGTGTCTTCAGACCTACACAACTTTATATAAAGCCTACTTCAGCATCCAAGAGAAAGTCTAAAATAGTTTTAAAGACAAGGAAAACAGTACAGCATTCTCCAGGACAGACTTCTATGCCTAAAAAACAGATGCTCAAAATGGCCGAAGACCTAATTACTTTGATCAGGGGTTCCCATCCCCCTCCTGATAAGAGGCCTAGGCAAGACACTGAATATGATTCCTCTGATCAGGTTTCCATTTCCTCTGATTCCTCTTCTGATCAGTGATATTCTGTTCCTCCCTATGAGGATTCTGATGCTGAAGATTCTATTCCTTCAGCTTCTCCTCCTGAGGACTTTTCATTTGGGGAAACCCTGCATACCATGAGGGAGCATTTCCATTGGGAGAGCCAGGATTATTCTGATTCTAAGAAAAGACTTGGAGACTTTCTTTTACTTCCTCAGCACAGACCTCTTGCAATCCCCCCTGCTCTAGACATAGTAGATGATGTTTTTTTCAGAGTCCGGCCTGTCTCCAGACTCTTTACCTCCTGCCCCCTGTTAAGCCAGACAGATACTACAGGGTCCCAGACTCCCATAAATTTCTTTACAAGAACCCTGCTGCTGACCCAGAAACTATCTCACAGGGTCCCAAAGGGGTCAAGGCTGCTTCTGCCAAAAACCCTGTCCCCTCAGTTAGAGATTCTAGGGCTTTGGACAGAATGGGGGGAAAAGTTTACACTTCTGCTACCTTGGCTGTAGGGGCTTTAAATTGTCAATTTCATATGCTCAAATATCAGCAATACTTAATGTCTTTGTTAAAACAAAAAATGTTGTCAAATTCTGAATATTCTTTAGACAAAGATTTGCAGGATTTATTGCATGAAGCTGAACAAGTGGGAAAACGTACTTTGCAATGTGGCTATGATTCACTGGAGGCCTCGTGCAGGGCCGCTGTTACAGGTTCTGTAATTAGAAGGCTTGCTTGGTTAAAGGAACATAATCTGCCTGATCATGTTAAAGCAAAATTATTGGATGCCCCATTACAGCATGATACTTTGTTTGGTGTTAAGGCAGAAGAGGTGTTGAAAAAAATGGAGGATAAGACAAAATCTATGCAGACAGTAAAGGATTTCTTACAGGTACAGACACCCAGATTTAGAAGGAACTGACCCTCTAAGAATTAGTCCTTTCCAGTGTCAGACCACAAGGAGGCAGATTCAGACGCCCTAGAGGCAGGCAACAACCCCAGGGCTCATACAGGGCCAAACAATGGGGTGCTTCTACCTCCAAAAGCGGAGAAGACAAATCACAGCCTTATAGAAAACAGTCCCAATGACTTCCCTCTGCCAATGCCAAGCACTTATTTTTTGGCAGCACCCTTAGGGGAAAGCTAGCACTTTTTTCACAAAACTGGCACAAGATAACCCAGGACAAATGGGTCTTAAATATAGTCTCTCAGGGCTACAGGTTCCACTTTACACCCTTCCAAAGGCAAAATATATGCCAGACCTGCCAGCAATCAATGGCAAGAGGCACAAAAACAAATTTCATCTCTCATGGACATGGGGGCTATTCAGCCAGTGCTACAACAAGAGCAGGGACAAGGATTTTACTCAAGACTTTTCTTAGTACCAAGAAAGGGCAAAGCCTGGAGAGAGATTCTGGACCTGTCTATTCTAAATACTTTTCTGGACGTCCCAAAATTCAAAATGTTGACTCTACAGCAGCTTCTGCCCATGCTGTACAAGAAGGCTTGGCTTGTAACTTTGTACCTCAAAGAGGCATACCTGCATGTCCCAATCAGACAATCTTGCAGAAGATACCTCAGATTCACAGCTGGCTCAATGTACTACCAATTCTCTGCACTGACCTTTGGCTTATCTACTGCGCCCAGGGTCTTCACAAAATGCCTGACACCAGTAATTGCATTTTGCAGACGGAGGAATTCAGATATATCCCTACTTGGACGACTGCCTTATTCAAGCAAAGAACAAAGATATTCTACTACAGCATCTGGCGTTTGTAAAAAGATTACTAATTTGCCTAGGGTACACAGTAAACGAAAAGAAATCAAAACTAGTACCCTCTCAAGAGATAATATTCCTGGGTGCAAGCTTAAATACAACTGCCTAGATGGCTTATCTCACGCCAGACAAACAAAAGCATCTGACTCCTTACTTCAAAGACATGGCAACAAAGACCCAGTTATCTGCAAGAAAAATTCTGCAGGCTCTGGGCTACATGGCATCCTGCATTCTACTAATTCCATATGCAAGACTGCATGTGAGGAAACTACAATGGTATCTAAAAAGTGTTTGGACTCAACATTGCCACAGCATGGCAGGAAAATGTATTTAGGGCACATGGCCCACAAACCAAATGCATCTTCATATCAATCAAAAAGAGATGTTAGCTGTACAAAATGCCCTGACAGCCTTCAAGGACCTACTTCATCCAGGACAACTACTGATAAAGATGGACAATACTACAGTCATGTGGGACATAAACAAGCAAGGGGGCACATATTGCTACCCCCTCTGCAGGCAAGCCATGACTTTGTGGAACACAGCATTGACTTATCAAGTGCATCTGCAAGCACAATTCCTGCCAGGAAAGACAAATACTTTGGCAGACGAACTAAGCAGAAACCTCATGTGGAAACTAGATCCACAAATCTTCAACATTATAACAAGGAAATGGGGATGCCCAGACATAGATCTATTTGCCTCCCCTCACAACTGCCAGCTACAGAGATTCTGCACTCGGACTTATCACAAGCAAGTATGGAAAGTGGACACCCTTTCATTCAGCTGGAAAGCCCTTACAGTATATGCCTTGCCTCCTCTGCCTGTCCTCTCCAAGGTACTCCTAAAGGTCAGACAAGAAAAGCCAAAAATGATACTGATTGCCCCAGACTGGCCACGCCAGCACTGGTACCCAATCCTAAAGAGCTCGTCTCAAGGCCCAGCCGGGACATTGCCTCTAATACCTCATTTGCTGACCCAACAGAACAATCAGATCCTGCACAGCCAACTCAGAACCCTAAATCTGGCTGCATGGCAGATAATGTAATCATTCAGAACACACCTCTCTCTAAAGCAGTTATGGATGTTATTTTGGAGGCCAGGAGGCCCAGCACCAGAAAAGCTTATGCAGAAAAATTGAAGAGATTCTGTGCTTGGAACCAAGCGCAGGGAATTGACTCGCTTGTACTAAATATTCCTCAGATTTTGCAATACCTAACTGAGATGCTGGACAAAGGCCTATCCTTCTCATCAATTAAGATCCATGCCTCTGCCGTTTCAGCTCATTACAGTACAGACCCACCTATTTTTTTCTCATCCACTGCTAAGACGGTTTCTCCAAGGGGCCAAAAATATAAGACCTCCAAGGAGAGCTCCAGTACCTGCATGGGACCTCAATTTTGTCTTGGAAAACCTCACACTGCTTCCTTTTGAGCCAGCCAATTCAGCAGAGATAAAATACTTGTCATGGAAAACAGCTCTTCTACTAGCAATAACTTCAGCAAGAAGAGTCTCAGAGTTGCAGGCACTAATGGCTGTGGAACCTTTTATTATTTTCCATCAGGACAGGGTTTCTCTAAGGTCAAACCTGACATTTATGCCTAAGGTGGTGTCCACCGTGGCTCTTAACCAAATCATACATTTGCCTACCTTTTATCCAAACCAACAGAATAAGGGGGAGAGACTTCTGCATACTTTGGACATACACAGACAGCTACGCTTTTACTTGGACAAGACTAAAGCCTTCAGAAAGACCGAGCAACTCTTGGGGGCATATGCTGCCATTTCAAACCAGACTATTTCAAAATGGATAGGCCACTGCATTCGTTTCTGCTATTCACAACATGGCAAATCAGTGCCCAAGGGCATTAGGCCACATTCTACCAGAGCAGCAGCCACTTCAGCAGCCTTCCTCAGAGGAGTACCAACCAAGGATATTTTGGAGTCTGCAACATGGTTTTCAGTACACACTTTTACAAAGCACTACCATTTACCTCTGTACTCTAAATCCAGAGCAGGCTTTGCCACTGCAGTTCTGCAGGGCCTCATAGTCACTCCAAACTTTATTTAGGCCCAGCCACCCAACCTCAGCTTTGGGATTCAACCCAAGTGTAATGACTGCAACAGTGAGACATGATGAACATAATACAGTTGTGTACCTACCATAAATGTAGATGTTCGAGTGTATTCACTGTTGCAGTCCAGGTTACCCTCCCACTATCCACCTTTTTCTTTGCTGGGACTTACCTGTACCTCTCTATTCTATACAACCTATGTGGTGTATTTGCTTGTAGATGAAGGTTATGTGCATGCTTTTTTATGATCATAATTTTTACAGCCTTCCCTTTTGGGGGCACCTGACATCTGGGGCAAGAAAAACTGAAGAAAATGGCGTCGGCTGCATCTTTTATACCCCTGGCGCACTGACGTCGGGGAAGAGGCGACAGCAACCGATGCTGGACCAGGACTTTGGAATTCAGGCCGACTGCGGGTAGCCTGCCAACAGGATAACCCAAGTGTAATGACTGCAACAGTGAATACACTCGAACATCTACATTTATGGTAGGTACACAACTGTACTTTTTCCTGGAATCCAGCTCGACTCCTGACACCCTCCCTCCTGCACCCAGAAAATCAATAAAAGTACTGTAGAGTCCCTGACTCGCACAAATTTCTTTTTAAAAATCTTACTGCTGACCCTGAGGTAATTTCTCGGGTCTATGTTATATGTTCGAACGCTTAATTGTTCGAACCACTAAACATCGACCATTAGTGATAGAACAATTAAATGTTCTAACATATAAAAAAATTAATATTAAGAAAAATGTAAAGGGTGCTAGCAGGGGGAAAGCCCCCCTGCACCCCCGCTACTTAAATATACCAAATCCGAGATCGCACTTCAGTGTGCTACAGTGCAGAAATTGAAAATTTCCTTTCCTACACTGTAGCGCAATCTTGGAATTGGTATATTTAAGTAGCGGGGGGGGGGGTGCAGGGGGGCAATTTTTTAAAAAATTCTAACATTTAAATGTTCGATCACTGAAGGTCGATCTTCAGCGATTCGAACATTTAAGCTTTCGAATATTTAACATAGACCCAATTTCTCAAGGGCCTAAAGGGATTAAAGCAACCTCTGCTAAGAATCCCACCCCCCTCAGATAGGGATTCCCGAGCACTAGACAGATGGGGTAAAAAAAGTATACACCCCAGCTACTCTTGCTGTCAGGGCACTAAATTGTCAGTTCCATATGCTAAAATTTCTGCAACATACCCTGGAACTCCTCAAACAAAAAATGTCTTCCTTTCCTGCTTGTGCAGAATCTAAAGAGTTACAAGAGTTAATGCATTTTGCAAGTCAAGTAGCTAAAATGTGGATGTTCATCATGTTATACTGCTGCAGTCATCACACTTGGGTTATCCTGTCGTCAGGTGGTCCCGCAGTCGGCCGAATCCCAAAGCCTTGGTCCGGCGTCGGGTTTCGTCGCTTCTTCCCTGGCATCAGTGCGACAGGGGTATAAAAGAGGCAGCCAACGCCATTTTCTTCAGTCTTTCTTGCCGCGCGGTGCCCGAAGCAGAAGCAGTTCGCAAGTGCCGGTCGGCCGGCTCCTGAGATTTTCGAATTGAATTTCAGCCCGAAGTCTTCTCTAAAGCTAAGTACCCCGTTGGGGAAACTTTTCTTGCCTCAGACCGATGTCAGACAAAGTTAATAATTGCATTTCTTGTGGAAAGCAAATACTTCATAAGGATTTTCATTCTTATTGTATTCTTTGCCTAGGCCCAGACCACGACGTCTCTGGTTGTTGGTTTTGTGCTAGGTTCAACAAACGTACAATTAAGCGTCGGGCAGATTTCGCCCAGCACTATTTTGACAGAAAATTTAACTATAGCATACCGTCGGAGCAACCAACATCAGCAATGTTTAAAAAACGCAAGGATAAGGACAGACAGCCAAGGCTAAGACCAGTTACCGAGGCCTCAGCCAGGCCTGAGGCCTCAGCCAGGCCTGACACCGGTTCTCCGGTTTTCAGCGAGGCGCCTACGCAGCCCCTGACTACCGCTGATTCAGAAATTCTGATGGCCTCCCAGACCGAAGCAGCTGGGCCTCAGGAACCGGTTCCACCTCACCCCTCGGACGCCAGCCCTGACGATGATCTGGAAATTTTGGATAGGCCTTCGGTTTCTGAAGGTGTCTTCAAACCGACAACCATCTCTACTAAGTCTTTATGCTAAAGCTCCCTTGAAAGTTAGGAAGCCGAGTCCACACACCCCCCACAGGCCCCTATGCCTAAAAAACAGATGCTTAAGATGGCTGAGGATTTAATTACCCTTATCAGGGGATCCCAACCCCCACCTGACAAAAGGCCTAGACTGGAGGAAGATTATCCCTCCTCTGACCAAGCATCCATTTCCTCAGGCAACTCTGAGGACCAGGATTACTCCTTCCCTCCTTATGAAGACTCAGATGCTGAAGTGTCCATTCCCTCTGTCTCTCCCCCCCCCCCCCCCCTGAAGACTACTCTTTTGGGGAAACTTTACACACCTTGAGGGAACACTTCCACTGGGAAGGCCAAGATTACTCTGACTCTAAGAAAAGACTCCGTGAGTTTCTTCTTCTTCCACAGCATAGACCCCTAGCAATTCCTCCAGTTTTAGACATTTTGGATGATGTTTACTCCGAATCTAGTCTAAACCCAGATTCCTTACCTCCAGCACCAGCTAAACCAGGCAGATACTACCGAGTTCCTGATACTCATAAGTTTCTATATAAAAGTCCTACTGCAGACCCAGAAACCATTTCCCAGGGTCCCAAAGGGGTTAAGGCCTCTACCGCTAAGAATCCACTTCCTTCTGAAAGAGATTCCAGAGCATTAGAAAGATGGGGAAAGAAAGTGTATACGTCTGCCACTTTGGCCATGAGGACCTTAAACTGCCAATTCCACATGCTAAAATACCAACAGTACTTGATTACACAGTTAAAACAGAAAATGATCCCTCAGACAGGTCAACCTGATTTCAAAGAGATGCAGGATTTGCTGCATGCGGCAGAACAGGTGAGAAAGCATACCTTACAGTGTGGTTTTGATTAATTGGAAGCCTCATGTAGAGCAGCTGTCACCGGGTCTGTAATACGTAGGCATGCTTGGCTTAAAGAACAAGTCTTACCAGAACATGTCAAAGCAAAGTTATTGGATGCTCCATTGCAGAAAGATATTATTTGGTGTCAAAGCAGAGGAAGTTTTAAAGAAAATGGAAGAAAAGGCAAAATCTATGCAAACAGTTAAAGATTTCTTACAGGTACAACCTCCTCGTTTCAGCAGAAACTAGCCATCAAAAAACTGGTCCTTTCCTGCATCAGACAGACCCCAAAGAGGTAGGTACAGACGCCCAAGGGGCAGAGGCTAGCCACAAGGTTCTTTCAGGCCTAGACAATGGCAAACAACATCTCAGAGGGGGAGATGAAAGATCTCAACCCTTCAGGAAACAAACACAAATGACTTCCCTCTTCGCCTGCCAAGCAAAATTGCCCTGGCAGCACCTTTGGGAGGAAAACTGGCTTTATTTCCACAAAATTGGCACATCATAACAAAGGACAAATGGATTCTGGATATTATTACCCGAGGCTACAGATTTCATTTCCACACTTTACCACGGATGAGAGGCATGCCAAATCTGCCTCCAAACCAATGGGCAGAGGCACAAGCGCAAATTTCGGCTCTCATGGATATGAAAGCAATTCAAAAGGTACCTACAAAAGAGCAAGGTCAAGGTTTTTGCTCAAGACTATTCCTAGTCCCAAGAAAGGACAAAGCCTGGAGGCCCATCTTAGACCTCTCAATTCTAAACACATACCTGGAGGTACCCAAATTCAGAATGCTCACACTTCAGCAGCTTCTTCCCATGCTGGGCAAGGAGTCTTGGCTGGTAACATTGGACCTCAAAGAGGCATACCTGCATGTCCCTATCAGACAAGATTGCAAAAGATACCTCAGATTCCTGGCAGGTACAACGCATTATCAATTCTCTGCATTGACCTTTGGCTTATCTACTGCGCCCAGAGTATTTACGAAATGCCTGGCATCAGTAATTGCATATTGCAGACAACGAGGAATACAAATTTACCCATATCTGGACGACTGCCTGATCCAAGCGGACAGCAAGGACATTCCTATTACAGCATCTGGCATTTGTAATAAAGCTGCTCAGTTGCCTAGGGTACACAGTAAACAAAAAGAAGTCAAAGCTAATACCCTCGCAACAAATAATATTCCTGGGTGCCAGCATAAATACAACAGCCCAGATGGCTTTTCTCACGCCAGACAAACAACAATTGACTCAATACTTCAAAAAGATGGCAACTTTTACCCACCTCACTGCAAGGAAAATCCTGCAGGCATTGGGGTTCATGGCATCCTGCATTCAAGTACTCCGATATGCAAAGCTGCATATGAGGAAATTACAATGGTACCTGAAAAGTGTATGGTCTCAACACAGACACAGCCTCGAATCAAGTATACCGCTCATTCCATGCCTTCAAAAAAGTTCCTATGGTGGGCTCAAGCATGTCAAATAAACAAGGGTCTTCCTTTCGTCTTACCTCCAGCAAACCAAACTATGACAACAGATTCTTCAGACTGGGGAGCACACCTGGCAGGACAGTGCATACAGGGCAAATGATCTGCAAAACAAATGCACCTTCACATCAACCAAAAGGAGATGCTAGCTGTGCAAAATGCTCTGACAGCCTTCAAGGACCTCTTGCATTCAGGACAACTACTAATAAGGACAGACAACACCACAGTGATGTGGTACATAAACAAGCAGGGAGGAACACACTCCTACCCTTTAGGCAGACAGGCAATGACCTTGTGGAACACAGCATTGACTTACCAAGTACAACTGCAAGCACAATTCCTGCCAGGAAAGGAAAACATATTGGCAGACGAATTAAGCAGAAATATGGCAGATCCTCACGAGTGGAGACTACACCCACAAGTATTTTCAATGGTAACTCAAAGGTGGGGATGTTCAGACATAGATCTATTTGCCTCCCCTAACAATTGCCAACTACAGAAATTTTGCACAAGGACTTATCACTCCCTAGCCTGGAAAGTGGGCGCACTATCATTCAGTTGGACAGCATTGACAGTCTATGCCTTCCCACCACTACCTCTATTGACCAAGGTATTATTGAAAGTCAGATCAGAGAGACCACAAATGATCCTTATTGCTCCAGACTGGCCACGCCAGCACTGGTACCCATTACTAAGGAACTTGACTCACAGCCCTCCATGGATCTTGCCTCAATTCCAACTACTGCTGACTCAGAAAAACTCTCTGATACTTCACAGCCAGCTCAGAACTTTGTTATGTACTTACCATAACTTTAGATGTATGGGATCCATCTCGCCTACATTCTCTACAGATGGGTTCGGAGCCGATCCTCGGCTCCGACTCGGCCGCTATACAATAGAACGCAGTCTCTTATTGGCTGAGTTACCTCATATCCCAGGATGCACCACTACCACTTCCCCAGATCTTGTTTGTCCGCACTCAAGCTGATAGAAACATACTATTATTATAACATTTTCAGGTCTTTCAAGAGAGGAAAGAAGTTCAATTTCGGATCGTCCGGTCTCTCCTGGTCTACGAGGCAGGGGGAAGGAGGGTGGGTTATTAGGAATGTAGGCGAGATGGATCCCATACATCTAAAGTTATGGTAAGTACATAACTAAAAGATGTAATAGGTTCATAGGTTCATACTAGGCTATCTGTCCTAGGGCATTTATAAGCCTAGCCAGAGTGTGTTTGGCTTTCGCCACCCATTTTAAATTAATTTTGCTATGCCTTTTTTTGAGGTTAGTATACTGTGCCTCTGTCTAACAGTGACACAGAAGTGATAGCCGGGGTAAACCTACGATCTCCCATCCACTCATCAAGATTCCTCTTGAAGAGAGTCAATGTGGGACTCTGCCTAACCTGGACTGGGATTTTATTCCAGAGTGAATGGAGCCTCTGGGTTATGAATCTGTCCCTCCAGCATGTCCTATTTATTTCAGTGCTGAGGTTCAAGTCTCTCGAGCGTAGCTCGATGGGATTTGGATTTTCTGAGGTGCAGCATGTCCATTAATTCCGGGTTGGACATGGCTTTATACGTCAGGCACAGATCGCCTCTGAGCAGACGGTATGCCACTGAGTAGAGCTGGAGTTTCTTTAGCCGGGCAGCATATGGCATCTGTTTGAGCCCTTTGATCCTCTTGGTGAGGTACTTTTGGGGTCTTTCCAGTTGCTGCAGGTGTCTGGTAAGGTACATCCCAAAGGGCATTGTACTCAATTATGGGCCTGATGAGGGATGAGTAAAGAGGTGCGATGACCTCCCTGATCTAGATGTGAATCCCTTCATGATTAGGTGGGCTATATAAAATGTTTTTCTAACCACTTTGGCCACGTGGTTGTCAAATGAGAGATTGCTATCAACTTGGGTCCCCAGGTCCCTAATGACTTCTTCTGTACTTAATGGATTACCACCTATGTGGTAATTTCTGGGCGCTTTGTTTTGCCAAAGGGATGATTATACACTTTTGGCGTTTAGCTTGAGGCCATGGCTCTGGCACCAATTGTCTGTTTCTATGAGGCCCTTTGGAGGATGCTTGTGTCGGCTGGAGAGTTGATTATGGCCCAGTTTGCAGTCATCTGCGAACTTGGTCAGCCACAGTCCTTCCGTGTTGGCCTGTACCGAGAAATATATACCGAACAAGAGAGGTCCCAGGACTGAGCCTTGTGGGACGCCACTTGTAACTGGTTTGGAGTCTGACATGGCTCCAGCAATTCTAACCATGTGGGTTCTGTCCTTGAGCCAGTTTGCAACCCATCTAGTGACATAGGGTTTATATTTAAGCTGGTGAGCTTATCTATAATGCCCGAGTGGGTATTGTATCGAAGGCTTTTGCGAGGTCCAGGTAGGCTGTGTGGACCACCTTCCCCTCGTCAATGGCCTTGGTGACTGTTTCAAAGAAATCGACCAGGTTTAAGAGGCAGGATCTGCCCTTAACAAAGCCAGACTGGGTAGGATCCAGTGTCTGTAGGTCCCCAATATCTTTATTTATGAGGTCCATGATGATCCTTTCCATAGCTTTGCAGACCAAGCTAGTCAGGCTTATGGGGCGATAGTTTCCAGGATCCGTTGAGGCACCACCTTTGTGGAGAGGGGGACCACTGTTGCTGTACGCCACTCTTTGGGTACATATCCTGTAGTAAGGCTAAGATTGAACAGTAGTTTTATGTTTGGGTTTAGCTCTTCTTGGAGTTCATGTAGGACGCAGCCCGGGACACCATCTGGTCCTATTGATGCTGTGTTTTTTGCTTTGGAGAGGGCGGGTCTTACCTGAGCATCTGAGATGTCAGGGGGGCAGCACTCTGTTGGGATAGATATTTGTCCTTTTGGTGGGGAGTGGGGGGAGAAGATGTTCATCGTGCATACAGCTGCAGTAATCACAGATGGGTTTTCAGCCGTCAGGCGGTCCCTCGGTCGGCCGAATTCCAAAGTCTTGGTCCGGCGTCGGTAGTCGTCGCTTACTCTTCTGACGTCAGGAAGGCCAGTGTATATAAGACACAGCCGACGCCATGTTCTCCAGTCTTTTTTGCCGCGCGGTGCCCAAAGCAGAAGCAGTTCGCAAGTGCCGGTCGGCCAGCTCCTGAATTACGAAAATATTTGGAACCGAAGTCTTCATTAAAGCTAAGTACCCCGTTGGGGAAACTTTTCTTGCCTCAGACCGATGTCAGAAAAAGTTAATAATTGTATTTCTTGTGGGAAGCAAATACCGCATAAGGATTTCCATTCCCTTTGCATACCTTGTTTGGGCCCAGACCACGACGTCTCGGGCTGTCGCTTTTGCGCTACCTTTAATAAACGCACTATCAAGCGTCGGGCGGAGTTCGCCCAACATTATTTTGGAAAAGCGTTTGACTATAAAATGTCGTCGGACACTCCGACTACCGCTTTACCCAAAAAACGCAAGGAAAAGGACCGACACACGAAGCCCGCGGTCTCCGCTGACACCACACCGAAACAGGCTCCACGTGGTCCGGTTCTCAGCGAGACGCCTTTGCAGTCCCTGACTACCGACGACACGACTTTGGCGGTGTCTTCTGTACCTGAGACCGCTGGGCCTTCGGCCCTTTCCCAGACTACTACCGAAGCCCCGGCTTATGTCGAACCTACTAATGTGGACAGGTCCACCTCCACCCATGGTGTATTTAGGCCTTCATCTACTTTTTCAATTAAGGCTTTTACTAAAGCCAAAGCAGTCAGGCATCACACTAGGCCTGTTGCACAAGGCCCATCTACTGGACCCATGCCTAAGAAACAGATGCTTAAGATGGCTGAGGACCTTATTACCCTTATCAGAGGTTCCCAGCCCCCTCCTGATAAGAGACCCAGAGTGGAGGAAGATTCCCCCTCCTCTGACCAGGGATCCATTTTATCAGAACACTCTGATGCAGAGGAACACGCTTACTCCCCTTTTGAGGATTCGGATGCAGAACAGTCCATTCCTTCTGTATCCCCCCCCTGAGGATTTCTCTTTTGGGGAAACCTTGCACACTTTGAGGGAACACTTCCATTGGGAAGGCCAAGACTTTTCAGACTCCAAGAAAAGACTTAGGGAATTTCTTTGGTTACCTCAGCACAGGCCTCTGGCTATACCTCCTGTTTTGGAGGTACTGGATGATGTCTATTCGGAGGCTTGTCTTAACCCTGATTCTCTGCCTCCTGCACCAGTAAAGCCTGATAGATATTACAGAGTACCCAGTTCTCACCAATTTCTCTACAAGGGCCATAATGCTGACCCTGAAACCATTTCACAAGGTCCTAAAGGACTAAAGGCCTCCACTGCCAAGAATCCTCTTCCTGCAGAAAGGGAATCTAGATCTCTAGAAAGGTGGGGTAAGAAGGTATATACCTCGGCCACCCTAGCCATGAGGGCCTTAAACTGCCAGTTTCATATGATAAAATATCAACAGTTCTTACTATCACAATTAAAAAACAAAATGTCTCAACCTGAGCAACCAGATTTAAAAGAGTTACAGGATATGATGCATAGTGCGGAGCAAGTGGGTAAACACACCTTACAATGTGGTTATGATGCCCTAGAGGCCTCCAGAAGAGTGACGGCTACAGGATCAGTCATTCGCAGACATGCCTGGCTTAGGGAACAAAACTTGCCTGATCATGTGAAAGCTAAACTTCTGGATGCTCCTTTACAAAAGGACGTACTTTTTGGTTCAAATGCTGAGGATATACTTCGAAAAATGGAAGAAAAAGCCAAATCTATGCAAAATGTCAAAGCTCTCTTACAGGTCCAGCCACCACGTTTTAGCAGGAATTGGCCTTCCAAAAACTGGTCTTTTCCAGCCACTGACAAGCCCCAAAGAGGTAGATACAGACGCACAAGGGGCAGAGGGCAATCACAAGGATCATATAGAGGCAGACAATGGCAATCTCCAGCACCAAGAGGTAGTGAAGACAGTGCACAACAATACAGGAAGCAAACCCAATGACTCCCTCATTTCCATGCCAAGCAAGTTTCAGCTGGCAGCACCTTTGGCAGGGAAACTAGCATTATTTGCAAGCAATTGGCATATTGTCACAGCAGACAAATGGATACTGGACATTATAAACAGAGGCTACAAATTTCAATTTCACACTCTTCCGAAAATGAGAGGCATGCCAAACCTGCCACAAAATCAAAGGGCAGAGGCACAACTGCAAATTTCAAAGCTCCTAAACATGAGAGCTATACAAAAGGTACCTACTCACCAACAAGGTCAAGGTTTTTATTCAAGACTCTTTCTGGTGCCAAGAAAAGGAACCGACTGGAGACCCATTCTGGAATTATCCATCCTAAACACATTTCTACTCATACCAAAATTCAAGATGCTCACACTACAGCAACTTCTTCCCATGCTGGGCAAGGAGTTTTGGCTGGTAACATTGGACCTCAAGGAGGCATACCTGCATGTCCCAATCAGACAAAGCTGCAGAAGATACCTCAGATTTCTTGCAGGTTCAATCCACTATCAATTCTCTGCATTGCCCTTTGGCTTATCTACTGCGCCCAGAGTATTCACAAAGTGCCTGGCATCAGTGATTGCATATTGCAGACTTCAAGGGATACAAATTTACCCTTATCTGGACGACTGCCTGATCCAAGCGGACAGCAAACACATACTACTGGAGCATCTGGCATATGTGACACGGCTACTGCTTTCTCTGGGATACACCATCAACAAGGAGAAATCAAAGCTAACACCATCTCAGAAAATAACCTTCCTGGGTGCCAGCTTGGACACAAACACCCAGATGGCATATCTTACGCCAGAAAAACAAGGGCAATTATCTCTGTACTTCAAAACTCTAGCAAAAAGTACCAGGCTTAATGCAAGGAAAATCCTGCAGGCTCTGGGATTCATGGCATCTTGCATCCTTTTAATCCCATGTGCAAAGCTGCATATGAGAAAACTTCAATGGTACCTAAAAAATCTATGGTCTCAACACAGTCACAGTTTGGAAGCAATTATACCAATAATTCCATGCTTGCAAAAGGAATTTCTATGGTGGGCCCAAGCATGTCAAGTCAACACAGGTCTTCCATTCTGCAAGCCTCAAGCAAAGCAAGTCATAACCACAGACGCCTCAGATTACGCCTGGGGGGCGCACATACAGGACAGGTGCATTCAGGGCAGATGGTCCCAAAAGGAAAAGCACCTTCACATCAATCAAAAAGAAATGCTAGCAGTAATAAATGCAATTACAGCTTTCAAGGACTTCCTGCATCCAGGACAATTGCTGATAAGAACAGACAACACCACAGTAATGTGGTACATAAACAAACAAGGAGGAACACATTCATACCCCTTGTGCAGACTAGCCATGACTCTTTGGAACTTGGCTCTGGAAAGACAAATCGAACTTCAAGCACAGTACTTGCCAGGACTGGAAAACACACTGGCAGACACTCTAAGCAGGAATATGACAGATCCACACGAATGGAAGTTACATCCTCAGGTGTTTACGGAGATAATCCAAGCGTGGGGGAGGCCAGACATAGATCTTTTTGCCTCACACAGGAACCATCAATTGAAAAAGTTCTGTTCAAGGACCTTCCATACAAAGGCCTGGAAAGTGGACGCCTTTTCATTCAGTTGGACAACATGGACAGTTTATGCATTTCCACCTCTACCTCTTCTGCCCAAGGTGCTTTTGAAAGTAAGAACAGACAAACCAAAGATGATACTGATTGCTCCAGATTGGCCAAGGCAACACTGGTATCCACTCCTGAGGAGCCTAACACAAACTCCTCCCTGGTCCCTGCCTCTAATGCCTCTTCTGTTGACTCAGAACGGCTACAAAACACTTCACAGTCAGCTGAAAACACTCAACCTCGCTGCATGGAAAATTCCTTAACACCACAACAGACCCTACTCTCCAAGGAGGTGCAGGATGTCATTTTGGAGGCCAGAAGACCATCTACTAGAAAAGCCTACTCCGCTAAATGGAAGCGGTTTTGCTGCTGGAATGAGAAAAGAGGCCAGGACCCTAGAAAATTGAACTTGCCTCAAGTTTTACAGTACCTAGCTGAGCTGCTGAACAGTGGACTTTCATTTTCTTCCATAAAAATACATGCCTCAGCCATTTCTGCAGAATTCGACATGGATCCTCCTTTATTCTCTCACCCACTCTTACGGCAGTTCCTCAGAGGGGCTAAGAATATAAGACCTCCAAGGAAGCAACCAATACCAGCCTGGGACCTTAATTACATACTAGAAAAATTAACATTGCCTCCATTTGAACCTGCTGCCTCAACAGATCTACAATATTTGTCCTGGAAAACAGCCTTCCTTCTGGCCATCACTTCAGCTCGTAGGGTTTCTGAATTACAGGCCCTCATGGCGGTGCAGCCCTTCCTCATCTTCCATCAGGATAGGGTTTCCCTTCGTACTAATCCTTCTTTTATGCCAAAAGTGGTATCCAGGGTAGCCCTAAACCAAGCCATACACCTACCCACCTTTTATCCTAACCCTCAAAACAAAGGGGAAAGGCTGCTTCACTCTTTAGACATTCATAGGCAGCTTCGCTACTATTTGGACAGAACAAAGCCCTTCAGGAAATCAGAACAACTTTTTGTGTCCTATGCCGTAGGGGCTCAAGGGAAACCAGTTACCAAACAGACCATTTCCAAATGGATTGGCCACTGCATACGTTTTTGTTACTCCTATCATGGGAAACCTGTCCCTACTGGTATCAGATCTCACTCCACCAGGGCCACAGCCACCTCTACAGCCTTTCTCAGAGGTGTGCCTACTAAGGATATTTTGGAGGCAGCCACTTGGAGTTCTGTACATACCTTCACAAAACACTACCACCTGCCCTTGTATTCCAGAACAAGAGCAGGCTTTGCCACTGCTGTTTTGCAGGGCATTCTGGCTCAACCCAGTTCCTCATAGTACCTACCACCCTATGCATAGCTTTGGGACTCTACCCATCTGTGATTACTGCAGCTGTATGCACGATGAACATAGTACAGTTTTGTACCTACCATAAATGTAGATGTTCGAGTGCTAATACAGCTGCAGTACAGGTTTCCCTCCCTCCTTCCCCACTTGGTAAGGGCATGGGGCCTACCAACCTTTTCATACCTCCTGACTGGGTTATCCTGCTATGTTTTATTTGCTTGCTTACACTGATTTTGCATTACATTGCATTTCTTACACATGTACAAAATGTTTTATTTATGTAATGCCTTCATTTTGGGGGCACCTGACATCTTGGGCAAGAAAGACTGAAGAACATGGCGTCGGCTGTGTCTTATATACTCTGACCTTCCTGACGTCAGAAGAGTAAGCGACGACTACCGACGCCGGACCAAGACTTTGGAATTCGGCCGACCGAGGGACCGCCTGACGGCTGAAAACCCATCTGTGATTACTGCAGCTGTATTAGCACTTGAACATCTACATTTATGGTAGGTACAAAACTGTACTTTTGCACTGAACCTGTCAGCTAGGATGTTGGCAATGTCTGTGGGCTCGGTGTATTTTTTGTCATTTTGGACTAATTCTGAGCATATCTGGGAATTCCCACCCAGGTTCCTAACATAACTAAAGAAAGCCTTGTGATTATCTTTAGTGTCCTGTGCAATTTTTCTCTCGAAGCTGGCCTTAGACGATTTTATGAGTGCCCGTAGTTTTTTGCTAATACTGATCAGAGATGCCTTCCCTTTTTGGGATTTTGCTCTATCATGTAGTAGCTTCCTCCTTCTATTGTATAGTTTGTTTATGGCTGGGGTCCACCAGACAGGACGTCTGCCTTTGGAGGATTGGGTCTTGGTTTTATTTGGGATTGCATGATCCATGCATTCCTGAAGGTGTTCATAGAATGTGTTTATAAAGGATTCTGCGGTCTGGGCCTTATTTTCCACAGGCCCGGGGGTTTTGAAGGATTTCGCCTCGGTTTTGAGGTGTGTGAAATTTGCTTTAGAGAAGTTTTTCACTGTGGTTTTCTGGGCAGGGGGTGGGGTCGGGATGTGAATATCCAGTGAGATTAGTTTATGGTCTGATCTTACCAGTGAGGGATACACTTCTGGTCTGGAGCATAGTGTACCCATGTTGGTGATGATCAGGTCCAGTATGTTTTCCCCTCTTGTGGGAGTGGTAACAAGTTGTTCCATAGCATTTGAGTTTATAAATTCTAGGAACCTTTGGGCTAGGGTGTTGGAGCTAGAGTAATGCTCCCAGTCTATGTTTGGGTAGTTGAAGTCGCCCAATATAATGGTGTTTGGAGAGACCTTCATATTTTCCAGTATTCTCAGGAAGGCCAAGTGGGGTTCCTGTGTTTGGGAGGTGGTCTGTAGCAGGCTATAAACTGGAAGGCAGTTTTACCCACAGTTAGTTGCACATGGATAGTCTGTGATGCTTCGTGCTGTGCCACCAACCTGGAGGTGTGGGTATCTTTGACAAATATTGATACTGCCCCCTCCTTTTGTGGTTCGGTGCAAGTTTTGGGGCGAAAAGCATGGTATGAGGTATAACCTGGTAGTGCTGGGGTGCTCGGAGCCTTGAACCAGGTTTCTGTTACTGCACAGATATCTATGTTCTCCATGCTAAGGAGAGCTTGAGTCGTGCATCTTGAGGTTTAGACTTCTGGCGTTGAGTAGCATTACTCTTAGTTTCTTATCCCTTGTGATACCTATGGAGGTGGGTTTGTCTTTTGAGCCTTGCCTAAAAAGGCACTATGGGGTAGCAAGAGCCTTTGCCAATATCCGAAAGCCCAGGGGTGACAGGTGCAAGCCGTCCCTAGCGAAGCATCGTGGCTTGTCGAGCATGTCATCCCAGGCTGACAGGCATTGGATCCCCTTTGAATGACACCAACACTTAAGCCAATTGTTGAAATTGATCATCTTGTCTTCATATTGTGGCATCATTCTTGGTGAGGGTAAGATGCTACTCAAGGTCAGGGTCATACCGGCCTGGGCTACATGCTCAGAGAGCTCCTCTATGTCTCTTTTCATGTAGCCCAGGGAGGTACGTCTCAGGTCATTCACACCAGCATGGACAATGACTGAGTCATATTTGTACTTGCCTTGGAGTGACCTGAGTGCTTGTGTAATGTGATCCTATCTCGCCTACATTCTCTACAGATGGGACAGCGTCCCTAGCACCTAATTCCTGGGTGGCTCACTGGAAAACACTTCTGAGAACTGTGGAACCGAAGGAAGCTCGACCCCTGGATGCCACATTAATTTGTAGTGAGAAACAAAGGTGTGTGAAGATGTCCACGTGGCAGCCGCACAAATGTCACCAATAGAGAGCTTGGAATGAAAAGCTGCCGAAGTGGCCATAGCCCTAGTAGAATGAGCTTTCACTGGAGCTATAAGTTCCTTATTTGAGATGAGATAAACATGATTGATGCAGTCCCTGATCCACTTGGCAATAGTGACTTTTGTGACGGCTTTGCCTAATCTATTATCCGAAAAGGACAGAAACAGTTGATCTGATTTTCGTGCTTTGTGTGTCCTATCCAAATAGAAACGTAATTGTCTGTGCACATCCAAGCAGTGAAAAGTATATTCAGCTCTATTCGAATACTTGGGGAAGAAGACCGGTAGCTCTAGTGATTGTTGTAGACAAAAGTTAGAACAAACCTTTGGTATAAAAGATGGGTTTGGTCTAAGAGATACTCTATCCTTGTGAAATACCAAGTATGGTGGTTTAACACATAGGGCTTGAAGTTCTGAAACTTGTCTGGCTGAAGTAATAGCAACTAGAAGGGCAGTCTTCCAAGAAAGGAATTTTAGATCACAGGTTGCTGCCGGCTCAAAGGGGGATGAGGTTAATGCGCCTAATACCACGTTAAGGTCCCACGGAGGTGCAGGTTGAGATATAGGAGGTCGTAGAAGCCAAGCTCCTTTAATAAAGGCTTTGCACAACTTGTTGCTCATTAAAGGAGGTTGCACACTTTCATGAAAATTGGAAATAGCTGCCAATTGTACTTTGATGGTAGACACTGAGCAACCTTGGTTGAATAGGGAAGCTAAAAACTTCAGTACTTCAGATACCGAGGCTGTCATCGGGTCTAATCCTCGGAGTTGGGCCCAAATAGCAAACCTCTTCCATTTATTGCTATATATCTTTTTCATAGAGGTCTTGTGGGCCGAAGACGAGATGTGCATGACTTCAGGGGCAAAAGAATGGCTCCTAACTATGGTTGGAAGAGGAGTAGCCAGGCTGCCAACTTCAATGAATGGAGGGACTGATGGAGCTGTCCTGACTGATGAGTCAAAAGGTCCGGAACTTGGTCCAGGAACCAAGGACCCTCCAATGCTTATCTGTGAAGAAAGGGGAACCAGACTTGTCGAGGCCAGTATGGGGCGATTAATATCATTTTGCTTCGCAAGCGAATCACCTTCTGAATCACCTTGGGGAGAAGGGGAACCGGTGGAAAGGCATATAGCAGACCGGAGGGCCAAACGTGGACTAGAGCGTCCTTGGGAATCTCCCCCGGAACTGGGGTCAGAGTGAAAAAGTGTTGGCATTTCGCGTTGAGGGGACTTGCGAAGAGATCGCAACAAGGAACTCCCCATCTTGTGAAAATCTGCGTTATCACTCTGTTGTTCAAGGACCACTCGTGAGGGGAGAGAATAGTTCTGCTCAGTCTGTCGGCTATCATGTTGGATTTCCCCGGAATGTGCGTTGCCACTAGGAAACGCTTGGTAGCAATCGCCCAATCCCATACTTTCATGGCTTCTCTGCAAAGGGGGTAGGACCTGGTTCCTCCTTGCTTGTTTAAGTACCAGACTACCGACATGTTGTCGGATTGAATGGCAATCGTACCCTGGGGGAGGTGATCGTGCAGTGCTTGCAACGCTAAAAGCACCGCCCTCATCTCCAGGATATTGATATGGAGAAGACTCTCGTCGGAGTGCCACGTGCCTTGGACCGACCTGTCCAGATAATGTCCCCCCCCCCACCCTGTCTGGGAGGCGTCCGTAGTCAACGTGGCAGAGGGGAGTGGGGAAATGAAGGGTCGCCCTAGATTCAGGTTGGAGGATAGAAGCCACCAACGAAGATCCTGTTTGCACGTGTCTGTGATCAGTATGCGGTGACTGAGGGGAAGGTCTTGATAGGACCACTGGACTGATAGGAGCCACTGGAGTATCCTCATGTGCAACCTTGCCAAGGGGACCAGAAGAATGGTGGCTGCCACGGAGCCCAACAGCTGTAGGACCATTCTTGCTGGAGCACGACGTTTGAGGAGCAGAGCCTGAAGCTGAAGCTGGAGCGTTGCTATTCTTTCCGTAGGGAGATAGACTCGCATCTGCCTTGAATCTATTTCTGCACCAATAAACAGAATACGCTGAGATGGTTGCAATACAGGTTTTGACCAATTGAAGGTGATTCCTAAGGAGTTGCCTAGTGTGATAGTGGCTGCTAGGTTTTCCAAGAGTAGATAAAAAGTCCTTGTCCTGGGGAGCAGAGAGGAACTTATTGGGGCGAGCTGGCACCGGTTCCACAGAATCCGGGTGTTCCCACGCCCTTCGAGATCAAATCCAGAAGCTCATCGAAGGGCGGAGACACCCAGGAGGCGGAGGGCTGAGCCCCGAAGGCCTTGAGGAAAACCGACTCCTCAGCAGAAGGGGGTTTGGACTGCCAGTCGCCTCGTTGCTTGAGGATCTCCAAGATGTCCGCAAAGGAGACATCTTCCGAGGACGACTTTGGGGACCCCTCCGCATCATCGAGGTCGGTATCCGAGGTGAGAGACTCATCAGGGGAGTCTACGTGTTTCCTCTTACACTGTTTCTTCCTGGGAGGTTCCTCCGAAAGCGTGTCGGAGGAACCTCCAGGAAAAAGGGAACCCCCAATAGGGTGACCTCAGGCCCAGGGGCTCCGCTGTCGTGAGACAGGGGGATTGCAGAGGCGCCAGTCTCCATGCCCAGGGAAGGTGGTGGTGAAAAGGTCGAAGTGGCCACAGAGGATTTGGCCAAGGCACTTCTCATGGCATCGAAGGCTGGACCCCCAGAGTCCTGAGAAGGTCCAGCCCCCGAGACCACAACGGCCGTCGGAGCCCCTGCAGCCGACGCACCGAGAGGGAGGCTCGGAACCGAAAGGATCAGGCCCGAAGCGTCCCCCCCGGGGCCGACAGAGGAGGTCCGCGTACCGAACCCCGACCCGAGGGACGGGGTTGAAGTTAGAGTCGGAACCGACCCAATAACCTCCACCGGTTCCACCAACACCGACTCCAACGGCGCCGAGGCTGTTGGAGGAGGAATCAATGTAGCAGGATGGGAGATCGGCTCCAGAGCCAACTGGGCTGGAGCCGAGATCAACTTTGTGAAGACTGGAGACTGAAAGAGCCTCTGAAGCACCCTGTCTAAGTCCGAATCGGACATCCTCGATGACCGAGAAGAGACCGACCAGGTCCGAGTCGACTTCTCCACCGGTTCCAAAAGACTGGGGGACCGGCTCCGTAATGGTTCGAGAAGTATCGGCGCCGAGGGAGACTCCACTACAACTTCAATTTCCCTCGGAGCCGATGTGGACTTCGGCACCGAAGGGGAAGTGTCTGAGCAGGCAACCCCCATCGGCTCCGAAGGCAGTGGAGCCGATGAAGGTGACAAGCCTCTCGACGCCCGAGCTCTCGACTCCGAAACCAGAGGAGTCGAGGCTGGAGACATCGAGGCAGACCGTTCCTCCCTCGGCTCCGAAGTCCGTGGAGCCGACGGAGAAGCCTGCCGAGATTTTTTTTGCTGCCGGATCCGACGGGCTGGTCAGAGCCGAAGATTTTTTCTTCTTCCCAGAAGGTGAAGAAGAAGAGGAAGATAGGGCTTCCTCAATGGAAGGGGCAATAAGCCCTTTCAAGATCAACTTATTTTTCCTCTCTTGGAGGACGCGAGAGGAAAAAGCGTGGCAAACGCTACAGGACTCCTAAAGATGCTTGGGACCTAAACAATAAACACATAAGGAATGGTCATCTGTTATAGACATTTTATAATTACATTTAATACACTTTTTAAAACGGGATGGTCTATGTTCTTTAGACATGGTTCTAAAAACTAAACACCGACTACAAGAAAAAAACAAGTTAGTACAGACAACCTAGACTCTAACTTAAACGCCTAGGGTAGGGCTTATGCCCCTCTAACTTAAACGGAACCGTTAGGGTAGGGCTAGGCCCCTCTAACTTAAACTGGACCGTTAACTAACAAACAAAACACAATTTACCACAAAAAATATACCAAAACCAATCGCACAACAACAATAGCTGTTAAAACAGCTTTTGGGTAAGTTTTTACCAAAATTCAGACAGAAAAAATTTTCTGACTAAAGGTACTTAGCTCAGCCAAGTCCGAGACCACGTCTATGCTGGAAAGCGGCAAATGAGATCTGGGGAAGTGGTAGTGGTGCATCCTGGGATATGAGGTAACTCAGCCAATAAGAGACTGCGTTCTATTGTATAGCGGCCGAGTCGGAGCCGAGGATCGGCTCCGAACCCATCTGTAGAGAATGTAGGCGAGATAGGATCACATTACATCTTTAAATTTAGCTGCATGGAGAATACCTTGAACTATCAATCAACACTTCTCTCAAAGGACGTCCAGAATGTCATTTTGGAGGCCAGAAGGCCCAGCACCAGAAAAACATACTCAGACAAATGGAAAAGATTTTGTGCATGGAACCAGGCTAAAGGCCAAAATCCTTGGATGCCTAACATTCCTCAAATACTGCAATACTTAACTGAGATGCTACACCAAGGCCTTTCATTCTCATCCAGTAAGATCCATGCTTCAGCCATTTCAGCTCAATATAATACAGATCCGCCTATTTTCTCACACCCTTTACTACGGCAGTTTCTCAGAGGGGCTAAGAATATAAGACCCCCCAGAAAACCCCCAACGCCAGCTTGGGACCTGAACTTCGTCTTAGAAAAATTAACACTGCCTCCTTTCGAACCAGCATTCTCAGCAGAACTACAGTACTTGTCTTGGAAAACAGCTTTGTTGCTGGCTATTACCTCAGCACGCAGGGTCTCAGAACTACAGGCACTTATGGCAGTGGAACCTTTCATCATTTTCCATCAGGACAGGGTCTATTTACGAACTAACCCTACCTTTATGCCAAAAGTAGTATCCAGTGTGGCTTTGAATCAGACCATTCATTTACCCACCTTTTATCCAAACCCCCAGAATAAAGGAGAGAGACTACTTCACTCCTTGGACATTCACAAACAGTTACTATTTAGATAAGACAAAGACCTTCAGAAAAACTGACCAACTCTTTGTATCCTATGCTGCAGGTTTACAAGGAAAGGCGGTTTCAAAACAGACCATCTCCAAATGGATAGCTCATTGTATCCGCTTTTGTTACTCACACCATGGGAAAGCAGTGCCTGTTAATATTAGGTCCCATTCTACCAGGGCTACAGCAACCTCAGCAGCCTTTCTCAGGGGGGTTCCAACCAAGGACATTCTGGAGGCAGCTACTTGGAGTTCAGTGCACACCTTTACCAAGCACTACCACCTTCCTTTATACTCAAAAACCAGAGCTGGTTTTGCCACTGCAGTACTGCAGGGCATCCTAGCTTCGCCTAACCCGGTTTAGTACCAGCCACCCATCCATAGCTTTGGGATTCAACCCAAGTGTGATGACTGCAGCAGTATAACACGATGAACATAGTACAGTTTTGTACCTACCATAAATGTAGATGTTCGAGTGTATATACTGCTGCAGTCCAGGTTACCCTCCCACCATCCCCCTCTACATACCAGGGTGTTAGTTATAGCTCCATGTTCATCAATCGATTGGATGCATGTCTATATGGTGTATTTGCTAACAGCTAGTACCATTGTTTATCTATTAAGGTATTTTTGCATAGCTGTTGTATTGCCTTCCTAGTTGGGGGCACCTGACATCTGGGGCAAGAAAAACTGAAGAAAATGGCGTCGGCTGCCTGTTTTATACCCCTGTCGCACTGACGTCAGGGAAGAAGCGATGACCACCAACGCCGGACCAAGGCTTTGGGATTCGGCCGACTGCGGGGACCGCCTGACGACAGGATAACCCAAGTGTTATGACTGCAGCAGTATATACACTCGAACATCTACATTTATGGTAGGTACAAAACTGTACTTTTTGACACCCTAGAAGCTTCTTGCAGGGCAGCAGTCACTGGATCTGTCATTAGATGGCATGCATAGCTTAAGGAAAAACCCTTGCCAGACCATGTTAAATCTAAATTGTTGGATGCCCCCTTGCACAAAGACAACTTATTTGGCACTAAGGCAGAAGAGGTCTTAAAAGAGATGGAAGAAAAAGCAAAATCTATGCAGACAGTTAAGGATTTCTTACAGGTCCAATAGGCATTGTCCCACCAAGCACTGGTCCTTTTCTGCTCCCACTAAGCCAGTCCAGCCCAGACCCCAGAGGAAACCAGACCCCCCAGACAGCAGCTACAGGGAATGCAGAGATCTAAGCAATGGATTACCTCCACTTCAAAACCAGGGAGTTCTAACCCACACTCTTATGGTAATTCACAATGACTCACCTCACCAACCCCCTCCCTCTGCCCACCTTCACTTACCCCTAGGAGGAAAACTTTCACGCAAGCACCTGGGCCACCATTACCAACGACCTCTGGGTTCTCAGCATAGTGCCCCAGGGATACAGGTTTTCTTTCCACACCCTTCCTACCCCAAAAGGGTTCCCAGATCTACCTCTAAACCACTGGGCAGAGGCACAAAAGAAGTCCTTGCCCTTCTCTCCATGAGTGCAGTAGAGCACGTTCTGCAGAACAGGGAGGCCAAGGTTTCTACTCGAGACTTTTTCTGGTACCAAGAAAAGAGGGCACCTGGCGCCCCATTCTCGATCTATCCATTCTAAACACCTTCCTGGTGATCCCAAAATTCAAAATGCATACCCTCCTCCAGCAGCTGGTGTTCATGCTCTCCAAGGATGCTTTGCTAGGCACCCTAGATCTAAAAGAGGCCTTCTTCCATATTCCTATCAGGGAATCCTGCAGAAAATATCTTCGTTTCAGGGCCGGATCTTAGCACTTTAAGTTCTCTGTGCTTCCCTTTGGCTTATCTAGTGCTCCCAGAGTTTTCACAAAATGTCTGGCTCCAGCCTTTGCCTATTGCAGACAAAGGAATATCCAGATTTACCCATACTTAGACGACTGCCTAATTCAGGCAGACAGCCGGGAAAAGCTGCTCAACCACCTGGCCTTTGTAAAGTCCCTACTAATCTCCCTAGGGTATACAGTCAATGAAATGAAATCCAAGCAGGTGCCCATCCAAAGGATTATATTCCTGGAAGCAAGCCTGGACACAGCATCGCAGATGGCATTCCTTACACCAGAAAAGGAAACTTTCCTGACAGCCTACTTCTTTCAACTAGCCACCAGACCCCAACTATCTGTAAGGAAGATCCTGCAAGCTCTGGGGTTCTTCATGGCATCTTGCATACTACTCATTTCATATGCCAGACTGCATATGAGGAAACTTCAGTGGTTCCTAAAAAACCTTTGGTGTCAACACTCTGAAGACCTGGAGACTCTTGTACCTATAATTCCTTGCCTCAGAAAAGATTTTCTTTGGGGGGCAACAGCATGCTCCCACAACAACGGACTACCTTTCTCACCACCCCTCGCTGCCCAGACCCTCACCACAGACGCATCAGACTATACATGGGGTGCACACCTGGACTGCAGGTGCATACAGGGCCAATGGAGCCCACAGCAAATCCCTCTGAACATCAACCAAAAAGAGATGGTGGCTGTCCAGCACACCTTGATAGTTTTCAAGCCCCTTCTCTCCCTAGGGGCTCTCCTGATCAAAACAGAACACCACTGGAATGCGGTATATCAACAAGCAGGGAGGGACTCGCTCCTACCTTGTATGCAGGCTGGCCATGACCCTTTGGCACACAGCCTGTGCCATGCAACTCCACCTGTTAGCACAATTCCTACCAGGTTCTCTCAACTCTCTGGCAGACCAATTAAGCAGAAATCTTCTGGACCCACACAAGTGGCAGCACAACAGAAGAACCTTCACCGTACTAACTTAGAAATGGGGCAACCCGAAGGTCGATCTCTGTGCATCGCACACCAACCATCAGCTCAGCAAATTCTGCACCAGGGAGCATCATTGCATGGCTTGGAAAGTGGATGCCCTGTCCTTCCCCTGAGTCAGTCTATCAGTCTGTGCCTTTCCTCCACTACATCTCATCCCCAGGGTACTGCTCAAAATAAAGGAGGAAAAACCAAGGATAATTCTTATAGCTCCAGACTGGCCTCACCAGCACTGGTACCCTTTGCTGCACAGCCTGTCCCCACTGCCACCATGACATCTTCCTCAGATTCCAAACAACCTGACCCAGAGGGAAGGGGAATTCATGCATCCCCTATTGCAGACACTCAGTTTGGCAGCTTGGCTCATTCCCTAACCCCAGATCAATCTGCCAGCCTCAGTGAACAGGTTCTAGATGTTATACGTGCAGCCAGATGCCCTAGCACTAGAAAGTCTTCTGCTGACAGATGGAAAAGGTTCTGCACCTGTATTCAGGCTATGGGAGCCAATAAGCCACAGCCCTCCCTCCCTCTCATCGTGGATTACTTAGCTGACCTAATACACAGTGGCCTCTCTTTTTCTTCTATTAAAATTCATGTTTCTGCTCATTTCCCACTGAGCAGCCTCTTTTCTCACACCCCTTGATCAAACAGTTCCTAAGAGGGGCTAGCAGCTTGAGGCCACCCAGAAGAGCACCAACCCCAGCTTGGGACCTGAACTTTGTGTTGGAAAAGCTCACCCTGCCCCCCCCCCCCTTTCGAACCATCTTCTTTTGCAGAGTTAAACTTTTTCTCCTGGAAGACAGCTTTCCTTCTGGCCATCACTTCAGCCAGAAGAGTTTCTGAGCTGCAAGCACTCATGGCTGTGGAACCCTTCATCTTCCATGCTGACAGGTTATCCCTCAGGACTAACCCATTCTTCATGCCCAAGGTGGTGTCCAGTGTGGCTCTCAACCAATCCATTCATTTGCCCAACTTTTTTCCTAATCCCTAGAACAAGGGGAAAGGATCCTGCACTCTCTAGATGTCCACAGACAGCTCAGATTCTATCTAGACAAGACTAAATCCTTCAGAAGGTCTGATCAATTGCTGGTTAGATTTGCTACAGGGGCAGAAGGCAAAGCCATCTCCAAACAAACCATTTCCAAATGGATAGCACACTGCATCCATTTCTGCTACAAACACGGAAAGCCTCCCCCCATATGGGTCAGGACTCGCTCCACCAGAGCAGCCTCTACTTCTGCAGCTTTCCTCAGAGGAGTCTCCACCAGGGACATCCTGGAGGCTGCCAACTGGACATCTGTTCACACTTTTACCAACCATTAACACCTGCCTCTCTTTTCCAAATCCAGGGCAGGGTTTGCCTCTGCAGTCTTGCAGGGCATCCTAGCCAGCCCCAAGTTTCCTTAGCTTTGGGAATCAGCCCAAATGTGATGACTGCAACAGCGAAACACAAAGAACATAGTACAGTTGTGTACACTTACCATAAATGTAGATGTTAGTATATTCACTGTTGCAGTCCTGGTTTCCCTTCCTCCATCCCCCTTTTTTCTTCTCTTTCCTTACAAGGGACATATTGTTATTTATTTTCTACTGGTGGGGTTCTTCCACCAGATCCTGGCTCCTACTTGGGGGCTCCTGACAGGTTAGGGCAAGAAAAACTGATGTAATGGCATTGGCTGCCTTACTTTATACTACTGATGACCTGACATCAGTCTGAAGAGACAGCAACCAGCTCAGAAAAACTAAGCCTCTGGTATTCGGGCCGGCCGAGGGCTACCCTGGCAGGGATAACCCAAATGTGATGACTGCAACAGTGATTACATTTGAACATCTACATTTATTGTAACTGTACACAACTGTACTTTCTAAAACCCTACTTACATCTAGACACAGGCAGTGCTGAGTTGGATGTTCTCAAGACAAAATGCTCTGATTCTCTCTCTTTAAATTGATAACACAGAGCTGCTTCACATTACATCATTCTTCACACTTCTTTGGTGTTCCCAGGCTAACAGAAACTACATTTACATTCTTTACACTTGGTCAGAAACTAGAACAATAAAGGACATTTATACATGCAAATTCTAGCCATTAACTGTGGTCTTAAAACAGTAGGGTAGGATACCTCCCTCTAGACATATCTGCTCCAAATTTTGACATCAAAGATGGTCATAAAATGCTTGACTTAGCTTTCTTACAGCAGAGTGCACTGTTACATTTTTGCAGTTCAATATCCAAAGCAGTTTTTTCACATTTAAAAGAACAATCCTGTGGCTTACATTAATATTTACAAATGACAGAATTCTATCTGGCTAGGCTGGCAGCCTTTACCTATCTTCACAGCCACAATAAATAGTTTAGTGCACCTGGGAAAATCCACCACTCCTACCCCTGTATTACCAAATTACCATGACAACATCCCCACCCAATTTAACAAATACTTTACTGAAACGATTTGCCCTAGCCAACACGCAAAGTACTTAGTAGTAGCCCCTTACCTACAGAGACCCCTACCCATTTCAGTACAACAAACCACTCCAGTTTTTTCCTCCACCTAGTCCCCACTAATACAATTGCTAAACTCCTCAAAAAACTTAAACCAGCTGACAATCTGCCTGCAGATTTCCTTCAGATAACAGCCGAAGCTATAACCTATCCCATGTCCATTCTCATAAATAGGTCAATATCAGAATGTAAATGACCTCACTCATGGAAAATATCACACATTATACCACTGCACAAAGGAGGTGACTCCCTTGAGCTTACCAACTACCGGCCTGTTGCAATTCTATCACCTTTATCAAAAATATTAGAGTAGTTCATTCCCAACTAATGAGGTACCTCATAAAAAAATACCTGTTATCCAAATCCCAGCATGGCTTCAGGCCTTCCCATAGCACTACTTTCTTTTACCAACATTGTCAATCCCCATAGAAACATTGGATTATTCATATCCTCCATATTCTTAGACTTATCCAAAGCCTTTGATATGGTTAACCATAGTATGCTTCTAGAAACTCTATCCTTAACAAAAGCTCCTCCACCATATCATGGTTCAGTAACTACTTATCAAGCTATCATCGGTCCTTTGCTATTCTCACTATTTACCAGCCAGATAGCCTTATCCTCACTCGGCCTCAGTAGTGCAATACGAAGATGATACCACTATTATATGTGCCGCCCACACCTTACATGAGCTAAAAACCATAACCCAAAATAACTTTACCTTGGCAGAAGTATGGTTCACTAACATCAAACTTATTCTTAATCCCAAAAAAACACTCATTTTCTTCAGCCCTGGTAGATCTCCTCCACTAAAAAGTGATTTTACCATAATATCTAAAGATAATATACAAATCACCCCAACAACACACCAAAACTGTTAGGTGTAGAAATTGACAGTAATCTGAAATTTGACATACACATAGCCCAAACTATCAAGAAAGTTAACAAAAAACTTGGTCTCCCTTACAGGAACAGACAGTTCATCACTAAACATACCAAACCCACTACTGCAAGGACTCATCTCTTATCCATCCTCCTTTATGCCTCCCCTATCTTAACTAACCTTCGCCACTCCGAACTAAGCAAAATGGAATCTTGCTACAACAAAATTGCCAAGTTTGCTACTGATGCCGCTCTTGGATCCCATCACATCTAGTCCTCAAGCAACTTAATTGGCTTGAGTTACCTCAACTACTCCTACTCAACTAACTCCCAATAGCTCACAAGCTGTACTACCTTCCTGACAAAACCCCAGCACTTCATCATTTAATTCACCCCCTATACCACCATTAGAGCCTTAAGATCTAGTAATCATAACCACATAAATGTCATCAAACATAAAAATGATGCTAGTAAGTCTTCTCTTTGCCTGCTCCGTTGCCAGAACCTGGAATTCACTCCCAAGCCACTTAACGTCTACCACCTCTACTTCCCAATTTAAAACACTTCTCAAACCCCACTACTTAAATAACTGGCATTGTTCATGTTACTCCCCAGGTTAAGCCATACCACTGCACCATTGCTAGGATTCTGCTAAGGAACAAATGGTTGTTCCCAGCTTTCCCATTTTGTACTTGTTATCCAATGACAAATCCTCTACAGTACTGGTTGACTGATCAGCCAATGTTATGTTCTCAATGAAACTAAAAAAAAATATGTATATATATATATATATATATATATATATATATATATATATATATATATATATATATATATATATATAAAACACTCATTTATTCATATTTGTATGGAAATGACTTACTATCAGAAATTTAGAAATTGTTAATCTCTGCTATGTATGCTCAATTGTATTCTTAATATGTATGGTATGTTTTTTCTTATATGTTGCCATTTTGTCTCTTTTGTACTGTATTGGTATTTGGAGCTCTTCTCCCCGGGCATCCACTGAAAGTGGACCTGTGTCCAGTCAGACTTTCCCGGTAAATAAATGTAAAATAAAATAATAAAATTCAGCGACCTTTGCATTGAGGTCTCTGAATTATTTGGCACATTTTACCAGGTTGCAGAAAGACCTGATTAAGGAACACTCTGCTACTCTTTCAGGAGCCGTTTCTGATGAGGTACAAGTGTCAGTTACTTCTCTGTTAAGTACCGTACAGCAATTTCCAATTCCTCCATGAGGTTAGTCTGGCATGTAGCCGAAGGAACCTCAGGAGCAGCAGGTTCCAGCGTGAAGCACGCTGGGATGTGCTTATTTGATTTTGTGGACCCCTTCATGTCTTTGTTCGTCAGTGCTGCCTTTGACTGAATGTCCTTGTTTGGCCCCAGAGTTAAGGGCACTTTATCCAGGTGTGCAGAGGACAGAAAGACGCTGTGTGTTGTGGGTGTATGTTTTTCTGCACCTCAAAGATCCTTCGGGAATTAGTGAGGTGATGGGAAAATGTGGTTCAAAAAGTCCCAGGGTCCATTGCAGGACACACGTGGAGGAGGTTCCCCCCGAGGCAGAACAGAGGAATTCAGACAGTAGGTACTGCCCCTCGAGGCAGAGGTGGCCCGCAAAACCAAGGGTCTAGAGCTTCCTGTTTCAATAGACCCTTCCATTGTTTCTGAAAGGAAGTCCGATTGTTCCCCTTTGTAGGCAATTGGGGGTCATTTTACCCTGCACTAGAAAGCCTGGCTAGAAATAACAGATACATGGGTGCAGAGGATCACTTCCAGAGGCTGTATTAATTCCCTTTCATCTCCTATCTCAAGAAAATTCCCCAATGTTCCACCCATTCAGGAGGACCAAGTGGTATTTCAGATGCAAAAGCTGCTAGACAAGAGAGTCATCCAAGAGGTCACGCCAGACCAGATAGAATACAGAACTTACTCAAGATTCTTTTTTTAGTGCCAAAGAAAACAGGGAACTGGAGACTAATCTTGGATCTCAGCATGCTGAACAGATCAGTTCGACGCATCAAGTGTCAGATGGTCAAGTTTCAGTCCGTACTCCCATTTCTGAGAAAGGACAATTAGATGTGCTCAGTAGACCTTCAGGATGCGTACTGTCACATAAAGATGAACACGCGGTCCAGAAGGTACTTAAGTTTCCAGCTGGGAGCCAGTCCTTACCAATTCATAGTTCTGCCCTTTGGTCTCACCACAGACCCCAGTGTGTTCACCAAATGCATGGCGGTAATGGTAGCTCACTTAAGACTACAAGGATTCCAGGTGTTTCCATACGACTGGCTCATTACCGCCCTGACAAGGCATCTAGTAATAAAAGCAAGAGATCAAGTTCTTCAGACTTGTTCACTTCTGGGAGTAACCATAAATAACAAAAGTTATGATTTGCAACCTACTCAAAAGTTAGAATTTATAGGGGCATTGTTCAACACAAAATCAGTGATAGCATCACTACCCCCTCTAAGAGTTCAGACCTTAAGAACACAGGTCACGAAGATAATCTGCAGTACCAATATTTCTGCCTGTTTAGTTCTTCGGGCTCTAGGATTAATGGCAGCGGCAATAACCTTAGTACTGTTAGCCAGGTTCTACATGAGGATTTCACAATGGATTCTAGCCGTGCAATGGTCAGTACTTTATCAACCCTAAGTCAGCCATAATATATGTCAGTCAGATTTATGAGAGAGATCTCAGGTGGTGGATTCAATCAGATCAAGTTCTCCTAGGCCAACCATTCATTCCCCCTCAGCCCAAGGCCATAGTGACCACGGACACTTCCCAGTTAGCGTGTGGGGGGTATTACCTGGGGAAGACAGTCCAAGGCACTTGGTCTCCCCATAGAGGCTATATTCACATCAGTGCTCTAGAGATGAGAGCAGTGCTATTAGCGTTGCAGGCATTTCAAGAAGCTGTCCCCTCAGGGATGTTTGCAGTTCAAACGGACGTGTCAGTAGTTTGGTACATCATCATACAGGGAGAACAAAATCTTGCCCCCTATATCGAGAAGCTCTGAGTGTGGCAATGGGCGATTTCAACCGACCACATTCTTATAGCAGCGCACGTTCCGGGGAAGTCAATTGTGATAGTAGACCATCTGAGCATTTGGATTCTCCTACCTCACGAATGGTCTCTGAACAAGAGCGTGGCAGAGATGATTTTTCAGTAGTGGGGCCAGCCTTGCTGTGATCTTTTTGCTTCTCCCTTAAACAACAAATGTAGCAGCTACTTTGCCCTAATTCCCCCTCAGGGGGAATCACTGAAGGATGTTTTACTTCACGATTGGCCCCCACAGTCTGTTAATTGCCTATCCACCAATCCCACTAATTTTCAAATTTCTGCAGAAAGCAAAAATGCTGAAGAGCAAAGTTATCCTCCATGCACCTTTTTGTCCTCGACAGATTTGGTTCCCCTTTCTTTGGCCTGTTACTCCACCCACCATGGAGTCTAGATCTGACTACAGACCTACTGTCTCACCAGACAGGCATGATTCATGTAGACATATCGAACCTCAGGCTGACTGCCTGGCTACTCCAGTTCTATTAATAGCCAGACAACCTATGCTGTCCTCTCCAGTTGTCAAATACTCGTATCTACATAAACAGTCTACACTTAAACTTTACTCCAGTAAGTGGAAAAGATTTACTTACTGGGCCTATCAAAATAATGTTGGTCCTTTTTCAGCCTCTTTGAATAGTATCTTTGAATTTGTAGCCTTGAATCTTCACATAGGATTTGATGGTGTTTCTGTTGACTCCCATAGACTATGCAGAACATTTTTGCGAGCTACTCTCCTTCTCAGACCCCCCCCCCCACTCTTGAGAGACCCTACTCCCTCATGGGACCTCAGCTTGGTACTGCAGCAACTTACTCAGTCCCCGTTTGAACCTGCAACCAAATGTGACCTCAGATACCTTTCTTGGAAAACAATCTTTCTAATAGCCATTATTTCTGCCAGAAGAGTTTTGGAGATGCAGCCATTGTCTTCAAAATCATATTTCTTGATATTTCACAAAGACAGAGTCACTTTACAAACTAATGCTTCTTTTCTTCCTAAACTGGTATCGGAGGCTAATATAAAGCAATCTATTAATTTGCCGATATTCTTCCTCAAATTTCTAACAAAGGTGAATACAAACTACATTTACTAGATGTGCACAGGCAATTACATTTTTCCCTACACAGAACAAAAACATTTCAGGAAATCTTAGCAGTTTTGGCTCCTTTTCACATGAAACTAGAAAAGCCCGTTACCAAAATTACTCTACCAAGTGGCTTACAGATTGTATTTCTTACATATACACCAAATTGGGCATTGCCTTGTTGAAACCTCTTAGAGCTCACTCCACTAGAGCCATGGCTACTTCATCAGTCTTTCAATCCGGAGCCTCAGTGAAAATTTGTGCAGCAGCAACTTGGGCTACGCCCCATACATATATTACTCATTACAAATTGGACATGGTCTCCAGGGGTAGGGCATCATTTGGCTCAGTGGTGCTCGGGAATATCCTAACTGGAGTCCACCCTAGGAATTAGGTAGTTAGGGATTCTGTCCCATAAGTTGAGGATAGAATAAAAATTGACAACATCAGATAAAGAAGTTATGTACTTACTGTAACGTTCCATCTGTGTTGTCTATTTTCATTCTTCCTCAGCTCCTCTCCCACCAGCCCCCTGCCTTACAAGCTCTCGGAAGAGTGAATGTTTTTGTGAGTGTGCCACTTCCTTGGTATATATATCTCCAGATATTGTCTTCTCTCTCTCTGAGTAAATTGTCTTTCTGCTTTCTTAGCAAACAAGATCTGAGATGGTTGGGGTTTGTGTATTGTGGGTAAGGGAGTAGCTCGAGAGCTTTTGCAAATGGCCAAGTCAGATCCAAAGGATTGGATCCAAACCTGTAAGTTGAGGAAGAATGAAAATGGACAGCACAGATGGAACATTATGGTAAATACATAACTTTTTTTCTTTTCTTTTTTTTAATAACCCCCATGCAAATTATCTGTTCCAACTCCAAGATCACACAATAGTGGGGAAAACAGTAAACTCCCATAACCCACTTTGAGCAGTGTCGCAAAGACCACCTACAGTTCAGCATACCTATAGCTGTGTGAGTCTAACTCAGCATTCACTTAACCTGCTATCACAAAACCAAATGTACATTGTAAAAAAAACATTAGTCTGTAAAATAAGCTTCTATGTGATGTCTAAAATTACACCAAATGCATTTTGACAAAATAATTGCACTAAATGCATGGAACCCTTCACAATAGCAGTCACACATGCACAAATAGTCTCACATTTCTCCTTTTTAACTCTAATTCCCAACCCTTAAAACTCCTAAGCTTTGTACCGCTGGGACTCCTGTTTTACCACCCCATCTTCTCCAAACTGTATTACAAAACTGAGTTTATAACACATTCTTCATGTTTATAAATCTGCTTTTTATATCCCCAATTAAGGTACATTGTACATGGACTGAACTGTATTTGTATATCAACTTGTTACTGTGTTATCATGCTTTGTTTGCTACTCCTGTCAACATATCTGTTTCTCCTCATGTTCATCGTGTTTCACTGTTGCAGTCATTACACTTGAGTTATCCTGCTGGCAGGCTACCCGCAGTCTGCCTGAATTCCAAAGTCTTGGTCCGGCGTCGGTTGCGGTCGCCTCTTCCCTGACGTCAGTGCGCCAGGGATATAAAAGATGCAGCCGACGCCATTTTCTCCAGTCTTTCTTGCCGTGCTGGTCGGCCGACTCCTGAGATTTTCGAATTTCAGATCCGAAGTCTTCAATAAAACTAAGTACCCCGTTGGGGAAACTCTTTTCTTGCTCCAGACCGATGTCAGAAAAAGTTAACAATTGTATTTCTTGTGGGAAGCAAATACCTCATAAGGATTTCCACTCATACTGTATTCCTTGCCTAGGCCCTGACCACAACGTTGCTAGTTGTCGGCTTTGTGCTAGATTTAATCAACGCACTATTAACCATCGGTACGATTTTGCTTTTCATTATTTTGGCAGAAGGTTTAATTACATAATGCCGTCGGAACAACGGACGACCGGAATTCATAAAAAACGCAAGGATAAAGACAAGGGCAAGCATCCGAGGTCCAAAACCGATGACAAAGCCTCTTCTAGGCCAGTCGCCGGTTCGCCGGTGCTCAGTGAGGCGCTTTCGCAGCCCCTGACACCCACTACCTCAGAGCCACAGGCTGCCTCCAACTCCCACGTGGAGACAGCTAGGCCTATGGATACTCAAGGTATTGGGCCTTCGGAAACTAATCCCTCAGATGGGTCCAGAGCCGCTGAGCAGGCATCGGCTTCTGAGGGTGTTTTCAGACCTGCACAGCTTTATATCAAGCCAACTTCAGCATCAAAGACTAAAACAATTTTAAAGACAAGAAAACAAGTACAGCATTCTCCACAGACTTCCATGCCTAAGAAACAGATGCTCAAAATGGCCGAAGACCTAATTACTTTGATCAGGGGCTCCCATCCCCCTCCTAATAAGAGTCCTAGGCAAGACACTGAATATGATTCCTCTGATCAGGTTTCCATTTTCTCTGACTCCTCTTCAGAACAGGGTTACTCTATTCCTCCCTATGAGGATTCTGATGCTGAGGAATATATTCCTTTAGCTTCTCCTCCTGGGGATTACTCATTTGGGGAAACCTTGCATACCATGAGGGAGCATTTCCACTGGGAGAGCCAAGATTATTCAGATTCTAAGAAAAGGCTCAGAGACTTTCTTTTACTTCCTCAGCACAGACTTCTTGCTATTCCTCCTGTTCAAGACATTGTAGATGTCTTTTCAGAGTCCGGCCTGTCTCCCGATTCTTTATGTCCTGCACCTGTTAAGGCTGACAGATACTACAGGGTTCCAGATTCTCATAAATTTCTATATAAAAACCCTGCTGCTGGCCCAGAAACTATTTCACAGGGTCCCTAAGGGATCAAAGCTGCTACTGCAAACAAACCCTGTCCCCTCAGATAGAGATTCTAGGGCACTGGACAGATGGGGGATAAAAGTTTACACTTCTGCTACCTTGGCTGTAAGGGCTTTAAATTGTCAGTTTCATATGCTTAAATATCAGCAATATTTAATGTCTCTGTTAAAACAGAAAATGTTGACAAATTCTGAATGTGCTGAGAACAAGGAATTGTAGGATTTATTGCATGCAGCTGAACAAGTGGGAAAACATACTTTGCAATGTGGTTGCAATGTGGTTATGATTCACTGGAGGCCTCTTGCAGGGCCGCTGTAACAGGCTTGGTCATTAGAAGGCATGCTTGGTTAAAAGAACAGACTCTGCCTGATCATGTTAAAGCAAAATTATTGGCTGTTCCATTGCAGCATGATACTTTCTTTGGTGTTAAGGCAGAAGAGGTGTTGAAGAAAATGGAGGATAAAGCTAAATCTGTGCAAACAGTGAAGGATTTCTTACAGGTGCAGCCACCCAGATTTAGCAGGAACTGGCCTTCTAAGAATTGGTCCTTTCCCGTGTCAGACAGGCCACAGTGAGGCAGATACAGATGCCCTAGAGGCAGACAACAGCCCCAGGGCTCATACAGGCCCAAACAGTGGGGTGCTTCTACCTCCAAAAGTCGAGAAGACAAATCACATATAGGAAACAGTCCCAATGACTTCCCTCTGCCAATGCCAAGCATTTATCTTTTGGCGGCACCCTTAGGGGGAAAGTAGCACTTTTTTCACAAAATTGGCACGATTACCCAGGACAAATGGGTCTTAAATGTAGTCTCTCAGGGCTACAGGTTCCACTTTCACATCCTTCCAAAGGCAAAAGGTATGCCAGACCTGCCACACAATCAATGGGCAGAGGCACACCACCAAGTTTCATCCCTCATGGACATGAGGGCTATTCAGCCAGTGCCACAACAAGAGCAGGGACAAGGATTTTACTCAAGACTTTTCTTAGTACCAAGAAAGGACAAAGCATGGAGACCGATTCTGGACCTGTCTATTCTAAATACTTTTCTGGATGTTCTGAAATTCAAAATGTTGACTCTGCTGCAGCTTCTGTCCGTGCTGGGCAAAAAGGCTTGGCTTGTAACTTTGGACCTCAGAGGCATACCTGCATGTCCCAATCGGACAATCTTGCAGAAGATACCTCAGATTCATAGCTGGCTCAAAGCACTACCAATTCTCCGCACTGCCCTTTGGCTTATCTACTGCGCCCAGGGTCTTCACAAAATGCCTGGCACCAGTAATTGCATTATGCAGACAAAAAGGAATTCAAATACATCCCTACTTGGACGACTGCCTTATTCAAGCAGAGGCCAAAGACATTCTACTAAAGCATCTGGCGTTTGTAAAAAGATTACTAATTTGCCTAGGGTACACAATAAACGAAAAAGAAATCAAAACTAGTACCCTCTCAAGAGATAATATTCCTGGGTGCAAGCTTAAATACATCTGCCCAGATGGCTTATCTCATGCCAGACAAAGGCATCTAACTTCTTACTTCGAAAACATGGCAACAAAGACCCAATTATCTGCAAGAGAAATTCTGCAGGCTCTGGGCTACATGGCCTCCTACATTCTGCTAATTCCATATGCAAGACTGCATATGAGGAAACTACAATGGTACCTAAAAAGTGTTTGGACTCAACATTGCCACAGCCTGGAATCTTTAATTTCCTTCATTCCTTGCCTACAACAGGAGTTTCAATGGTGGGCACAGGCCTGTCACCACAACAAGGGGCAGCCATTCACATTACCCACAGCCAGGCAAACACTAACAACAGATGCATCAGATTATGCCTGGAGAGCCCACATGGCAGAAAAATGTATTCAAAGCACATGACCCCCAAGCCAAAAGCATCTACACATCAATCAAAAAGAGATGCTAGCTGTACAAAATGCACTGACAGCCTTCAAGGACCTATTTCATCCAGGACAGCTGCTGATAAAGACGGACAACACCACAGTCATGTGGTACATAAACAGGCAGGGGGGCACACATTCCTACCCCCTCTGCAGACAAGCCATGATTTTGTGGAATACAGCATTGACTTAGCAAGTACACCTGCAAGCACAATTCCTGCCAGGAAAAACAAATGCTCTGGTAGACGAACTAAGCAGAAACCTCATGGGCCCTCACGAGTAGAAACTAGATCCACAAATTTTCAGCATGATAACAAGAAAATGGGGACGCCCAGACATAGATCTTTTTGCCTTCCCTCACAACTGCCAACTTCAGAGATTCTGCACAAGGACTTATCACAAACAAGCATGGAAAGTGGATGCCCTGTCATTCAGCTGGAACAACCTTACAGTATATGCCTTTCCTCCACTGCCTCTCCTCCCCAAGGTACTCCTAAAGGTCAGACAAGAGAAGCCACAAATGATACTGATTGCCGCGGATTGGCCACACCAACACTGGTACCCAATCCTAAGGAGCTTGTCCCAAGGCCCAGCCTGAACATTGCCTCAAATTCCTCATTTACTGACCCAACAAAACAGTCGGATCCTGCACAGCCAACTCGGAACTCTAAATCTAGCTGCATGGAGGATATTGTAACCATTCAGAATACACCTCTCTCTAAAGCGGTTATGGATGTCATTTTGGAGGCCAGGAGGCCCAGCACCAGAAAATCTTATGCAGAAAAATGGAAGAGATTCTGTGCTTGGAACCAGGCACAAGGAATTGACACACTTGTTCCAAATATTCCTCAGATTTTACAATATCTAAATGGGATGCTGGACAAAGGCCTATCCTTCTCATCAATTAACATCCATGCCTCTGCCATTTCAGCTCATTACGGTACAGACCCACCTATTTTTTCATATCCATTGCTTAGGCAGTTCCTCAGGGGGGCCAGGAACATAAGACCTCCATGGAGAGTACCAGTACCTGCATGAGACCTCAATTTTGTCTTGGAAAAACTCACAATGCCTCCCTTTGAGCCAGCCAATACAGCTGACATAAAATTCTTATCATGGGAAAACAACTCTGCTCCTAGCAATAACTTCAGCAAGAGTCTCAGAGTTACAGGTATTAATGGCTGTGGAACCTTTTATTATCTTCCATGTGGACAGGGTTTCTCTAAGGACAAACCCAACATTTATGCCTAAGGTAGTGTCCGGTGTGGCTCTTAACCAAACCATTCATTTGCCTACTTTTTACCCAAACCCGCAGAATAAAGGGGAGACACTTCTGCATTCTTTGGACATACACAGACAGCTATGCTTCTACTTGGACAAAACTAAAGCTTTCAGAAAGACTTATCAACTTTTAGTGTCTTATGCTGCAGGATCACAAGGAAAGGCGATCTCAAAGCAGACTATTTCAAAATGGATAGGACACTGCATTCGTTTCTGCTATTCACAACATGGTAAATCAGTGCCTAAGGGCATTAGACCACATTCTACCAGGGCAGCAGCCACCTCAGCAGCCTTCCTCAGAGGAGTACCAACCAAGTATATTTTGGAGGCTGCAACTTGGACTTTGGTGCACACTTTTACTAAGCACTACCACTTGCCTCTTTACTCTAAATCCAGAGCAGACTTTGCCACTGCAGTCTTGCAGGGCCTTACAGCTACTCCTAATTCTATTTAGACCCAGCCGCCCAACCTCAGCTTTGGGATTCAACCCAAGTGTAATGACTGCAACAGTGAAACACGATGAACATAGTACAGTTGTGTACCTATCATAAATGTAGATGTTCGAGTGTATTCACTGTTACAGTCCAGGTTACCCACCCACCATCCCCCTTTCTTTGCTGGGACTTATCTGTACTTCTCTGTCCTATACAACCTTTGTGGTGTATTTGCTTGTAGATGAAGGTATTGTTATTTTAGTGCATGCTTTTATTAGCAATGTTTTTTAGCCTACCCTTTTGGGGGCACCTGACATCTGGGGCAAGAAAAACTGAAGAAAATGGTGTCAGCTGCATCTTTTATACCCCTGGCGCACTGACGTCAGGGAAGAGACGACAGCAACCGACGCCGGACCAAGACTTTGGAATTCAGGCCGACTGCAGGTAGCCTGCCAGCAGGATAACCCAAGTGTAATGACTGCAGCAGTGAATACACTCGAACATCTACATTTATGGTAGGTACACAACTGTACTTTCTTCCTACCTCAAACTGTATGTATTGTAAATAATACATAATTCATACATGTATTCATACATTCATTCATACATGTAGCCCATTCTGGGCTGAATCTAAAAATGGTTCAGTGACATCAATGTTCTACCCTGGATAAGTATATGTTGCTTGTTTATATACTCTGTTTGCTGCCATCTAGTAGTCACACAGTGCAGAAAAAGCTACCTTATATTACTGTTACTACATAAGAAGACTTTGCTCGTTAGAGGAATTTCAAATGAGAAAAAAAATTGTTGAGAAATGTCAAAAAGCCAAAGGAAAGACATACAATTTTGCACACTATGATAAGTTAGTCATTTTCTTCAGTACAGTGAAACAGAAGCACTTATGGTATATACTGGTGTGTAATATAAAAAAAATAGTGATAACTCGTTTTGAACCAAAATAGAAATGTTCAGTCCTTATGGGCTGCGGACATAGTCTGGTCCCCTAATTACCTGTAAGTGAATGGGTAAAAGCATTGAAACAGGGCAGCACAAAGAAATGTACATTTATGAAGCATTTTTTTTTTTTTTGACTTTTGTAGAGGCTGGACATGCAGACTCAGATGCAGATTGTGATGGGATGATCGAATCTCATGAAGGTGAGTGTGGTTACTGTGTGCATGCAACTTTCTGTGGTAGTGTAGATTTGGTCGGTACTGTAGTGCAAGTAATGTCCTCTTTTTCATCATTTGTACTTGCTGTTTCAGGTAATTTGAATAACACTGATACTGTAAAATGTGTTTAGGATCACCCAACTGAAACGTTACTGTTTAAAAAAAAAGCTAAAATGCTTTTTTGATTGCTTTGCATCTTGGTGTACTGAAGAGTAGAGTAACAAACTTGTAAAGTAAGATGTTCTTCATGTTTCACTGTTGCAGTCATCACATTTGGGTTATCTGCTTGCAGTAGCCCTCAGTCGGCCTGATTATCAAAGTCTTCGGTCCTCCGTCGGTTGCAGTCTCATCTTCCATGACATCAGGTAGTCATGGGTATAAAGCATGCAGCTGATGCCATTACATCAGTCTTTCTTGCCGTGCGGTGCCCGAAGCAGAAGCAGTTCACAAGTGCCGGTCGGTCGACTCCTGAAATTTTCATTTTCGAGTTTCAGAACCGAAGTCTTCAACTAAAGCTAAGTACCCCGTTGGGGAAACTTTTTCTTGCTCTAAACCGATGTCATTAAAAGTCAATAATTGTATTTCTTGTGGAAAGCAAATACCTCATAAACATTTTCATTCGTACTGTATTCCTTGCCTAGGCCCTGACCACGACGTACCTTGCTGTCGGTTTTGTGCCTTATTTAAGCAACGAACTATCCGTCGTCTGTATATTTATGCTTCTAAATATTTTGGTACTCGGTTCAGTTATCCAGATATGTCTTCAGTAAGCCATCCGACTACCGACGTTCTGAAAAAAACGCAAAGATAAAGACAGAGACAGGCTGTCTAGGTCTAAAGCTGCCGACGATGCTCCTCCTAAGCCAGTCGCCAGTTTGCCGGTACTCAGTGAGGTGCTTTTGCAGCCTTTGATGCCCGCTACTTCAGATTCGCAGGCCTCTACTGAGAACCATTCAGAGTCCAGTATGCCGCGAGATGCTTCAACTGTGGAACCTGCGGATGTCTTTACCTTGGATTGGTCCGGAGCTACTGTGCAGGCACCAGCTTCTGAGGGGTGTATTCAGGCCTACTGACTCGCATATTAAACTGACGCCATCTTCTTCTTCAAGGCCTAAAACTCGAACCATGCCTAGAAAACAGACGCCCAGACCACATTGTCAGTCCTCTATGCCTAAAAAACAAATGATAAGAATGGCTGAAGACCTTATTACTTTAATCAGGGGAAGCCAACCTTCCCCTTATAAGAGACCTAGGACTGAATTTGCTTATGATTTTTCTGACCAGGATTCTGAAATTTCTGTTTCCTCTGATGACCAGGATTTACCTTTATCTACCTATGAGGATTCTGATGCAGAGGACTCTATTCCCTCTGCTTCCCCTCCAGAGGATTTCTCTTTTGGTGAAACCTTGCATACTCTTAGGGAGCATTTTTGCTGAGAAAGCCAGGATTACTCTGATTCTAAAAAGAGGCTTAGGGATTTCTTACTCCTGCCTCAACACAGGCCTTTAGCCATGCCTCCTGTGCTAGTCATTGTTGATGATGCCTTTTCAGAATCTAGCTTAGCCCCTGATTCTTTACCTCCTGCTCCCAGAAAACCTGATAGGTATTACAGGGTTCCTGACTCTCTCAAGTTCCTTTTTAAAAATCCTACTGCGGATCCTGAGACCAATTCACAGGGACCCAAGGGCATTAAGACTACTACTGCCAAAAATCCTACCCCTTCTGACAGAGACTCCGGGGCGCTGGATAGATGGGGTAAGAAGGTAAACACTTCTGCAACCTTGGCCATTAGGGCCTTGAACTGCCAGTTTCATATGTCAAAGTATCAGCTGCATATTATTGGACTGCTTAAACATAAAATGATGATTCTGGACTGTGCTGAAAATAAGGATTTACAGGATTTAATGCATTCTGCTGAACAGGTTAGAAAACATACTTTGTAATGTGGTTTTGATTCACTAGCGGCATCTTGCAGGGCTGCTGTGACTGGGTCTGTACTTAGAAGGCATGCTTGGCTTAAGGAGCAATCTTTGCCAGATCATGTTAAAGTTAAATTGCTGGATGCCCCCTTAAATTAGGACCGCCTGTTTGGCAACAAAGCAGAAGAAGTTCTTAAAAAGATGGAAGAAAAAGCTAAATCTATGCAAACTGTTAAAGATTTCCTACAAGTACAGCCTCCAAGATTTAGTAGGCATTGGCTGTCTAAGAATTGGTCCTTTCCTGCCTCTTCCAGGCCTCCTCAGTCCAAACCCAGAACCAGCAGAATACCCAGGCTTCAGTCCCAGGGTATGCACAGGACTAAGCAGTGGGGGGGGCTCCCACTTCCACTTCCAAATCAGGGAGTAGTAAGACTCTCCCCTATGGTAAGCTGTCTCAATGACTTAACTTTAAAACTTCCAAGCACTTCTCAAATGACTGCTCCTTTAGGGGGAAAGATTGCTCTGCAGGCCAAAAACTTGGAACTCATTACCCAGGAAAAATGGGTTTTAAATATAGTTTCCCAAGGATACAGATTCCACTTCCACACGTTACCAACCCCAGATGGTTGGCCAGATCTACCCCCAAATCAGTGGGCAGAGATTCAAAAGCAAGTACTCTCTCTCTTAAGCATAAAGGCTATTCAGACTGTACCAGAAGAGGAAAAGGGACAAGGTTTCTTCTCAAGATTTTTCCTGGTACCCAGAAAAGACAATTCATGGCATCCTATCCTGGACCTTTCTATCTTAAACACCTTTTTGGTGATTCCAAAATTCAAGATGATAACTCTTCACCAGTTGCTTCCTATGCTAAGCAAAGATGTCTGGTTGGCAACACTGGATTTAAAGGAACCTACCTGCACATCCCAATCAGGGAATCTTGCAGAAGATACCTACGCATCAAAGCAGGCTACATGCACTATCAGTTCTCTGCACTGCCCTTTGGCTTATCTACTGTGCCCAGGGTATTCACAAAGTGCCTAGCTCCAGTCATTGCATTTTGCAGGCAAATAAATATTCAAATATACCCATACCTGGATGATTGTCCAATTCAGGCAGAAAGCCAGGACATACTTTTGAATCATCTGGCATTTGTACAGAAGGTGCTAACTTGTCTGGGGTACACCATAAACGAAACAAAATCACATCTGGTACCCTGTCAACAAATTATAGTCCTGGGAGCAAGCTTGAACACAACTTCCCAGATGGCTTTCCTCACGCCAGAGAAACAAATTCACAAATTCAATTGACAACTTACTTCAAACTAATGGCCACAAAGACCCTGCTATCTGCAAGACAAATACTGCAAGCCTTGGGGTTCATGGCCTCCTGCATTCTATTAATTTCATATGCAAGACTGCATATGAGGAAACTACAATGGTATCTAAAAAGCCTATGGTGTCAACATTCTCAGGACTTAGAAGCAGTGATTCCCATCATACCTTTCCTTACGGTTAGAGTTCCTTTGGTGGGCAGAGGCCTGCCACCTAAACAAGGGACTACCATTCGCTCTACACCCTGCCGCCCAAACCCTAACAACAGACGCATCAGACTGTGCATGGGGGGCTCACCTGGTAGGGAAGTGCATTCAGGGCAAATGGAACCCAAGTCAAATGCACCTGCATCTCAATCAGAAGGAAATGTTAGCTGTACAGAAAGGACCACTTTCTTCCAGGACAATTAATGGTAAAGACGGACAACACCACTGTTATGTGGTACATAAACAAGCAGAGGGTACACATTCTTTCCCCCTCTGCATACTAGCCATGGCTCTGTGGAACACAGCCTTGAGCTGCCAAGTGCATCTACAGGCTCAATTCCTGCCAGGAGAACTAAATACACTGGCAGACGAACTAAGCAGAAAGCTCATGGACCCACACGAGTGGAAACTGGAACCAAAGACTTTCAACATGTTGATAAATAAATGGGGGAGCCCAAGTATAGACATGTTTGCCTCCCCCCAGAACTACCAATTGGACAAATTCTGGACAAGGACTCCCCACAAATAAGCTTGGAAAGTGGATGCTCTGTCCCTCAGCTGGAAAAATCTAACCATTTATGCCTTTCCCCCTCTGCCTCTTCTCTCCAAAGTACTACTAAAGATCAAACAGGACAAACCAAGAACGATACTGATTGCACCAGACTGGCCACGCCAACACTGGTACACCCCCCTCTTGCGCAGTGTGTCACTGCTGGCTCCATGGCACCTGCCTCAGACTCCTACCCTGCTGTCACAGCAGGAGAGCCAGATTCTGCACACTCAGCTTCAAACCCTGAACCTGGCAGCCTGGCTAATTACCTAATTTCTCCCCTACCATCCCTCAGTAAACAAGTGTTGGATGTCATTTTGGAGGCAAGGAGGCCTAGTACTAGAAAAGCTTATGCTGAAAAACGGAAAAGATTCTGTGCCTGGAACCACACTCGAGGGATGGCCACAGCATCGCCCAACTTACCGCAGATTCTTCAATACTTAACTGAGATGCTTCACAAGGGCCTTTCTTTTTCCTCCATCAGAATTCATGCCTCAGCCATTTCAGCTCATTACAACACAGAACCATCCCTCTTCTTTCATCCACTGCTCAAGCAGTTCCTCAGAGTGGCCAAAAACTTAAGACCACCCAGGAGAGCCCCAACTCCAGCCTGGGACCTTAACTTTGTATTGGAAAAACTGCAGATCCCCCACCATACCCCAAGATTCTCACTACACCTTTCTAAACATACTGGAAAATATTAAGATAGAACCAAACACCCTAATACTGGGTCATTTTAACTACCCTGCCATTAACTGGGAAAGCTACTCATGTACCAACACCTTTGCCCAACGGTTCTTGGAATTCATAAATTCCAACGCCCTGGATCAACTAATCCATAGTCCCACCAGGGGCTCCAATATCCTAGACCTGGTCATTACCAACATGGGAAATCGATGCTCCACACCTATGGTCACCCCTCGTTAGTCACGTCTGACCATAAGCTAATCACCCTTAACATCCACATCCCACCCCACCCCCAGTAAGGAAACCTCCATAAAAAACTTCTCCAAAGTCAACTTCATGCTACTCAAGTCAGAAGTGACAAACTTCATGACACCCATGCAGACGGGAGCTGAAAGTTCAACTGCTGAATCCTACACTAAGGCACTGTACGAGCACATCCACTCATGCATAAATCGTGCCATCCCAAATAGAACCAAGATGCTCTCATCCAAAAAAAAAAGAAGCCAATCTGGTGGTCCCCTGACATAAACAAACTTTACAATAAAAGGAAGAAACTGTTGCAGAAAAGAGGAAAATCCCAAGATGCAAAAAACTTCCTTACCAGCCTCAGTAAGAAACTGAGATCCCTCATAAAATCCTCCAAAGCTAGTTATGAAAATAAAATTGCCAAAAATTCCAAAGACAACAACAAGGCATTCTATAACTATGTCAAGAATCTAAATGGCAATGCTCAGATCTTCTCTGAGCTAAAACAGAATGGCATTAAATATACTGATCCCAAGGATATTGCCAATATCCTGGCAGATCGATTCAGTGCCAACTTCACCCCCCTCTCACCCCCTAAATGGCCCATCTCAATACCGGAAGATTGCCAAATTCCGGTAATGGCCACACAGGTAAAAAAACGCACTCTCCAAAGCTAAGAATACAGCATCCATGGGACCAGATGACATCCCGGGCTGTGTACTACATGAACTACAATATGAACTGGTATCCTCACCTAAGTGTCATGTTTAATCATAGCCTCACCTCAAGTTTCATGCCCACTGAGTGGCGCACAGCTACAGTTATCCCACTCCACAAGGGGGGGATCCACCTTGGATCCTGGAAACTACCATCCCATCAGTCTGACAAGCCTTATCTGCAAGGCCATGGAGCGTATTATCATGGAACTTTTAAACAAAGACATTGGCAACCTTCAAACACTGGACCCCACCCAGTTTGGGTTCGTGAAGGGCCGATCTTGTCTCTTGAACTTGATTGACTTCTTCGAATCAGTCTCCAGAGCCATGGACAAGGGTAAGGTGGTCCACACAGCCCATCTAGACCTTGCCATGGCCTTTGACACCACCCCCGACTCTGGAATCATAGATAAACTTACTAAGCTGGGCATTAATCCCTACGTCACCCAATGGGTTGCTAACTGGCTTACTGGTAGAACCCACACTGTAAAAGTAGCCGACTCCAAATCCAGCTCCAGACAAGTGACAAGTGGAGTACCTCAGGGTTCAGTCCTGGGAACGCTCTTGTTTGGCATCTACTTCTCTGAAGTACAGGCCAACACTAAGGAACTCTGGATAACAAAATTTGCAGATGACTTTAAACTGGGAGCCATTATTGAATCCCCAAATGATGTGGATACTCCACAAAAGGGCCTTACAGAAACAGATGCTTGGTGCCAGAGCCATGGGCTCAAGCTCAATGCCAAGAAATGTATAGTTATCCCCTTTGGGAAAAAACATGTATCCGTGAATTACTATATAGGTGGCAGTACACTAAACACCAAAAGTTTGATAAGAGACTTAGGGACACAGGTGGACAGTGGTCTCACCTTCGATAACCACATCGCCACAACAGTCAGGAAATCCTTCTATGTGGCACACCTCATCACTAAGGGCTTTTCTTCCAGAAAAAAGGAGGTCATTGTCCCACTGTATTCATCCCTCATTAGACCCATTATAGAATACAATGCCACGTTTGGTATGTACCTCTCAAGAAATCTGCAACAACTGGAAAGGCCACAGAAATACTTCACTAAAAGAATCACAGGCCTAAAGCAGATGCCCTACGCTGACCGCCTTAAAACACTCCAGCTATACTCTGTCGCATATCGTCTACTCAGTGGCGATCTTTGCTTAACATACAAGGCCATGTCAAACCCAGAGCTGTTGGACATGCTACACTTAAAGAAATCCCAATCCCTCAGAGCCACACGCTCCAGGGATCTAAACCTTGTCATCACAATAAACAAAACATGCTGGAGGGATAGGTTCCTGACCCAGAGACTCCCCATACTCTGGAATAGATTGCCCATACATGTCAAGCAGAGTGCCTCTTTGGTCCTCTTCAAAAGGAACCTTGACGATTGGATGGGAGAAAGGAAATTCACCCCGGGGATCACGTCAGTCGCCCTGCTAGACAGGGGTCCAGGGAAGTAAATAGTGTGGGAAGAAATAGCCAGGGGAATTGTTATGGCTAGGCTTGTATAGACCCTAGGGCTGATAGCCTAGTACCAACCTGTGAACTCTTCCTCCTTTTGAACTGGCTGCAAGTGCAGAGTTAAAATTCCTTTCTTGGAAAACAGCCTTCCTTTTAGCAATCACTTCAGCAAGAAGGGTATCTGAATTACAGGCTCTTATGGCAGTGTGGAGCCTTTCATCTTCTTTCATGCAGACAGGGTGTCCCTTAGTACCAATCCCTCCTTCATGCCTAAGGTGGTATCCAGTGTGGCTCTTAATCAGTCCATTCATTTGCCAACCTTTTTTTCTAATCCACAGAACAAAGGGGAATGCATACTGCACTCCTTAGATGTGCACAGACAACTTAGATTTTACTTGGACAGGACTAAACCTCAAAGGAAATCTGAACAACTGCTGGTGGCATTTGCTGCAGGGGCAGAGGGGAAGGCTATTTCAAAACAAACCATTTCTAAATGGATAGGCCATTGCATTCATTTCTGCTATAAACACCATGGAAAACCTTTCCCACAGGGGGTTAGACCCCATTCAACCAGAGCTGCATCTACCTCTACAGCTTTTCTCAGAGGTGTCCCTACCAGGAACATCCTAGAAGCTGCTACCTGGAGTTCTGTACATACCTTCACCAAGCATTACCATTTGCCATTTTTCTCAAAATCCAGAGCTGGCTTTGCCACTGCAGTCTTGCAGAGCCTTATAGCTGGTCTTAATGCTATCTAAATTCCTCCTCCCATCCTTACCTTTGGGAATCTACCCAAATGTGATGACTGCAACAGTGAAACATGAAGAACATAGTACAGTTGTGTACACTTGCCGTAAATGTAGATGCTAGAGTGTATTCACTGTTACAGTCCTGGTTACCCTCCCTCCAGCCCCCTGACTTCTTTTGGGTATTCCTGTATTCTCCTTTACCATGTTTAAAAGCTTTTTGTGTATTTGCTGTTTTGTTGGAGGGTATAACCTCGTGTGTGTGTGTGTGTGTGTGTGTGTGTATGTGTGTGTGTGTGTATATATATATATATATATATATATATATATGTATGTATGTATGTATATATATATGTATGTGTATATATATATATATATATATATATATAGATATGTATGTATATATGTATATATATATATGTATGTGTATATATATATATATATATATATATATATATAGATATGTATGTATATATGTATATATATATATATGTATGTGTATATATATATATATATATATATATATATATATATATGTATATATATTTAATTGCTTCCCATTAGGGGGGCACCTGACATCTGAGGCAAGAAAAACTAATGTAATGGCATCGGCTGCATGCTTTATACCCCTGACTACTTGATGCCATGGAAGATGAGATAGCAACCGGTGCAGGACCCAAGACTTTGATAATCAGGCCGGCTGAGGGCTACTGCAAGCAGATAACCCAAATGTGATGACTGCAACAGTGAATACACTCGAACATCTACATTTGTGGTAAGTGCACACAACTGTACTTTGCTGCTTTTGCCATGGCAGGAGACTCTAATCATGTTATCAGGTTGCCTCTATATATGACCCTGAACTCCATTTTCAGATGTGCTAATCCTTTTTCATTTCTTTCATTCCAAATCACCTTGAGCTAGAGCTCCAAGCCTTGATTCAGACTCCCATAATGTATATGTCACTAAGTCAAATGTAGAACACACAAACCAGTAAGTACAAAAGGAAGAACAGTACTAGACAAACAACTCAGCGGCTGCTTGGAAACGCACTTTAATCCAGAGAGACAAAATCCACACTGGTATATAAATCCACACCAATAACCTCCACACTGATTAAGCGCTTTCATCGGTAACACCAACTTCATCAGAATGAACTTTACACAGTTAAAGACACTTAAATATCCTCCCCCACACAGGTGCCCTGACATCACATCCTGCTATTAAACATTTAACCTCATTGCCAGTAGTAAAAATTGTATAACCAAACTATTATAAGCTTAATGAATAACACACTAAGTAAAAACAATATTGACATATTAAAACCATTTGAAAAATAAAGAAAAAAAAAAAATATATATATATATATATACACACACACAAACACACACACACATGCATATATATATATATATATATATATATATATATATATATATATATATATAATATATGAAAATAATCACATAAATGTGAATATGAATATATATGTATTTTGTATATGTCACTAACTCTTCCTGTGATCACGTTTGGCAGATGTTCATCGTGCATTACAGCTGCAGTAGTTACATATGGGTTTTCAGCCGGCAGGCGGTCCCTCGGTCGGCCGAATTCCAAAGTCTTGGTCCGGCGTCGGTTGTTGTCGCGTACTCTTCTGACGTCAGGAAGGCTAGAGTATAAAAGACACAGCCGACGCCATCTTCTTCAGTCTTTTTTGCCGCGCGGTGCCCGAAGCAGAAGCAGTTCGCAAGTACCGGTCGGCCAGCTCCTGAATTACGAAAGAATTTCGGAACGAAGTCTTCATTAAAGCTAAGTACCCCGTTGGGGAACCTTTTCTTGCCTCAGACCGATGTCAGAAAAAGTTAATAATTGTATTTCTTGTGGGAAGCAAATACCGCATAAGGATTTCCATTCCCTTTGCATACCTTGTTTGGGCCCAGACCACGACGTCTCGGGCTGCCGCTTTTGTGCTACCTTCAATAAACGCACTATCAAGCGTCGGGCGGAGTTCGCCCAACACTATTTTGGAAAAGTGTTTAATTATAAAATGTCGTCGGATACTCCGACTACCGCTATGTCCAGAAAACGCAAAGAAAAGGACCGTCAGTCGAGAACTGCGGTCTCCACCGACACCACGCCGAAACTAGCTCCACGTGGGCCGGTTCTCAGTGAGACGCCTTTGCAGTCCCTGACTACCGACGACACTCCCTCGGCGGGGTCTTCTGTACCTGAGACCGCTGGTTCTTCGGCCCTTTCCCAGACTACTACCGACGCCCCTGTTCTTGTCGAACCCACCAATGTGGATAGATCTACATCCACTCATGGTGTATTTAGGCCTTCATCTTCCTTCTCCATCAAGGCTTTTACAAAAGCCAAATCAGCCAAGCATCCTTCTAGGCCTGCCTCACAAGGCCCAAGACCTGGGCCCACGCCTAAGAAGCACATGCTTAAAATGGCTGAAGACCTGATCTCCCTTATCAGAGGCTCACAGGTCCCTCCGGACAAGAGACCCAGAGTAGAGGAGGATTCTCCTCCTTCTGACCAAGAATCCATTTTATCAGAGCATTCTGATGCTGAAGAACAGTCTTATTCTCCTTTTGAGGATTCGGATGCAGAGCAAGTCCATTCCTTCTGTATCCCCCCCTGAGGATTTTTCCTTTGGGGAAACTTTGCACTCCTTGAGAGAGCACTTCCACTGGGAAGGCCAAGATTTTTCAGACTCCAAGAAAAGGCTGAGGGAGTTCCTCTGGTTACCTCAGCATAGACCTCTGGCTATTCCTCCTATTTTGGAGGTTTTGGATGATGTATACTCGGAGGCCTGTTTAAATCCTGATTCTCTGCCTCCTGCACCAGTCAAGCCGGATAGGTATTACAGAGTTCCTAATTCTCATCAGTTCCTCTATAAAGGCCATAATGCAGATCCTGAAACTATTTCTCAAGGCCCTAAGGGAATTAAGGCTTCCACGGCCAAGAATCCACTACCTTCGGAAAGGGAATCTAGATCACTAGAAAGGTGGGGAAAGAAGGTTTACACCTCGGCCACCCTTGCCATGAGGGCCTTAAACTGCCAGTTTCATATGATTAAATATCAATTTCTGTTATCACAATTAAAAACAAAAATGTCACAACCTGAACAACCAGATTTAAAAGAGTTGCAGGATATGATGCATAGTGCTGAGCAAGTGGGCAAGCACACCTTACAATGTGGTTATGATGCACTAGAGGCCTCCAGCAGATCAGCCGCCACTGGAGCAGTCATTCGCAGACATGCATGGCTAAGGGAACAAAATCTCCCAGATCAGGTGAAAGCAAAAATTCTAGATGCACCGTTACATAAGGATGTTCTTTTAGGTGGTAATGCTGAGGATATTTTACGTAAAATGGAAGAAAAGGCAAAATCTATGCAAACTGTCAAAGCTTTCTTACAGGTTCAGCCACCAAGGTTCAGCAGGAATTGGCCGTCAAAAAACTGGTCCTTTCCAACCACTGACAAAGCCCAAAGGGGCAGATACAGACGCGGAAGGGGCAGAGGACAAACACAAGGATCCTACAGAGGCAGACAATGGCAATCACCTACACCAAGAAGTGACGACAGTGCACAGCAGTACAGAAAGCAAACTCAATGACTCCCTCATTTCCATGCCAAGCAGAATTCAACTGGCAGCACCTTTGGGAGGGAAACTGGCACTATTTGCAAACAATTGGCATATTGTCACAACAGACAAATGGATTCTGGACATAATAAACAGAGGCTACAAATTTCATTTCCACACTCTTCCAAAAATGAGAGGCATGCCAAACCTACCACAAAATCAAAGGGTAGAGGCACAACTACAAATTGCAAAGCTCCTAAACATGAGGGCTATACAAAGGTACCTACGCACCAACAAGCACAAGGTTTTTATTCAAGGCTTTTTCTGGTGCCAAGAAAAGGAAGCGACTGGAGACCCATTCTGGACTTATCCATTCTCAACACATTTCTCCTAGTGCCAAAATTCAAGATGCTCACATTACAGCAACTCCTTCCCATGCTGGGCAAGGGTTTTGGCTGGTAACATTGGACCTCAAGGAGGCATACCTGCATGTCCCAATCAGACAAAGTTGCAGAAGATACCTCAGATTTCTTGCAGGTTCAAGTCACTATCAATTCTCTGCATTGCCCTTTGGCTTATCTACTGCCCAGAGTATTCACCAAGTGCCTGGCATCAGTGATTGCATACTGCAGACTTCAAGGGATACAAATTTACCCTTATCTGGACGATTGCCTGATCCAAGCGGACAGCAAACTCGTACTTCTCAAACATCTGGCATATGTGACACGCTTACTGCTTTCTCTGGGATACACCATCAACAAGGAGAAATCAAAACTAACACCCTCTCAGAAAATTACCTTCCTGGGTGCCAACTTGGACACAAACACCCAGATGGCTTACCTAACAACAGAAAAACAAGGGCAACTATCTCATTACTTCAAAATGCTTGCAAAAAGTACCAGGCTTACTGCAAGGAAAATCCTGCAGGCTCTGGGATTCATGGCATCTTGCATTCTTCTAATCCCATGTGCAAAGCTGCACATGAGGAAACTTCAATGGTACCTAAAAAATCTATGGTCTCAACACAGTCACAGCTTAGAAGTGGAGATTCCAATAATTCCCTGCCTACAAAAGGAATTCATATGGTGGTCTCAAGCATGCAAAGTAAACAAAGGCCTACCATTCTGCAAGCCTCAAGCTACACAAGTCATAACCACAGACGCTTCAGATTACGCCTGGGGGGCGCACATGAAGGACAGGTGCATTCAAGGCAGATGGCACAAACAGAAAAGCGCCTTCACATCAATCAAAAAGAAATGCTGGCAGTAATAAATGCAATTTCAGCTTTCAGAGAATTCCTGCATCCAGGACAGCTGCTCATAAGAACAGACAACACCACAGTAATGTGGTACATAAACAAACAAGGAGGGACTCATTCATACCCCTTGTGCAGATTAACCATGACTCTTTGGAACCTAGCTCTGGAAAGACAAATAGAACTCCAGGCTCAGTACCTACCAGGAATGGAAAAAACACTGGCAGACACTCTGAGCAGGCATATGACAGATCCTCACGAATGGAAGCTACATCCACACGTATTCACAGAGATTGTTCAAGCATGGGTAGGCCAGACATAGACCTTTTTGCCTCCCACAAAAATCATCAATTAAAAAAGTTTTGCTCAAGGACCTTCCACCCAAAGGCTTGGAAAGTGGGCGCCTTTCATTCACATGGACAACTTGGTCAGTTTATGCATTCCCACCACTACCTCTGCTGCCCAAGGTGCTTCTGAAAGCAAGAACAGACAAGCCAAGGATGATACTGATTGCTCCAGATTGGCCGAGACAACATTGGTATCCACTTTTGAGGAGCCTAACACACACTCCTCCGTGGCCCCTGCCTCTAACACCTCTACTGCTGACGAGAACAATTTCAAAACGCTTCACAGTCAGCTGAAAACTCTCAGTCTAGCTGCATGGAAAATCCCTTAACTTCACATCAGGCACTACTCTCCAAAGAAGTGCAGGATGTCATTTTGGAGGCTAGAAGACCATCTACAAGAAAGGCTTACTCCGCAAAATGGAAGCGGTTTTGCTGTTGGAATGAAGAAAGAGGACAGGATCCTAGAAAATTAAACCTGCCTCAGATTTTACAGTACCTAACTGAACTTTTGAGCAAGGGACTTTCCTTTTCCTCAATCAAGATACATGCCTCAGCAATATCTGCAGAATTCAATATGGACCCTCCTTTATTCTCACACCCTCTACTGCGACAGTTCCTCAGAGGGGCTAAGAACATAAGGCCTCCAAGGAAACAACCAGTGCCAGCTTGGGACCTTAACTATGTACTGGAAAAATTGACATTGCCTCCCTTTGAACCAGCTGCTTCAGCAGAATTACAATATTTATCCTGGAAAACAGCTTTCCTCCTGGCCATCACTTCAGCTCGTAGGGTATCTGAGTTACAGGCCCTCATGGCGGTGCAGCCATTCCTCATATTCCATCAGGACAGGGTTTCCCTGCGTACTAACCCCTCCTTTATGCCTAAAGTAGTATCTAGGGTAGCCCTAAACCAGGCCATCCACCTTCCTACCTTCTACTCTAATCCTCAAAACAAAGGGGAGAGGCTGCTTCATTCTTTAGATGTCCATAGGCAGCTGCGTTACTACTTGGACAGAACCAAGTCATTCAGAAAATCAGATCAACTCCTAGTTTCCTATGCTGTGGGGGGTCAAGGGAAACCTGTAACTAAACAGACCATTTCCAAGTGGATTGGTCACTGCATACGCTTTTGTTATTCCCATCATGGAAAGCTCGTACCTACTGGTATCAGATCACACTCCACTAGGGCCACAGCCACCTCTACAGCCTTCCTCAGAGGAGTGCCTACTAAAGATATCTTGGAGGCAGCCACTTGGAGTTCTGTACATACCTTCACAAAGCATTACCATCTGCCTTTATACTCCAGAACTAGAGCAGGCTTTGCCACTGCAGTTTTGCAGGGCATTCTAGCTCAACCCAGTTCCGTATAGTACCTACCACCCTATACATAGCTTTGGGATTCTACCCATATGTAACTACTGCAGCTGTAATGCACGATGAACATAGTACAGTTTTGTACCTACCATAAATGTAGATGTTCGAGGGCTATTACAGCTGCAGTACAGGTTTCCCACCCTCCTTCCCCTCTTGATAAGACCTTGGGGTTTTGAATATCTATTCATACCTGCTGACTGGGTTATCCTACTATGTTTTATTTGCTTACTGTTGTGTATTACACTGATTTATGTATTGCCTTCCTTTTGGGGGCACCTGACATCTGGGGCAAGAAAGACTGAAGAAGATGGCGTCGGCTGTGTCTTTTATACTCTAGCCTTCCTGACGTCAGAAGAGTACGCGACAACAACCGACGCCGGACCAAGACTTTGGAATTCGGCCGACCGAGGGACCGCCTGCCGGCTGAAAACCCATATGTAACTACTGCAGCTGTAATAGCCCTCGAACATCTACATTTATGGTAGGTACAAAACTGTACTTTTTTGAAACTGGACATGATCCACAACTGCTCAGCTAAGTGCTTCATTTGAGTATAACTCTTTTTGACAATTTTTGTTTAATTTTATCACCTTGCCAGTATTTCCATGATTTCTACTCTTAATTCGCGATCAAGCTTTAAAAAAAATATTACCTCCTCTCCTCCACTAGCAGTGGGCATCGAGGCCTTGTTGGCTTTCCCACTTTACCTATAAAGATTTTCTGTTTTTCTTGGAGATTTCTTATAATTTTTCTCTAGCAGTTTGTCTGCTTTAGCACAAGACCTTTTTTTTTGGTAATCCTTGTTTAGCGTGGGTGATTAAATTTCTGTTCCAGTACTATGGTATGATTTGGTGGGTGCTTTGGGCAAGTTTTAGAATTGCTATTTTTTTTTTCTTGTTGGACTGGCTATTTTACAGCATGGATATTACTTTCATTACAGACAAGGGCTTCAAAATTGTAGTAAACATGGCCCCAGGCCACATGTGATCTCTGAGTGGCATGTCTAGGGTTAGAACACTTAACAGCTCTATTTTCAAGGGCTTTGGCCCTCGCTCCTTATTAGAGAATAAACAAGTTTCCAGTTATCTCTTTCTTTATCACAACTCCCAACATTTGCTTTCTACCTAAGGAAATTTTTTTAAGTCTACTTGCGGTATAAAAACACGTATGCAAACACTTCCAAGCAAAGATCATAAACTTTCTGGGCTTGGTTGCATACTTGGGAGTCATACATGTGTCTTTTCATTGTTTTTGTGTAAATTGTTTTTCCAGTCTTTCTTCCCAATCTTTTTTAAACCCTTCCAATTGATTGTCATAGTTATCATGCAATATTTTATATGTCCCACTAGTTATCCCTTTTTAACAGCTGCTTCTGTTCTACATTCATTTAAAAAAAATTCTACCAGAACAGGTCTCTCACTTAAAATTCTTCTATCCTTTTTCTCTTTGCTTGTACTGTGAGATCAAGTCCTGGTAGGAAAGGTAGTCTCTAGCCTGCAGTCCAGATGACTTCTTGGCCTCATTCCATTCTGCCACCTTTCCTGCTGGACTTATTTGCTCCCAATGTATTGGTTCCTTTGCCAGGTTTCTTCATTACATTCTAGCCCCCTCTTGCCTATTTTCTGTACCACTACTTGTAGTCATCCCTATTGGCAAAATCTTCTTTCTCCATTCTCGTATTGGTTTAGTTCTTTGAATACTTTTTGCTACTTCATAAGTATGATCTATATGGTGGTGGTTATTCTCATTCAAAATTTGCATCCAAAATCCCACTCTCTGTTTCTTGACTTTCCCCCTTGCTTCACCATAATCACTTTCCTCAATTTCTAAAATCTGCCAACTCATTACATTCCCAAACACCTGCTGCCTGTTTTTTGTTCTAGTCTTAACTGCTTAACTGTGTAGCTGTAAAATATCCCTTCAAATGAGATAAACCTAAACCACCTTGTCCTATTCAAAGGATCCACTTAACTCTTGCCCTCTATCCCTCTCAGATAAATTTGTTCACTTCTTTAATTATTATTATTTAATTATTGTCCACAACGTCTCCTCTAGTTAATAAAAGTATACCTCTCCTGTGTACAAGACTAAAGGGATTAAAAACATTTTCACTGCTTTTATCTTATTTATCCATATCTGTATAAAATAATTTCCAGTTTTGTATTATCTTTTCTTTAGTCTCATAGCCTTAGTTGCCATAACATAAGACTTTTTAATCTGTGCTCCTAAATACTTCATCTTACGTAGGTATTGCTGAACCAATTTTTGTGTAGGTACATAATTTATGCCTGCAGCTTTTGTTTTATCTTCATTAATTTTATGTCCTCGAAAGACTTGAAAATGTCTCAGAATGTTCCACAACACTGATATGTCCTTTTCTGGATTTATCAGGTACAGAATAATATCTACAAATAAAGCCAACTTTTCTTGATTACCATACCAATTATGTCCTTGTATTTCTATGTCCCTTATTTTCTTTGTTAATGGCTCTAAATATAAAGCAGATAACAAAAGGGAAAGAAGATACCCCCTGCTTGGTTACTCTTCAAACACAGTTTGCGTGGAACTCTACTACTTTAATACTTGCCTCTGATCCTTCAATATAGCCTTCTAATTAACCTTATAATACTTCCAATGTCCTGCTCATAAAATCCCAGCTTGCTCTGTCAAATGCTTTCTCTGCATCAAGACCCATGAAAAACAGGTATTTTCTTACATTCTGCTTCCCTCTGGATCATTCTTGTTCTATTAATGATGTCAAATGTTTGCCTCGCTTCCATAAAACCACACTGCTCCATATCTAGCAATTTTGGCAGCACCATTGCCCCATTCTTTTAGCTAGTGTAGACATAAACACTTCATAATCGTGGTTTAAAATTTAAATGGGTCTGTATGAATCTGAGTCTGAATAATCTTTGTCATCTTTACGTAACAGACCCGCCAGTTTTCTTCCAAGTTATTGGTGCTTCCCCTCCTTTTAAAATACCGTTAAAATCTTCCAAATCATTATCACTTTCAACACTCCTTATTTCCAAACTTCCACACGAATACCATCTGTTCCTGGAGACTTTTCTGAAGATTTGATTGTACGTCATTGTTTTTATCTCATCACCTCTTATCTTGACTGTTGAGCTTCGTCTACCTTTAACCTTGGCATAGTTAAGTTTTTGGTAAATGTTTCCATTTGTACTTTCTGGATTTACACATTTCTCTACTTTATACTGATTTGTATAAAATTTCTGTAATATCTCTAAAAGCTTCACAGGATTTCTGGTTATTTTTCTTGTTCTAGATTCCCTAAGTTTGGCAACAACCCTTTCAATGTTCTGTAGCTTAAGTCATTGAGCTAAAGCTTTTGTGCTCTGGAGTTGTCAAAAAATATTTGCTTAAATGCAATCTTTCAAAACTCATGCATATTATCCAAATACTCCCTTATTTTCTCTTTAGGACTCTGCATTTGCTTCTCTTGTTCTGTGAGATTCCTTAAATTCCTTTTTTTTTTAAAGAAGTAAGTGGGAAAGCACCAGTGTCTTCTTTTACTTCATTACCCTGCATTTTTATCTTAGTTTTCATTGGTGCATGATCAGAAATAATTATTAGATTTGTGTGTTAAAGCTTTCATTTAAATGCACATGTTCCTGTGAAATTTAATTTCTGTCTAGTCTAATCCAGTCATTGTACCTTGGGGATTAATAGGTAAATTCTGTCTGAGTTCCTACTGTTGAATCACATCTTACATAGCAAATATTTTCATAAATTTCTTCGGGCAATATACCTTTGTTATATTGTCCTTTCCAGGTCCCTTGAATACACCCTCACTGTTGCAAGTCAAATTGCAGTCCCCATCTGTAAATAATATTCCCTGCTGAAAGCTGATCACTTCTCCCAAAATTTTAAAGCTACATAATAGCAGTTTTCGGTGGAATGTATACATGCATGCCATTGTGATATTCCTCCCTTGACAACAGCCCCTTAGTACCACAGATCTACCATTTTTTTCCTCATCTGTGATCATTGGAACCCCTCTAACAGTTGGTATAATTACTCCCCTCTTCCTTTGTCCATGATATTCTGCTGAATATTCATTTTGAAATGCTGTTTGTCGAGTTTACATGCCCATTTCTTTTCAAATGTTTCCTGCAGCATTGCTGTTTTCACTCTGCATTTCCTAATATAATTCAGTACTCTTTCCTTTTTATCTGTAAGGCCATTCACATTCCAGGATAATATGGACAGCATAGCCATTGTGATAAAAAGCTATTGTTCCCATCTGTTATACATGACAGGTTTTTTGAATGTGTATTTCCAGCTTTTTTATTACACGTGTATACTAATGTTTGACAGGCTAATCTCTTGTACAGTTTTTTTTCTCGTATCCATTTGAACCATATCTGTCAACCTCCTAGAGCAAGAAATCTGGCCAAAGCACAAATGGGGGAAAGACCCAAAAAATAGCGGCACATTTTGAATATTGCTCTTACAAACTTAGAAAGTTGATATAATAACAGGTTTTGCATTAGCATGGATTTTCTGAAGGATGTGAAGCCTGAAATTCATGCGTGTCCCATTGTTTTCTGACTTCAGTCTTCAGTGATTTGCCAGAAAACCACAATTTTGAGTAACGGACCAAACATATGAGACAAAAATCTGGACATTCTGCAAAAATCTGGATAGTTGAGAAGTATGATTTGAACCTGTCACATTTTTCTTTCATTTTAATGAAAACCCTCAAACAGAAAACTAAATACAAAACATCCCATGCACTTTTAACTTGAAACAAACTCTCAAAATTATGTGCATCTTCAAAACATGGTTTAACCCTCCAGAAGGGAACAATTGCCCCAAATTGAAGGCTACACCTACAGGCATTATCTGATCTAAAATTGAGGTTACCCATGCTGAAGTGCTTGCTACATGTGCTCCCACTTACACTGATTGCTATTCTTATCTCTCTTCCCCTCCCAGATGTGAAAAACCACTTCTGTGCATTCAGAAAACATTAACTTTTATCTGTAAAAAATGCACTTGGTATCCTGAAGTAAAACTAAATCGTACACTACTGTTCTAACTGCATTGAAGTATTAAGACTGCTAGGGAGGGTTACCTCTTATTCACTTTCCATAATTTCAAACTTTTCGCTGAAATGCTTGCCATTGTACCTTTAAATTTTGCATTTCCCTTAACAAGAATACTTATAATTGTCAAGATTAACTGCTTTCAATGTGGAAATGTACTCAGCAATGAGTATCTGTAAATTTCAATCAGAAAAGTGCATAGCTGCTGTCAGCTGAAGACATCTCGACTCCACTGAACATTTGTCAGTGGAAAACAAATAAGATGATATCTTTGCAGTTG